>NC_084835.1:62529089-62847304 GCF_033115175.1 Lepus europaeus | reverse complement strand
GCCAAGTAATATTTTATTTTATGGATACACAATATGTGGTTGACCTTTTATCAGAAGATGGGCATATGGATTATTTCCATTTCTTTGGCCTTATGAATAATGTTGCTCTGAACATTTATGTAGAAGTTTTTGTATGGACATTTGATTTGAACTCTCTTGGATACATACTTAGTAGTTTTTGTTTAACATTTTCAGAACTACCAAGCTTTTTTCCAAGGCAATTGAATCATTTACATTCTCACCAGCAACATATGAGGGTTCAAATCTCTCCTCTTTCTTGTCAATACCTGTTACTGTTTGCCTTTTTAATTATAGCAATCTTAATTGGAATCAGTATTTCATTACGATTTTGGTTTGCATTTTCCTAATGACCAAAGAGACAAAAATTATTTTCATATGCTCATTCTTCTTTGGGGAAATATCTATATCTATCAAAGCCTTTGCCCATTTTTGCATTAGGCTACTTGTCATTTTATTATTGATTTGTAAGAACTCTTATATATTCTAGATACAAGTCTCTTACCAGATATAAGATTTTTATTTATTTATTTATTTAAAAGTCAGAGTTACACAGAGAGAGGAGAGGCAGAGAGAGAGAGAAGTCTGCCATCTGATGGTCCACTCCCCAGATGGCCACAACGGCCGGAGCTGTGCCGATCCGAAGCCAGGAGACAGGAGCTTCCTCCGGGTCTCCCGCATGGGTGTAGGGGCCCAATGATTTGGGTCATCTTCTATTGCTTTCCCAAGCCATAGCAGAGAGCTGGATCAGAAGAGGAGCAGCTGGGACTAGAACCGGCACCCATATGGGATGCAGGCACTTCAGGCCAGGGCATTAACCCACTGCGTCACAGTGCTGGACCCCAGGTATACGATTTAAGAATAATATTTTAGGGGCCAACCCTGTGGCATAGCAAGTAGAGCCTCTGCCTGAAGGGCCGGTACCCCACATGGGTGCCTGTTCGAGTCTTGGCTGCTCCACTTCTGATCCAGCACTCTGCTATGGCCTGGGAAAGCAGTTGAAGATGGTTCAAGTCCTTGGGCCTCTGCACCCAGGTGGGAGACTCAGAGGAGGCTCCTGGCTCCTGGCTTCGAATTGGCGCAGCTCCAGCAGTTGCGGCCATCTGGGGAGTGATCCAGTGGATGGAAGACCTCTCTCTCTCTATCCCTGCCTCTGCATCTGTAACTCTACCTTTCAAATAAATAAATACATCTTTAAAAAATAATTTTTTCTCCAATTTTATGGGTTGTCTGTGTACATTTTTGATATTGTCCTTCGAAGTGCAAAAATCTTGATTTTCATGAAATCAAATTTATTGTCCTTTTGTTGTTCATGCTTTTGATGTCTAAGAAATTCTTGTCTAACTCTAGGTCACAAAAATTGACTTCTCTGTTTTTTCCCTAATAGTTTTGTAACTTTTGTTCTTACTTTTAGCTATTTGATCTATTTTGAAGGAATTTGTACTTAGTGTCAGATAGGGAGTTCAACTGTACTCTTTAGCTTATAGAGGTCCGTTGTCCCAGCTCTATTTGAAGTCAATTGACTATAAATGCATATTTAGAATATATTTATGGTCAATTATATTAATGTTGATTTCTGGATTTCCAACTCACTTCCACTGAACTGTCATTTCTCTTGCCAGTACTCCACAGCTACTGTGGCTTTGCAGTTATTTTTTTTTTTTTAAAGATTTCTTTGATTTATTTCAAAGGCAGAGGGACACAAAGAGAGAGATAAAAAGATCTTCCATCTGCTGGCTCACTCCCCAAATGGCCACAATGATCAGGGCTGGGCCACGCTGGAGCCAGGAGCTCCACCTAGATGTCCCAGGTTGATGGTAGGGGCCCAAGCACTTGGGCTGACTTTTGCTGTTTTCCCAGTCATATTAGCAGGGAGCTAGATTGGAAATGGAAGAGCCAAGCTGGAACTGATGCTCAGATATGGGATGTTAACGTCTCAGGCAACTGCCTAACCTGCTTTGCTTCTTTGCCAGCTCCCTGCAGTGAATTTTGAAACCAGGAAGTGTGTGCTCTGTAGCTTTGTTGTATAATTTCAAGGGTATGTTAGCCATCCTGGGTCCCTTGTATTTCCAAGCTTAATGTTCATTTTGTCAATCTTTGCCAAACAGAACCAGTTGGGTTTTTTTATATAGAGATTATACTATCCAATTTGGAAAGTACTACCATTTAATAATATCCAGTCTTCCAAATCCATGAATATGAAGTTGTCTTTCCATTTATTTAGGTCTTAATCCTTTCAATGAGGTTTTGTAGCTTTCAGGGTAAAGGTTTTACTCTTGTTAAATTTATTCCAAGTATTTATTCTTTTTGTTGCCACTATAAACTGTTTTCTTATTTTCATGTTCAGAATGTTCAATATTCGTGCACAGAAATACAATTGACTTTTGTATATCGATCCTGTAAACTAGTTGAAATTCTTTATTAGTTCTAATATTGCTCTAATGGATTCTTTAGAATTTTTTATATACAAGTCATATCATCTGTGAATATAGATAGTTTTAGTTCTTCTGTTCCCAATTGAATGGTTTCTATATCTTTAGTATTTTCTAGATACCTCCAGTGCAATATTAAATAGGAGGTTCAAAAGCAGACTTCCTTGTCTTCTTTCTAATTATAGGGGAGAGTAAACATTTATTTAAATCGGGAACCATGACATTAGTGTGGATGTTTTTATGCATGATTCTTATTATTTTTTAGGAAATTCCTTTCTATTCCTTGTTCTTTGAACATTTTTTTTTTAAATCATGACTAAGTATCGGATTTTGTCCAGTTCTTTTCCGCCATCTGTTGAATGATACTGTGTGTTTTTCCCCTCATTTTATTTATATACTATGTTATTTTAAAAGCTTTCATTTATTTTTTAATATTTATTTATTTATTTGAAAGTCAGAGTTACACAGAGAGAGGAGAGGCAGAGAGAGAGAGAGAGAGAGAAAGAGAGAGAGAGGTCTTCCATCCGATGGTTCACTCCCAAGTTGGCTGCAATGACCGGAGCTGTGCCAATCCGAACCCAGGAGCCAGGAGCTTCTTCCAAGTCTCCCATGTGGGTGTAGGGGCCCGAGGACTTGGGCCATCTTCTGCTGATTTCCCAGGCCATAGCAGAGAGCTGGATGTGAAGTGGAGCAGCAGGGACTTGAACCAGCACCCATAATGGGATGCTGGCGCTTCAGGTCAGGGTGTTAACCCGCTGCACCAGAGTGCCGGCCCCAATTTATTTTTTTATTTGAGAGCAAGGGGAAGAGAAAGAGATTCCCATCTTGGTTCACTCCACAAATGCCTGCAACAGCCAGGGCTAAACTAGGCCAAAGCCAGAAGCCAGGAACTCAGTCTGGGTCTTCCCTGCAGGTGGCAGGGACCAAGTACTTGAGTCATCACCTACTACTTCCAATGGTGCAGATTAGCAGGAAGCTGGAATCAGGACAGGAGCCAGGATTCAAAACCAGGAAATCCCATTTGGGACATGGACATCTACAAGTAGCAATTTCTTCACTACACCAAATACCCACCCCTACAATGAATGATTTTCATGTTGAACCACTCTTAGATTTCTGTGGTAAATTCCACTTGGCCATGATGTATAATCCTTTTAGTATGCTTCCCGATTGAGTTTGATAGTATTTCATTTTTGTGTTATAGTCCTAATAAATATTGTTGTGTAATTTTTTTTTTCTTGTGATGTGTTTTTTTTCTGGTCATTATTGGGATACTACTGACCTTAAAGAATGAGTTTGTGAAATGTTCTATTTTAATTTTTTGGTAGAATTAGTGTTCATTCTTAATATTTGATCCATGACAGAATTCACCATTGACTGTTTTATTACTAATTCAATCTCTTTATTTTTATAGAGTCATTCATTGCATTAACAATGCTATGATCAATGATGGATCACATATACAATGGTGGTTCTATAATGTTACAATGGGACTGAAAATTCCTTTTGCCCACTGACATCATAGCCATCATGATGTGAAAGCACAATGAATTACTCAATGTCTGCTTAGATGCTGGTGTAGACAAAACCTGTGGTGCCAGGTGTATAAAAGTATAGCACATGAACTATGCACAGTACACAATATTTGATACTTAAGCTGTTGTCCTATGTCACTACCTCTGGTCCCACTCTGCGGTGGTTAGGACACCAAAAGCTTGTCAAGGAATACTCATGGTGGATTTGGAGCAAAAATCTGGGGTTCTGGGTCATAGCCAAGGAGTCTGAAGGTAGACACCCTGAATTTCTCCTCAATCTTCACAATTTTGTACAAACTCAGCTGCCTCCTCACTGGTTTGCCCCCAGGTTGTTACTGAAAGTTTGGTCCTTATCTCTGGTGTCAATTAAAATAACAAGCACAGCTTTGGGGTGAAGGAAAGAGAACTATAACCTGTTGATCCATGAGACGGTGGCAGACTTCCAAGCCTCAAGGACCACTGCTTTGCTGGAGGAGCGTGTATGGGGGCGTAGAAAGAGGCTACAAGTAAAGGGCTCTCATATGGCAAAATCATGAAAGAGCTGCAGGTCTGTGGTGTCAGGTGCCATGGCTGTCATAGACCAGGGACCGTGCAGTCTTTCTGTTTTGTTCTGTTGGCCCTGGAGGTCCACGGGGGGTGCGAGCAGATCAAGCCTGACCAGGTTCCCCTGCTCTGGAAAAGAAGTTGCAACAAGAAAAGGCAATTTGTGCTTCGGGACACAGGCAAGCTGGAAGCCAGCAGTCCAGCTCTGAAGCGTCATCTTCCTGGATTTTACACTTAAGTAGTAAAGGCTGTCTGCTTATGTTATTTTGTGCTCAGTTAGAAGGTCACAGTGACAAAACCCAGCTCTCCGGTGAGAAGTGATACACTTCACTGTGTCAGTTGGAGCTTAGTTTGCTTTTGTCTCACACGCAAGGATGACAGTTGCAATGACACCTGCTCCAAGGTGCCCAGAGAAAGTCTGTAGAAAGCAGGCTTGTTTATAAGGAAATATTCCTTCTTCCCCTTTCTTCAACTTCTATTGAGACAGTAGCTATGAACACATTTAAGAAACTACTGAGATATTAGTAGGGAACCACTTTGTCATCTCACCTGTAAGTGTGCAAACGGAAGTCCTGTGGGGCACTGAAGAAATGCACTTTTGATTGTGATTTTTTAAAAGATTTATTTATTTATTTGAAAGTCAGTTACATACAGAGAGAGAGAGAGAGAGAGAGAGAGAGGTCTTCCATCCACTGGTTCACTCTCCAATTGGCCGCTACAGCCAGAGCTGTGCTGATCCAAAGCCAGGAGCCAGGAGCTATTTCTGGGTCTTCCCCATATGGATGCAGGAGCCCAAGGACTTGGGCCATCTTATACTGCTTTCCCAGGCCATAGCAGAAAGCTGGATCAGAAATGGAGCAGCCAGGTCTTGAACCGTCGCCCATATGGGATGCCGGCACTGCAGGTCAGGGTGTTAACCAGCTGCGCCACAGCGCCAACCCCTCAATTGTGATTAAGGTGAGAATGGGATGGGTGAGAGATTGATCATTTATGGCCTGGAGAAAACTCAGAGAGCATCCTTAAAATGAGACTTTGCAGAGTGAGATTAAAATTTACCATTTTCCTGAGTGTTTTCCACCCAAAGAGAATATTTACATCCATGATATTTCTATCTGAAGATGCATTTAATTTCTGGCTAATTGAGTCAGATTACAAATCAAATGTGTTTGATGTAAACAGAAACCCAGTTAGGCTTCACCCTTTCCACCTGAGTCACTCCGCTAATTAAATTCCTGATTTATCAGCTACTCCTTCCTTCTTTCTCACTTTCTCTCCTGAAAGTGAGATTTCTTGTAGTCAGTCCACATCATGACCACCAACATGGAAATCAGCCCTATGGATGGATATCCCCTTGACATCAGGCAATTTCAGATGCTCCAGTTTATGGGATCAATCCCTGGAAGGCTCCAATGGACTCTCCCAAGTTGATTTGTATCACAGCCAATACAGTACTGCAAATGACAGGAACTTTCTCAACAAAGGCTAGACTGCATCAATTTTTTTGAATGTGTATTAATTTTTGGAAACACTCTTTCCAATATACAAAGCATCTTTTCATATCATCTCATTGACCTTCACATTACGATAATCTTTACATGAAAGCCTTGTGGGTTCAGTAAAACCAGTGTTACTGTTATCACTGAAGTTCAGAGAGGTTAAAGGGTACTGTTCAAGGTCACAAAGCTGCAGATAGAAATATAATAGCATTCTCACTTGCTATGTCATGGTTCTCTTTTTCTTTTTAACTCCGTCATAGAAAAAGATCAAATGCTGCTAGCTATAGTCATAAATCTTGCGGGAGTTTTATTTTGTAGATATTAATTTGAACCCGAATGATGGATGAAGATAGCCTCTGATGAACTGGCAGAGTCATTTTTGGTTCGAAAGCCTTCTGTTGTTTTTATCTCAATGTATTCAATGCTCATAGGACCAAGAAAGGGAATGCATCAGACTCCATTCCCGAATTTCCAGTCCCTCGGCACCCTGGCTTATCATGCTTGGTTTTTGATGTGTTCTCTGGTGAGGACTGCCTGTTGAATTCATACCTGTATGGGCTGACCACAAAACAAAAGTGCCTGTGGTTCACATTGATATCACTAAAACAACTCTTCTCCAGCACACCTCCATCCAACTCACTTTGGAGGCCTTCCTGCTGTCTGCCCTACATAATCCAAACCTTCACCTCACATTCATGGAGTCTCCTGTAACACTTATCTCCCACCACTCCATTCCACATGCAATTAAAGGCGTGTCTTGTTCAGCCATCCCTTAACATTGATGTGTTTACCCCTTCCTGGATTTTCTGGTCCATCCCACTGCACCATTTCCCTTCAAGATTCAAATGGTAGGGGTCAGCATTATGGCATAGAAGGTTAAGCCTCCATCTAGGGTGTCAGCATCCCATATGGGCAGCAGTTTGGGTCTTGACTGCTCCTTTCCCATTCCAGCTCTCCATTTATGACCAGGAAAAGCAGTAGAAGGTGGTCCAAATGCTTGGGCTCCTGCACCTGCATGGAGATCTGGAGGAAGCTCCTGGCTCCTGATTTCAGATCGGCCCAGCTCTAGCCATTGTGGCCATTTGGGGAGTGAACCACTGGATGGAAGACATTCTTTTCTGTCTCTTCTCACTTTATGTGTAACTCCACCTCTGAAATAAATAAATACAAATCTTAAAAAATCATTCAAATGTGGTTTAGGTGGAAGGATTCCCCCTGCCCTTGCATAGAAACAATGTCTCTCTTCCGAACATCCAGGGGTCTCCATCTCTGCTAATCTTGCAGCAACATCTCCTGGTATCTGACACTCATACATGTATCTCATCTTCCTTACTGAACCTTAAGATTGTGGGGACTGATCTGACTCTGATGAGCTTGGCGTTGCTCACTGCAGGCACCAAGTACTGGGCCTTGCACATCGTGCCTGTGGTCAGCTGAATAATGACCCTAAATATGTCCATGTCCTAATCACCTGTGAATATCACCCTGTGTGGTAGAAGAGATTTTGTGAGTTATGACTAAATTAAGGGGTTTAAGATCAGTGTCCTGGCTCATCTGGGTGGGCCCGGTGCAGTCATATGATCCCCATAAAAGGGAGGCGGAAGGGGTCAGGATTAGGAGGCTCCGGTGACTGAAGCAGAGATTGGAAGGTTGTGCTTTGAAGACAAAGAAGGAAGCCACACGCCAAAGACTGGGGGTGGCTACTGGAGGCAGAAAAAGGCAGGGAGAGAGATTCTCCCTTCAGAGTTCCCTGAAGAACCTGCCCTGTTGACACCTTACCTCAGTGAAATTTTTAAATTCCTAATCCCCAGGACTGTTAGAGAATGAATTTGTGTTGTTTTCAACCACTGAGGTGGTATTAATTCATTACAGTTATGACAGGAAGCTAATACAGTGTTCGAAAGAAAGTTCTTTGAAGGAAAAAAAAAATCAATGAAACACGATGACTAAGTAAGTGAATGAACTCAAGAGATTCTGAAAGGAATCCCTGTGTCATAACATTTTCTTGCTTCCTACGCCTAGCGGCAAGGCAAAATATTACCACAGACAAGGCCATTCCTGAGTGTTCCTGAGTATTTTTCCAGAGACCCAACTGAAATACAAATGTTTCAGCTGGGCTCCTGGAACCGTGGGACACCATGCTTCCCACATCCATGGGACTCTCCTGTTCTAGAGAGCAAGGCCTGAAGGGATAGAAGGGTGGACAGGGCTGAGTTGAGGTGGAGGATTTGAAAGGTGTGGGGAACAGGAGCTGTTCAGGGCAGGAGGTGGGACTCTTGGATGCACAAAGAGCTGCCGAGTGCAACAGGCTGAACTGGAAAGCAAAGAGGGCCATGGAGGAGAAGGACCCAGCAAGGCTTTTCTGCAGAGACTCCAATTTCTTTCTAAGGATAAGTTCTGTCATCATTTTCGGGGACAAAAGATCAGAATAAAAGTATCTTTTTTCAATATACGTCTTACTCTCCAGGGCCTGACATGTCCTCTTTTAACTCTAATTAGAAACCTAACTGAATAAAATACTTGACTTTGACATACCATAGTGATTTAAAAGGATTTTTCAACTCTAGTCCCCAAAACCATGAAACAGTAATTCAAAGGGCTATTAACGTAGTGCTCCTGCCACCTCTTGCACACAGGGCACGGCTCAATTAATCAAAATGACAACTTTGCCACAAATCAATTGCTGTTTGAGGTTACTCCTGCTAAACTTGACCATAAAACTTTTCATATCACCTAAACTACAATCTTAACTGTGGTCTTTTGCAAAAATAAGCCATCCCTTTTGTAAAAGCACATGCACACACTGCACACACACCTCTTCACAGGCTATTAACCAAGAACCGTTCATCTCCCTCATTTTCTCAAATAGCATATATCATTCACACAGAACCAGAGTATAATTTGAATGAAATCGAATAAGATTTTCCTTGGCTTCAGATGAATTGGAGTGGAAGATAATAATACCTTCTATTTTTTCCCTACCCAACAAGCTCAGCTCTTAGCTCCAAAAAAAAAAAAAAAAAAAAAAAAAAAAAAAAAAAAAGAAAAGAAAAGAAGAGTCTCCTCAGTGTTTGAGATTTAAATACTTTATATTCAGTGTACTTTCTAAATTTTAACTACTTCTGATTCTTTCAGCTATTCAGCAAGTCACAACAAGATGTTGACATCTCCCCACTGAGCTGAATTCAAGCCCACGAGTAGTAAGAGCAGAGTGTTGACTGGCCAATTTCTTCCTCTTTTTCTGTTTTAAAGTCAAAAAGAGAGAGAGAGAGAGAGAGAGAGAGAGAAAGAGAGAGACCTTCCATCCAATGGTTCAAACTCCAATGGTTGTAACACTGGAGCTGGGCTGGTCTGAAGCCAAGAGCTAGGAGTTTCCTTGGGGTCTCCCATGTAGGCGTAGGGGCCCAAGCACTGATTTCCCAGGCACATTAACAGGGAGCTGGATCAGAAGTAGAGCAGCCAGGACTCAAACTGGTGCCCACATGGGATGCTGGTGGCTTAGGCAGCAGCTTTACCCACTATGCCAAAACGCTGGCCCTTGACTTGTCTATTTCAAAGAGCTGTCTGAGCTCCTCAGGTCTCTACATTAGAAATGCATCTGTCAGTCAATCTACAACATTAAAACATTAAACTTGCAAGAAAACAAAATGTCTTTAATAATACATCTTCTAAGGCCATCAAAGAAGGAGGTACCTTTCTCCGAAGAGAGGAGAGAGCTTCCACTTTGACTATGACCTTGTCTAATTAAGGTTGGAGCTTGTGAACTCAAGAGGCTTCCATAGCCTTGGCAGCTCATGACAAGAGCCTCAGGTGATTACTGACGTCATAAATAAGAGTGTCAATTGTTAAATCGACAACGGGAGTCACTGTGCATTAACTGCCCATGTAGAATCTCTGTCCTTAATGTGTTGTACTATGCAAATTAACGGTAAAACTAGTATTCAAACAATACTTTATACTTTGTGTGTCTGTGTGGATGCAAACTGTTGAAATCTTTACTTAGTATATATTAAGTTGATCTTCTGTATATAAAGCTAACTAAAAATGAATCTTAATGAAGAATGGGATGGGAGAGGGAGCGGGAGATGGGATAGTTGCAGATGGGAGGGTGGTTATGGGGGAAGAACTGCTATAATACAAAAATTGTACTTTTGAAATTTATATTTATTAAATAAATTTTTCTATTAAAAATAAGATGTCTTCTAAGAAAGAAAGGAAAGAGAATGCTTGGATACAGTTTCTGAGTAAATCATCTTTTACTCTTGCATACAATTTTACTGGGAACTGGAGTAGTATTTTATGCAATACTGTGATCTATTTTCATCAACTCTAAGAAAATCAAATGCCTTGGGGGAGAATAGCAAGAACATTCTACATTAAATTGCATAAATAATTTCATTTCTACTTCATTGTCTATGTTTTTCATTGTCTTGCATATTATCTGTGAAGGTGTAACCAACTGTTTTATCCACTGCCCAGTCACACACTGCTGTATGGTTCCAAATTGCAGCTGCTGTTTTCTTTTTTTAAATGATTTATTTATTTAAGAGGCAGAGTTACAGAGAGAAGGAGAGACAGAAAGAGAGATCTTCCATCTGCTAGTTCATTCCCCAAATCGCCACAACAGTCAGAGCTGAGCCTATCTGAAACCAGGAGCCAGGAGCTACGTTGGAGTCTCCCAGGTGGGCTTCCACAAGGGCACAGGGGCCCAAGCACTTGGGCCATCTTCCATGGCTTTCTCAGTCCATAAACGGAGAGCTGGATTGCAAGAGGAGCAGCCAAGACATGAACCAGCACCCATATGGGATGCTGGCACTGCTGGTAGAGGCTCAGACTACTACATCACAGCACTGGCCCTACAGCTCTGTAAGTTTTGTTTCTATGCTTCTTGTGTTTTCTCTTCTATAGATTTTGCTCAGTTCACATCCTGTATCATTCCTGCCCATGGGCTTGTAACTATAGGCTTATTCTAGTTGGATACCTACTTATATTTTATCTAATCAGATAAAATTGCAGAAGGTCTGTTCACACCCTGGTATTCTTTGAGCTACCACTTTGCCTAACAAAAAAAAATGACAGCACAGATGTTTCTTAACCAAATGAAAATGAGCCCTCCCTTAAGATCACAGGGTCTATGATGTAGCCATAAGTGTAGAGGAATGGCAATATTTCTAATACAGTATATTTTACTAGAGATTCTAAAGTTATTTATTTTAAATAAAATAATATGATCTATTAAGCAGAAAGTTTCAGCTCTGACTAAGCCTGCAGGGAAAATTCCATTACCTCTTTCTCTCTTGAACGCTTCTGGAAGGGAGACATCTGATCTCAGTGTTTTGGCATATGTTGGCAGCCACCTGCATATAGCGCCAAGTGTGAACTCCAAGGGCAGGAGTACCACATGTGGAAGATAACTCATGTACAGACTGTAAGTATTTCAGAGCAGACTGTGCCTCTGTAGATTCCGAGTGAGTTGTAAAGCTCCAAAGCTCTGCCGATAAGTGGTTTTGAGAATTTGACCTTTGCTTTTCTGGCTCTCAGTGTCTGTCATTTTACCTTTCAGACTCTTCTATTTGTAAAACAAAATTAATAATCTCAGATACAGATGGTGTTATGGGGATGGAGATGAGATATGAGATACATATGAAATCACTTCAAATTATCTAAAACATGACATTTATTCATTCACTAAATATTTACTAAGTCCATGCTTTATCCCTGGTGCTGTCAGGCACTGCAGAGAGTAGCTGTGGCCACAACAGAGGGTGCCTCTGCCCTTACAGGTATAGCATGAAAGTGTTGCTACTAACATTATTAGAACTATTACTTTAGTACCTGATATTACCACTAGTACTGTAATATTGCTAGATGTTTAAAACAGATTTCCATTATTTGTGTAATCATTTGTAACCATCACCATCCTTTATAACCCAAAGAGTGGGGCACCTTCATAACTGTTAAGTGATTTCTTTCAATTCCAAAACACCTGTTGGTGATTTTGTAGACATGATGCAATTTCCCTCAATTTCATCAGTTAGTGTGAGTTTCTGTGGTGGAATGAGAAGGCTGTGCCAAGATGGCTGCTGGCAAGCGAGTGTCAGTTACTCAAGAATGGCTTTAGAAACCACCTGGCAAAGGAGCCTGCCTGGCAATAGGCAGTGATTGGTTAGGGGATAAACCGCCCCTTGACCAGATTGACTGCCTAGGCTATATAAGCTGCTGTACCAACTGAAATAAACGAGTCTGCAAGCTACTCACCTCTAGCCCGCTTTCACCTGACTCCCCGTGTCTGTGTCGTGACTCTGCACCTCTTGCTCTCACTGCGCTCCTCCTCTCAGAATGAATCTACAGCAACAGTTTCTACTTTTGATTCACTTTTGCATGTCTCAACCTGACTTAAGTCAGGACCAACCAGAACCAGAAATGAAAAATATAGAACAATCTTGAAGGAAATCAGATCTCTAAAATATGTTCTATTTTTATTTCTAATTTTATTTCTTTTTCTTTTTGCTTTTTTTATTTGACAGATCGAGTTAAACAGTGAGGGAGAGAGACAGAGAGAAAGGTCTTCCTTCTGTTGGTTCACCCCCCAAGTGGCTGCTATGGCCAGAGCTACGCCAATCCAAAGCCAGGAGCCAGGTACTTCTTCCTGGTCTCCCATGCGGGTACAGGTGCCCAAGCACTTGGGCCACCCCCCACTGCCCTCCTGGGCCACAGCAGAGAGCTGGACTGGAAGAGGAATAGCCGGGTCTAGAACCCGGTTAACATGGGATGCCAGCACCGCAGGTGATTAACCAAGTGAGCCACGGTGCTAGCCCCTCTAATTTTATTTCTATAAAAGGTGCTTCATAAGGAAAACAATGAAAGTCCAGGAATTAGAGTCTTGTTAAGCATCTACTGTATGCTAAACATTTTACATCTCTCATCTTAGAGACATTGGCATGCCACAATATAGGAGTAACCGTACCTGATTTGTAGTTGTAGAATGAGAGGTTCTGAAACAAAAGTGACTCTTCCGGCTGGCGCCGTGGCTTAACGGGCTGGTCCTCCGCCTTGCAGCACCGGCACACTGGGTTCTGGTCCCGGTTGGGGCGCCGGATTCTGTCCCGGTTGCCCCTCTTCCAGGCCAGCTCTTTGCTGTGGCCCAGGAAGGCAGTGGAGGATGGCCCAGGTCCTTGGGCCCTGCACTTGCATGGGAGACCAGGGGAAGCACCTGGCTCCTGGCTTCAGATCAGCGCCATGAGCCTGCCGCAGCGGCCATTGGAGGGTGAACCAACGGCAAAAAGGAGGACCTTTCTCTCTGTCTCTCTCTCTCACTATCCACTCTGCCTGTTTAAAAAAAAAAAAAAAAAGTGACTCTTCCAACTCACTGAGTTGTGTTCTAAAGCCAATGCTCTCTCCATTGTACCAAACAATTCTGTTCATTCAATGTGTTTAGCTACTACACAAGGTTTTTAAATGTGGCACAGTTCATATGCAATTCATCACTAGGGAATTGATGTCATTTTCATTGATGTCAATAGGTGATAATGTGCTAACAAGACCAGAAACCAGCTTTCTCACAATTTAATCTCAGTTCTATCAATATATGCGGACTTTTAAGGAAAAGTCTGCAACTATGCAGAAATGCCTTCTGCAAGAAGTGGCTGCTTTGGTGGCTTTAAGAACAGTATTTTCGGCCGGTGCCGCGGCTCACTAGGCTAATCCTCCGCCTTGCGGCGCTGGCACACCGGGTTCTAGTCCCGGTCGGGGCACCGATCCTGTCCCGGTTGCCCCTCTTCCAGGCCAGCTCTCTGCTGTGGCCAGGGAGTGCAGTGGAGGATGGCCCAAGTGCTTGGGCCCTGCACCCCATGGGAGACCAGGAGAAGCACCTGGCTCCTGCCATCGGATCAGCGCAGTGCGCCGGCCACAGCACGCTACCGCGGCGGCCATTGGAGGGTGAACCAACGGCAAAAGGAAGACCTTTCTCTCTGTCTCTCTCTCACTGTCCACTCTGCCTGTCAAAAAAAAAAAAAAAGAACAGTATTTTCCAGTATGTCAGTTGTGCTAAGATTTTAACTGCATCAGAATCACCTGGAGGGTTTTTTAAAATACAGACTTCTAGTCTTCCATTCTTTATCAAACCCTGCTTCCAAGGTTGCTGATTCAGCAGTCTGGTGCTTCTTCTAAGGATTTGCATTTCTTAAAATTTTGGCATGTAGCTGCTAGTCCAAGGATCACATTTTGAGAACAAGTACATTATGTTAAGCTCTCTAGGGAAGCTGCAAACACAGATGAAGAAGTTACAAGGTTTTTTTTTTTTTTTTTTTGTCAACAAAATTGACTAATGAAGAAAGGGACCCCATTCATATTTTTTATGTTGATGAAACTGCTGTCCATCAGAATCTGATGTCCTCAAGGACCTACATCCCAAGCAAGGAAATATGAGCTCTAGAATATGGGACTACTTTGGCGTTTGGACTGAATGTAGGCCCATGTGCCAGTGGAGGGGTAGCTGTGCTAGTCTTTTAGGGTTATTATTATTTTTGATACTTCTCTATAGGTTTCGAATGGTCAACTATAAGCCTATCTTGCCATGAGTCCTTTAGTTTTTGGAATGTCATTTTTGCAGAACACAAATATGGTATCAGAGCTGAAATGCTATAAAAGGACTTATTTTCAAATCTGGTGATAATGACCCAAAAATGTAGAATAGGAAGAACTGGCAGGTGTGGGTGGCATAAATGAAATATAAATTGTTGAGCCTCATGAGTATGCCTTGCAAAGATATGTTTAAAAGTTACCTTGAATTTGTCAAAACATCATCTCCAGCAGCTGAGCCAGATCAGCCCTCAGTGTCAAGGTTCTTGGGCTAAAGAGCTTAAGTAGGGACAGAGTACAGTTAGGTATCTAGCTAACAAAATAAAGCCCTTGCTCTCTCCTTAAATTAAATAAGCTTGCTCTATTTGATCATATTTTGAACGTAGTTCACCTTAGCAAATGCTTCCCTTTTGGGTTCTCTGCCTTAATTCTGGTTGTGCCAGTCAGCTCATGTTCTGTTCACAGTGGGCATGAAACACTCATATGTTGGCTGCACTCCTGGGAGGCTGTAAGGAGGATGGTGAGAATGTGCATTGCTGGTTGAGGAGCGGCAAGGGTTGGCAGGAGAGGATTCCTGAAACACTTTGGAGTGGGGGTTGTCCTGTGTGTCCGCAAAGAGGCTTGCCCTTCCTGTATGAATGAACCAAAATGCAACGCCCTAAGAATAATGTGAGAGGATTTGAAAAACTGGGTTGCCAGCTCCAATTTGTATAAATTGAATACAAGGTTTCCTGTGTTTCCCCAGTCATACCATGGTGGGACAGGTAAAGCTATAGGAAATCCTCTCTGAGGTTTCTGTAGTACTTCACTAGTTTGCTTTGTTACCTTAGATTGATAAAGACTTTATCTTGGGACCACAGTGAAAGAGAATGCAGTGTTTTGATCGCATATAAGCTTCTAGTGGCTGATTTGGCTAAATTAGACAATGTGGAAATTGAGTGAAAACTTGCTGAAAATGTGCTTCTCAAATCAGCTAAAGTGGATGAATTAAATGCAGGCATCTCCTGGTGAGCTGCTGTGTGCAAAGTCATCAGGAGCACAGAACTTAGAGTTAAATGGTGAAATCAGGATCTTAGATGATGAAGCAAAGTTCTTCTTTTTTTAAATAATGGCTTTTATTAAAAAAACACAGTCCTGTGCTGATGGGAAGGTTATCAGTGATTTGTAGAAAGAAGTAGGTGGTGTTATGAGTTAATTAAAATGTTCACTTTAAGTAAATGTCCCAGTTCCTGTGGTGATGACAGCCAACAGTTCATTAGCTGGATGTGACTGTTTGACAAGTATCTGAATGAACAGCTCACCTTGAGAAACCCAAGGTTATGTGATAGCTACAAATGCAGCTAAGTTCTCCATTTGTTGGAGTCTCAATCCAACCTCCCCAAGTACAGACATTTTTTTCAGCCACTAGAATGTAAGACAATTTACTTGTATCCTAAACCTGTATGGTATAGGATTAGAATCTGCATTTCAGAAAGAGTTTCGGGTCTTGTTATATATTGGAGTTTGTTTGGAAAACCAGTTATCACAATGACTACAGAATCCGTGTGAATTAGAAGCATCTGGAGGGTTTAATAACACAGATTGCTGGGTTCCACTTCCCAGCATTGCTGACTCAGGAGGCCATGGTTGGGGCTCTACCAGTTCCATTTGTAACAACTTGCCAGAAGTTGAAGCTGATGGTTGAAGGACCACACTTGGAGCACCATAGAAAGCTGGTGCAGCACTGGGACATGAAGTGCCATCTGATTAGCTATCAGTGTGAGACCAAAGTCATGCCACTTGGTTCTAGTGGGGCTGACTTGATGCCTTCTTTTTTTATTTTTTTATTTATTATTATTTTTTTGACAGGCAGAGTTAGACCATGAGAGAGAGAGAGAGACAGAGAGAAAGGTCTTCCTTCTTCCATTGGTTCACCCCACAAGTGGCCACTACGGCTGGCGCGTTGTGGCCGGCACACTGCGCCGATCTGAAGCCAGGAGCCAGGTGCTTCCTCCTGGCCTCCCATGTGGGTACAGGGCCCAAGCACTTGGGCCATCCTCCACTGCCTTCCCGGGCCACAGCAGAGAGCTGGACAGGAAGAGGGGCAACTGGGACAGAATCCGGCACCCCAACCAGCACTAGAACCCGGGGTGCTGGCGCCGCAGGCGGAGGATTAGCCTAGTGAGCCACGGCACCAGCCTTGATGCCTTCTTACAACTGTAAATAAGAGTTCTTCCTCTCACCTCATTTTTTTTCAAGGCACACACAGGGACAGATAGAGAGGACAGACAGGGAGAAGGAGATCTTTCAACCATTGGTTCATTCTCCACATAGTCACAACAGATGGGGCTGGGCCAAATCAGAACCAGGAGCCCAGAACTCCATCTGAGTCTCCCATGTGGATGGCAGGGTCCCAAGCACTTGGACCATCTTCTGCGGCATTTCCAGGAGCATCAGCAGGGAGCTGGATCAGAAGCAGAGTAAAGAGTCAAACCAGCACTCTGATATGGGTTTCTAGTATTGCAGGTGGCAGCTTAACCCACTTGCCACAACTCCAGTCCCCAGATTTGAGTTCTTGTATGAAATAACTGGAAAAATGAGAATTTTGCCTAATGGTACTGATTAATGCTATTTTATCAATTCTTCCTGAAATTTTCCCCAGTAGGAAACTTTTCCAACCAAATATTTAAAGAAAAAAGAAACCTAACTTGTCATTATCAATCAATTATTTCACTATCCATGAACATTCCACTTCTGAATCAATAGACTGTGTCTTGGGAATGAGCCCTGATTGTCCACTTAGGGCTGGCTCTGAGCCATCACTCAAACCCTCCCATGTTCCCAGGTGTCTGTAGAGTTTCTCTGTGACCTTTTCATCTGATTAAGCCTGAGCTGTTTTGGTTCAGGATTATTTGGCCTAGGGATTTTAAAGGACTGGGAAGGCTCATTGATTATTTTCTTTTAGATTATGCTACATATGTTGAAAGTCACTAAGCAATGATGTCTGAAAGATTTCATTGCCAAAGCAAATGAGAACTGCAGCATTTGGAGCCTGTGTCTCAGGCCAGGGAGGGATAAGCAGCACATGACTGCATTAACTTCTAGAAACCATTATTTATGGTGTGGTTCTATTAACCAACTAAATACTTTCTGTTTGAATTTTCCTGTGGCTCTAAAATCCAAGTCAGATCTTCTTGTTGGTCATGCTAGGGTGTATAAATGTAGCTCAGAGCCTGAGATAAGACATTTAGTTTCTTGAACGTTGTTTTCTTTGGAATTGTTAAGCACTGGTTCATGATGCAGGAATATAAAAAACAGAAGTTAAAAAGTCACATGCAGTCTCTACCCATAAGCCCCATTTAACTTAAGTTCCCAGTATCATGTGTCATGCTGAATATGCTACCCTGGCATCAGCTAACTAAGAGTCTTACCTGGAGAACAGACATAGGTTTCCAGATGTGGAGCATCTGGGTATCATTCTAGAACACCAGTTGGGAGTCTCAATTTATCTTTTCCATTTTCAGCTGATCATGGACAGAGAGGAAAATGGCAACAAGTTTTCTTTCAGGGTAACTGATTAAGTTGGAAAAACGACTATTTCTCCTCCACTCTCACAACACATAGTACTTGACACAGATGACTTCCATGACCTCAAAACATGCAGAGATTTCTCTTACCAGCAACCAATCAATGCTGCAGTGACACCAGTTGAGCGACCTCTAATTCAGTTCTGCCACTGTCTACCTGGAGGCAGCATCAGGTCCCACAGGTGGAGGATTCAGTGCCCTCCCACTTCAGATGCCAATACAAGCCTCACTTGTGATGTGTGCTTCTGACAGTCCAGCTAGATTTCAAGGGTTCCAGAACCCACTTCTCGTGTCCAATTAATTTGCTTGAGCAGCTCATAGGACTCAGAGAAACACAATTGGATCATTGCAAAGAGTACCATGAAGGACACAGATGAAATCATGTATAGAGGGAGGTTTATGGGGGGATGGTACAGGACCACCCTCCAGGAAGCTCCAAGTACGTGTTCAGCTCTCTGGGAGCTCCCTGAACCCCATCCTTTTGGTTTTTATGACAACTTTATTACATAGGCAGAGTTGAAGCCTAATTACCGGTAGAAATGTGATTGAACAAAAGGTTATGACCTGATACTAATAGACTGAGTGGGGGAAACACAGCAAGAACTGTCCAGATTCTTCTTGGCATTTCTATGCAGTGTTCCTTCCTCCAGAATATGGGGCAGGGCTCCCCTCTGGTTTCTAGTTTCTGTGGCCTACCTTGGGGCAAAAAGAGAGCAGGAGAAAGGAAACAGGAGGAGAGGGAGAGAGAGAGAGAGAGAGAGAGAGAGAGAGAGAGAGAGAGAGAGACATGGCTTCCTGAGGCCTGCTTTCAAAGCCTAAAGAGCCCCAAAATTATTGTAGTCACTTAGAAAATAACACAAGTGGTGGGAGTAATGAGCCAGGAACCACAGGCAAAACCAAAGAACCAAACACACAAAAATATCACACTGATATTAAAGTAACTCTTGAGAGAAAATACTCAGCCATTAATGTGCAAACTCCTCCCTTTTCTTCTTTGGGCATTATTTTCTGGAACAGACAAGTATTTAATTAGCTTTAAAAATCTACAAAATAAAAATCATATGATCAAAGAGGAAAAAGGCCTTTATGTTTGCATATAGGTAAAAAGATAGTCTTCTTATATTTGGACTTGCCATTCCAATCATATATAAACATTGTCTCTCATCGCTGCAAAATGATTTCATTTCATTTTTGGAAAAGGAAGCTGTAACTATGATGTAATGTGGTGCATTCAGAAGCAGACAACGTGAGCAAAGTCTAACAAGCTAGAACCCATTACAAGGGCCATCAAAGCACAGTTGAGCACACTCTTCCCTTGAATTACCTTCCTCCTAAGAAAAGAAACCATTAAGGCTAATATTAAGAATATAGATTTTTCAATAAAAGTGAACCAATTATCTCTCAATTTTAAACAACACCATCTGTGTAAGATGGCAATTTCTTATAACAGTAACACAAGCAAATCCTCTGTCATTCAAAGGTCTCGATACATTTCACAATTTTAAGTGCTAGGATGACCTTGCATAATTAGCCTTTTAAATGTGGGCTAACTCAGGAAGAAAGAATGAGCACTCACTTCTATATGAATAGTCCTCTAACAGATTCTTATAAATGGGTTGTTTGAGATATAATTCACATACCGTCCAGTTCACTCACTTCAGGTGTACCATTAAACTGCTTTGAGTATACTGTCATATATATGCAACCATCACCACTGGTAATTCTAGAACATTTGGATGACCTCAGAAACAAACTCTGTACCTGACTCTGTACCATCACTCTGTTTCCATAGATTTCACTATGCTACACTTCCACTTTAATGGAATTACATAACATGCCATAGTCAATAACCTCTTTCACCTAGCATGTTTCCAAGGTTCATCCATGTAATAGTATTCATTGATATGATTCATGTTTATGGCCATTGTATGAATATGTCACTCTTTTTTCACCCATTTGTCTATTCATGGACATTTGGCTTGCTTCTAGCTTTTGGATATTATAAATAATGTTTCTCTAAATATGGCTGTATAAACTTTCGTGTGGACATATGTTTTCATTTCTCTTGGGCATATACCTAGGGATAGAAATGCCAGGCCATGTGGTAATTCTATGTTTTATTGTTTGAGAAGTTGACAGATGGTTTTCCAAAATAGCCACACCATTTTGCATTTCTATCAGAAATGTCTGAGTGTTCTGGTTTCTTTCCTTTCACCCCAACCTTGAAATTATTGACTTTTTGATTCTAGCCATCCTAATGGGTATAAAATGGTATCTCACTGTGGTTTTGACTTGCATTTCCCTCCTGGCTAACAATTCCATGCATTTTTTAAGTTATTATTGGCTATTTATATATCTTCCAAAAAAGAAATGTATATTCTGATCCTTTGCCCATTTTTAGTTGTTTTATTTAATTATTGAGTTATGTGCATCTTATATATTCTTGATACAAATTCCTTTGCAAATAGATAGCCATACTTTATCTCATTTTACAAATATTCTATTTTGCTGATAGTGCCCACAGAAGAACAAATGTTTTTAATTAAATCCAATTTGTTGTTGTTCATGGTTTTGATGTCATATCTAAGAATTCTCTCCCAAATCCAAGATCATGAATATTTACTCTCTATGTTTTTCTCTAAAAGTTTTATAGTTTTAGCTCTTACCTTTACACCCACCCCAGATTTATTTTTGAGTTAATTTGTGTGTGTATTTTGAGGTCGAGATCTAAATCCATTTTTTTAAAGATTTATTTTTATTTACTTGAAAGACAGAGTTAGAGAGAGAGGGAGAAAGAGAGAGAGGGAAAGTGTGAGAGAGAGGCAGATCTTCTACCCACTGATTCATAAGAGCCAGTGCTGTGCCAGGCTGAAGCCAGTAGCCCAGAGCTTCCTCTGGGTCTCCCACATGGGTGGCAGGAGCCCAAGCACTAGGACCATCTTCCATTGCCTTCCCAGGTGCATTATCAGAGAGCTGGATTGGAAGTGGAGCAACTGGGTCTTGAATGGGTGCCCATAAGGGACGCCAGCATCGCAGGCAGCAGCTTAACCGGCTAAGCCAGAGCACCAATCCACATTGCATTCTTTTGCACATGGCTATCCACTTATCAGGCACCACTGCTGGAGACACTGTTCTTTTGCCACTGAATGTTCTTGACATCCTTGTCAGAAAAGAGGCTGACATAAATACCCAAGTTAATTTCTTGACTCTCTCTCAATTCTAGTCCATTGATCTCTATGTCTGTCCTTGTGCCAGAATCATACCAACTTGATTATCATCGTTTTCTTGTAAGTTTTGAAATTAAGAGGTCTGAGTTCTTTCACTTTGTCTTACATTTTCAGAATTGTTTTGAAAATTCTGGGTTCCCTGCAATCTCTTATGAATTTTATAATCATTTTGCCAATTACAAAATTCAGATGGGATTCTGACATGAATTACATTGAATCTGTACATAATTTAGGTAGCATGGTCATCTTAACAATGCTTAGTCTTCTCATCAATGAATAGGGGATGCTTTTCCACTTATTTAGAACTTTAATTTCTTTCTATTATATTTTGTAGTTTTCAGAGTTTAAGTTTTGAACTTATTTTGTTAAATTTATTCCTAAGTATTCTCTTTGATGCAAATGTGAAAGGAATTGCCTTCTTAATTTAATTTGCAGATTGTTCATTGAAAGTGTATAGAATTATAATTGATTTTTTTATATATTGCTCTTGTATTCATATCTGCAACCTTGTAATAACTCAGTTATTAGTGCTAAGAATTTTTAGCAGATTCCTTAAATTTTTCTAAATATAAGATGTTACCTGAGAATAGAGATAATTTTAGTTCTTTACCAATTTGATGACTTTATTTCTTTTTCTTGCATAAATTTCCTGGCTAGAACCTCCAGTTACATGTGAAATAAAAGTGATGAGACATCTTTGTCTTGTTTTTGATCTTAGAGGGGATTTTTTTATTGTTAAGCATGATGCTGTTACCTGGTGTTTTGTAGATAACTTTTATTGGGTTGATAATATTCCTTTTTATTTTTAGTTTCTTGCATGTTTGTATTCTGAAAGGGTATTGAATTTTTATCAAATGCTTTTTCTGTGTCTATTGAGATGATCAGATAAAGTCTAAAAACTGATTGTGATTATATATTACATCAACCGACTTTTAGATTTTGAATCAACCTTGCATTAATCAGATAAATCCTGCTTGGTCATGGTGAGCAATTCTTTTAATATCTTGCTCGATTCGGTTTGCTTATCTTTTGTTGAGAATTTTTGCCTTTATTTTCATAAGATATCTCAGCCCATAATTTTTTTTGTGATATCTTTGCCTGGTTTGTTGTTGTTGTTTGCTATCATGGTGATCCTAGCCTCACAAAATGAGTTGAGAAGTATCTCATCCTCTTTTGTATTTTGCAAGAGTTTGTGAAGAATTTGTACTAATTTCTCCTAAAATTTTGGTAGAATTCACCCTTGAAGCCATCTGTACCTGCGCTTTTCTTTGTGTATAGCTTTTTTATTACAAATCCAGTCTCTTCTCTTATTACAAGTCTATTCAGATTTTCTATTTCTGTCAAAATTGGTTTCAATAGTTTGTGTCTTTCCAGACATTTATCTATTTCATCAAAGTTATCCAAATTGTTGGCATACAATTGCTTATAGTATTTCTTTGTTAATAGTTTTCTCTTTTTTTGTGATGTCCTAATTTGTTTTTTTATAATTTTCATTTATTTTTTCCCAAAACCTTTTAAGATATGCAAACTTCTTGCATTTCATAAGTGCAAATTTCAGAACATAGTGATTCTTCCCACCCTACCCACACTCTCACCCTTCTTCTTCCTCCTTCTCCTATTCCCAGTCTTATTTTTTTACTAAGATCTATTTTCAATTAACTTTCTACACGTAAGATTAACACTACACTAAGTACAGAGTTCAACAAATAGTATGAAAAAAGTTCCTCAACAATAGAGACAAGAACTATTCAAAGTCATCAAAAGTCATTAGAAACATCTTCCTTTTATTTCCAATTCTAATAATTTGAGTCTTCTACCTTTATGTCTCAGTCAATCTAGCTAAAGTTTTGCAATTTTGTTGCTTTCCAAAGAAACAGTGTTTAGATCGATTCAATTCCTCATTTGTTTCATATTATCTATTCATTTCCAACATAATATTTATTATGTACGTTCTGCTTGCTTTAGTTTTAGAGTTTACTCTTTTCCAGTGTAGTAAATAAAAGATTAGAAGATTTGAGATCTTTTTTTCTCTTTAATATAAGAATGTACAGCTATAAATTTCCCTCTAGCATTGTTTTAGCTGAATCCCAAGAGTTTGAATTATGTTGTGCCTTCATTTCCATTCATCCAAAAGTATTTTCTGATTTCCTTTTTTACTTCTTCTTTGACACATTGGTTATTTAGAAATGTTTTATTTGGTATACACATATTTGTGAATGTCTCAAGGTTTTTTTTTTTTTTTGCTATGTTTTCTAATTTTGTATCAGTATTGTCAGAGACCAGACTTTGTATTATTTCTATTAATTTTAATATATTCTTATTTGATTTATGGATTAGCACATGTCTACCCTGAAGATTGTTGCATGTGTACTTCAGAGGACAAAACATTCTGTTGTTTGGGGGTGAGTAATTAAATAAATATGTTAGTTCCAGGTAAATTACAGTGTTCAAGATTTATTTTAATGATCTTTTGTCTAGTTGTTCTATCCATTATTGAAAGTAGGGTGTTTAAATCTCCAACTACACAATTAGTCCAAAGAATGAAATAAAGGGTATACAAAGTGGAAATCAGTATATTAAATTGTTTTTAGAGGACATGATCTTTTATAACTAATAAATTAAGCAAAGTTGCAGGATATAAAGCTAACCTACAAAAATTAGTGACATTGTTATATCACTATGGTGAATTATTTGAGAAAGAAATCAAGAAAGCAGTACCATTTTCAGTCACTGCCAAAGAAAATAAAATATCTATGATTAAATTTAACCAAAGTTGTAAAAGATCTCTATAATGAAACTCATAAAACATTAATGAAAGAAATTGAATAAGAAGACACAAAGAAATGGAAAGATATTTCATATTCATATGTTGGAAGAGTCAACATTGTTCAAATGTTCATACTACCTAAAGCAATATACAGAGTCAATGCAATCCTTCCCAAAATACCACTGTTTTTTTTTTTTTTTTAACGGACCTAGGGGGAAAAAATCCTAAGATTTGAATGAAAAAATAAAAATAGTAAAAGCAACCTTGAGCAAAAAGAACAAAGCAGGAAATGTGTTCTCTAACTTAAAAATATTTAACTATCTAACTTAAAAATATAAACTACAGTAGTTAAAACAGCATGATGTTGGCATAGAAACACACAGATAAGTGTAACAGAATAGAAAGCCCAAAAGTAAACCTGCACATTTATAGCCAAGAGTAGTAAGCCAACAGGTCCATGAAAGTTAAACATGGAATTCATGATCTGGGAAAAGGAAATATGACAACAACTTCATGGGAAGAGAGTATGCTGGAAGAAGCTGCATCCCATAGGGGCACCGGTTCTAGTCCAGGCTGCTCCATTTCCAATCGAGCTCTCTGCTATGGCCTGGGAAAGCAGTAGAAGATGACACAAGCCCTTGGGCCCCTGCACCCACGTGGGAGACCCGGAGAGAAGCTCCTGGTTCTTGGCTTCAGATCATTGCGGCCAATTGGGAAGTGAACCAGCTGATTGAAGACCTCTTTCTTTCTCTCTCTCTCCCTGCCTCTCATTTCTCTGTGTAACTCTGATTTTCATTTAAATAAATAAATCTTTAAAAAAATAAAATAAGGTGCTGGAACTGAGTGTACATAAATTTTCGTATTAAAATTCATTGTAAGATTAAGTAAGAAAGTACTATGTAGCTATAAAGTCACATCGAGACACAGAAGTAATATTCCAATGAGGACTGAAGAGGGAATTGAAAATGAAGCTGTTCTTGTTTCACCTATTCTGATTTGTGTTCAAATTCTCCATATTTAAACAAAATGAGGAAAATGTTTGCTACCTCAGAAAACTCCCAAAAATACCAATTATCACCTTTCTGCTCTGGCTGTCTTCCATTGTAAGGAAATGAGAGAATTGGTGCCTTTACTTGGTGAGTTCTGGTCCTACTGGGACCATTTGCTGATCTTTGTGCAAGAGGCTGAGACGGCACTCCAGTTTATAGTGACCTTAAGTTCTACACCAAATAATAATGTTCAGAATATAATGTTCAGTGAACATTTTTTTCTGATTGGAATATTTCCTTTTCAAAAGACGATTATGGGAGCAAGCGTTTAGCCTAGCACTTAAGATGCCAGTTAAACTGCCTGCATCCACATCAAGTACTTGGGTTTGATCCCAAATTCCAGATTCCAGCTTCTTACTGATGGGAACCTTGGGAGACAGCTGTGATGACTCAAGTAGTTGGCTTCTTGACATACACACAAAAAGTCCTGGGTTGAATTTCTGGCTCCTGGCTTTAGCCCCAGCCCAGGACCGTGGTGAGTATCCATCTGTCTCTGACTCTCAAATAAATAAATATATAAAAAAATTTAAAATGTTATGATAAATGGTGACAGTTAAGGACTCTTTTTATTGAAAAGAAAAGTGTGACTTGAGATGGAGATTATTGTTTTCTGTTTCAGAATCCACCAGGATACTTGTTAACAACGCAGAAGCTTATGTTCGAGTGCCTCAGAAGATGCCAGAAGATGTGAAAATCTGGACCTTAATAATAATTCATGTGATTCTTTTGCATATCAAAGTTTGAGAAGTACTGGTCTAGGATAGTTTATTTTCAAACTTGTCATTATAATTTTATTTTCATTTTAATTGACATGTAGTATTTGTACATTTTTATGGAGTACAGTATAAGTTGGCACATGTACACAGTGTATAATGATCAGTTCAGGGAATTTAGCATTTCCCTCTCTTGAAACATTTATCATCACTATGCGTCGGGAACCTTTGGGCTCATCTTTGCAGCTATTTTTAAATACATCACAAATTACTGTAGATTGTAGTTGCCCTACTGTGCTATTGTGTCACTATATTTTAATGCAATATTTTAAATTCTAAAACCATGTATGCCTGTTTTGAGTACTAAGGAGTGGTTTCCCTCTCAAAGGAACTTTGAGGAGTTAAGGGTAGCTTTTAGGTTACTCAACTTATCTACGACCACATTTATAAACTAAATCATGCTCTTGTTATGGCCTTGTTTTTTACTCTTTCTCTTTAGGAGAATCTTTTGATGTAAGTGGTTGATATATTCTCTACCTCAGATTTCAACCTTAATTTCTAAAAGTAATGTTGAACTTGACACTTCCTTGGAGAGTAAGGTGGTTGGTACAACATCTAATCTAATGGACAAGCACATTAAATCTCAATAGATCCAGTTCAATATTCTGCAAAGGGAACTGGCATTGAGCCTAACAGAAAATGCTTAGCAATATTTGAGAAGAAAGAGGTTTATACTGGAAATGTTGTAATATCCTAGCTTTATTCCAGGATGTCTTATTTACTACCACTCACTTATCTGCCATCACTATTGTAATGTTTTAAACAAATTTTGCATTTTAGGTAATAGAAGAGAATATGTAGAAGGACTTAAATTTAATTTTTGTGATTGAATTGAGAAGTTAATGGCTTAACCTTATGCCCTGCTCTCTAAAATTGAATGGCAAGAGGCCATACAAGTTTATGGAACAGGTCTCTCAACTTGGCAAAAACATTAAGTTTGACCTGAAGGAAGAAGTGAAGATCTGTTTTAGCAAAAACTGAAGGAGAACTATTAGTTTGAGTCTGCTAGGGAAGTGATGTGCATAGGAAGGAGGTGGAGGGACATGTTCATTTGCAAAGGCTGCCATAAGTACCACAAACTGAGTGGTTTAAACAAGAGAAAAATGGTTCACAGTTCTCGAGGCCAGAAGTCCAAGTTCAGTGCTGGCAAGGCCAGGCTCCCTACGAGGGCACTAGGGAAGGATCTATTCCAGGTCCCTCTCCAGCTGCTGGAAGAGCCTTGGCCGTGGTGGCAGAACTCCTATCTTCAATGAAACTCTCCTTGCCTCTTCTTGCTTGCCTCTCTCTGTGGGTGAATTTTCCCTTTCTATGAGAACACCAATCTTATCAGATTAGGGAACCATCCCACTACAGTATAACCTCATTGTAACTAATTGCATCTGCAATAATTCTATTTCCAAATAAGGTCATTCAGAGGTACTACAGTTTAGGATTCCAACATATGGATCTGGGAGGGTATAATTCAATCCACAAAAAGGGACATAAGATAGTATGTTGATAGCAAAAGAGAAAGAAAATGTTTTCACTTCTCCAGTGCTATCCTAGGATCCATTCTCCTTGAAAAAAGATATAAATATTCAGTACTAGACAAGAATGGTTCTTATAGATCATCTCATTTTAAATCTTTTAGTGGAGATGGGAAAAATGAAGTTTCCAGGGTAAAAGCAAGGCGCTCAGGCAAGTAATATAGTAGGAAATCCAAACTCTATTCCAAATTTCCTTGTTTCCGACTGTCTGCTATCCCTAGCTCATCAGGAGCTGGGATACTGTGAAGAGCTTTGCCCTTGAAACCAACCCCTGTGTTAAATGCTAGGTCCAACCTTCTCTAGACGTGAGCTTGGACATCAGAGCCCCTTAAGTTGCAACAATGGTAGGACTCTCCAAGAGCACAGACTGAAGTCCCTGATGCCCTTGGGCAGCTCCATGTTTTGTATGTTGTTGCATAGGCTTCTCCATCTCTCCTTTCCTACTTTTCTGGCTGTCCCTGAGCCTGGCCCAACTCCACACTGGTGATCAAAATGTGTTAAGCTAATTTATTTACTTCTTATCAGGAGAGGTGATTGGGCAATACTTTAACGGCAATAAGCTAATCTCCACTGCCTCTCTTTCTAGGATAGTTTGAGTGACTATCTTTGGTGAATAAAATAATATTTTCTCTCATTCCTCAGGTTGCTTGTCCATTCACCTTACTGATTATACCTTTTGCTATGCAGAAGATTTTTAGTTTGATACAGTCTCACTTATTTTTACTTTTGTTGCCTGTACTTTTGGTGTCATATGCATGAAATCATTGCCAAAACCAATGTCATGAAGCTTTTCCTCACATTTTCTTCTAAAGTTTTATGGCCTTAGATCTTATATTCCAGAATTCAATCAAATCATATGAGTCGGTTTTTGTGTATGGTATTACTTTGCAAACAGATACCCAGACTTACTAATGTCATTTGTGGAAGAAACTATTATTTCTCCCATTGTGTATTCTTGGTCCTTCTCAAAGATTTCTTGACTGCACATGCATGATGCATGGGTTTGTTTTAGGATTCTCTGTTCTATTCTATTTTTCTATATTTGTTTGTCTACTTGATGCCATTTCCATACAGTTTTTTGATTACTGTAGCTTTGGAATCCACTTTGAAATCAGGAATTGTGATGCTTTCAGCTCTGGTATTCTTTATTAAGGTTGTTTTAGCAATTTATAGGTATTTGTGGCTCCATAGGAACTTCAGAATTTTTTCTATTTCTGTAAAAAATGCTGTTGGGATTTTGATAGGGATTACATTGGATCTATTTATCACTTTGGGCATTATGGATGTTTTCATAGCATTAAATCTTCAAAGCCATATATATGATAAAGTGTTAATCTCTAAAATGCATAAGGAATGTCTAAAAGACAATAGAAAAATAAAATAATAACAAAAACCTTTTGAAAAGTGAGCTACATACGTTGCAGTAGTATTCACAATGGCAAAGATATAGAAATAAGCTAAATGTCCATCAGCCAATGGATATAGAAAATCTGGTGTAAATATTTAATAGATTATTATTCAGCCTTCTAAAAGGAGAAAACTCTGCAATATTTAACAGTATGGATGATCTTTAAAGATACTATGCTTAGCCAGTCACAGAAAGGCAAATATTGGGTGATCACACTCACGTGAGGTGTCTAAAATAGTCAAATTCAGAGAAGCTAGGAGTGAAATGATGTCTTCCAGAGGCTGAGGAGAAGGGAGGATTGGGAGTTCCCAAACAACCAACATGAAGTTCCAGTCAAGAAAGATGAGTGGGCTCTAGAAATCTGCCATACAATATTACACCTGTAGTCAACACAAATGGGCTGGACCCTTAAAACTATGTTAACAGCATAGACCTTATGTTAAATGTTCTTACTACAATAAAAAAAAAAAAGTATAGAGTCTGTGGTTTTTGTTGGCCAAATTACAGGGCTTGGGCTGATGGGTAATTTTTTTTTTTTTGACAGGCAGAGTTAGACAGTTGAGAGAGAGAGAGATAGAGAAAAGTTTTCCTTTCCATTGGTTCACCACCACCACCACCCCCCCCAAATGGCTGCTACAGACGGCATGCTGCACCGATCCGAAGCCAGGAGCCAGGTGTTTCTTCCTGGTCTCCCATGCGGGTACAGGGCCCAAGCACTTGGGCCATCCTCCACTGCATTCCCGGGCCACAGCAGAGAGCTGGACTGGAAGAAGAGCAACCGGAATAGAATTTGGTGCCCCAACCAAGACTAGAACCCGCGGTGCCGGCGCCGCAGGCGGAGGATTAGCCTAGTGAGCCGTGGCGCCAGCTTTGGTGGGTAAATTTAAAAGGAGTCAGTCACGTATTTCTTGCCTGTTCTTCAGACTTAGCATCACCAGCAGTCTGTAGTGAATGTAGCACACATCACATCAAGGAGTAAAGAGCTCTTATCGCAACTGGCACGCTGTCCAGCTTCAGAGCACTCCTTGAGCTGTCTGAATAAACTCGATTCTATATCCAATCACACGGAGTTTCTGCACCTCCTTGCCCTCTGGATTTCACCTTTCTCCACCCATTCAAAGATGGGCTTCAAACAACGCTCTTGTGGTGCTTTCACTTTACTCTCCCTGTGCATAGGATTTCAAAAATATTGATCATTCAACTATCCTGGATTGTCTCAGAAAATAGTCTATTCCCTTAAGCAAGCTATTATCTACAGTTGTTATTGAAGATGCATAAGCTTCATGTTATCAAACTTATAATTGGAAAATAGCACGCTATTAATTATGGAAATGCTTTTCAATTTCAATAGTCAATTAACAGGCAACTGTATGGAGACCACAATAATTACATTGTTCAACAAGCATTGCTCTGCAGGTCTCATTTTAGTATATTTAGACTTTTGGAAGAGAATCTGATTAGCATTATTTTATAATGAATTTGACATTCAAAGGATGCATGAATTTACTTTGAATGTTGAGTTATAAATTGGCATTTATCAAATTAGCATTGATTTTCCTTACAACGGGCCATTGTCACAAAGAATTTCTCTGCATATATTCTTACCATGGTGTCATTAAGTTCAGGTGTAAGATATCAGAAGGAGCACAAATTCCCAATGACTATTAAAAATACTCTTTCCTGATATCTATGGTAGCTGTATACAAGTCTTACAGATCCATCCTATTCCCTTAGTTCCAGAAATTGTTTGCTCTCCTCTGACCAAAAAATAAAGTCATGATTAGCATAGTTTTCTGAAGTTAGTCTGGAAGTGTTCAATTTAAGGAAAGGCTATAACTCACTTTCATTTTATAATTATATGCTGTCAAAGGAGCAGATCCTGAGTAGAGTTGAGTTCTGACAAATACATAACCAACCCTTGAATCAAAATATGCAACGATTCTATGGCCCCATGAGGATGACATGCAACGTTTTCCTGTAGTGCCTTGGCGGGAAGTCATTTTGTACACACATTTTCTGCAGCCTGAAGTGTCTGGCAGTGTACTTGTCTTCACTTGGTCTCTTTTGGCTTTGGAATATTGGGCAGGCAGAGGCTGTTATCAAGTCATTGATCACCCTCCAACCCCTTCAAGTATTGGCTGGAGCACTGACATTAGAGTCCTAGAAACTAGGATTAATTCTTGACTCTGCACCTACTTACTAGAGATATTATAAATTCCTGAGCTTCATTTTCCTTATCTGCAAGAAGCGGCTGCTAAAACCTACCACGTAAGATTATCAAGATTAACTAAAGTGCATAAAAGCACCTGACATTCAGAATGTGCTCAGCCGTTGCTCCGCTCACTTTCTTGGATCATTTCTCTCCATCTCCCAAACTCCAACCAACCAATTCAAAGGATATAAGCTACTCTTTTAGGACATTCTTAGAACAAGAAAAATGAGGAGTCAGCACTATGATGCAGCAGGTTAAAGTCCTGGCCTGCAGCATCGGCATCCTGTATGGACGCTGGCTCAAGTCCCAGCTGCTCCACTTCTGATCCAACTCCCTGCTAATGCACTTGAGAAAGCAGTGGAGGATGGCCCAAGTCCTTGGGCCCCTGAACCCATGTGGGAGACCCCAAAGAAGCTCCTGGCTTCAGATCGGCTCAGCTCCGGCTGTTGCAGACATTTGGGGAGTGAGCCAGCGGATGAAGACTCTCTCTCTCTCTCTCTCTCTCTCTGTCTGTCTCTACCTCTCTCTGTAACTCTGTCTTTCAAATAAATAAAATGAATCTTGAAAAAAAAAGAAAGAAAAAGGAAAATGAATCTACACTAATTCATAAGTAAGCTTGAGGTATTTTCCTTCCCAGGTAACATATTCAGATTTTATTTCAAGCTTTTAGGAGGTATTGCTTTAACTCAAATAAAGGATGCTGAACAGAAATCAGAAGAGATGGGGGAATGGTATAATATTTGGGGCCAGACAGCTCTCTTTCTCTCTAAATTCCAGAGAGCCACCCATCCATCTGTCTGTATGCACAGCTACTACGTTAAACGTAGGTGGCTTTTCTGAGGAAGAGATTCTGTGTACAGGTACAGCCAAATTTTGAAAAAGCTGCTCTAAAAAGACTTTTGTAGGCATTAAAATCAGAGAGGTAACCCTCAGCACAATCACAAGGAAGCTGCCTTCCCACGATTGGAGTGACAGGAGATGGTTGTTGCTTAGCAGATGGAAAGCAGAGCTCTGAAGATGAAAGATCACAAGATCTCTCCTTTTGTACTCCTCCTAGTGAAAACCACCCTGTGTTTCCTATTAGAAGCACAAAGAGCATATCAAGGAAGGCAGCTGAGTAGCTTCCTGTTTAAAACATATTGAGAGGCAGATGTTTGGCCTAGTGGGTTAGAAGCCAGTTAGGATGCCCACATTGCCTACTGGAGCCCCTGGGTTCCAGTCCCAGATCCAGCTCTGATTCCAGCTTCCTGCTAATGCACACCCTGGGAGGCAGCAGATGATGGTTCAGGTAATCAGATCCTTGCCAACCAAGTGGGAGACCTGGATTGAGTTCCCAGCTCCCCGTTTTAGCCCCAGCTCAGCCCTGGCCCTTAGAGGCATTGGGGGAGTGAACCAGTGGGTAGGAGCACTCTGTCTGCCTGTCTCTCAAATAACAAAATAAAATAAGAGAAAATAAAATACTTTTAAATTCAGAGCTCCCAGCAAAAGTCATCAAAACAGCTTAGATGAGTTTATTATTATAATAATAATTATCATTATCATTATTGTTGTGTGTCCTTCTCTGTTCCTGTGTTTCCAAGCTGATGGGCACTGGCTTATGGCTTCTTCTTCCCCTTCCCTTCTTAGAGAAAGGGGTGATTATCCACAAGGACCTCCCCAAGCATCAGTTACTATTTGGGTCCTGCCTTCCTGTGGTGGGTTTTTTTTTTTAATTTTTTTTTAACTTTTATTTAATGAATATAAATTTCCAGTGTACAGCTTATGGATTACAATGGCTTCCCCCTCCCATAACTTCCCTCCCACCCGCAACCCTCCCCTCTCCCGCTCCCTCTCCCTTTCCATTTGCATCAAGATTCATTTTCAATTCTCTTTATATACAGAAGATCAATTTAGCATAAAGATTTCAACAGTTTGCACCCACATAGCAACACAAAGTGAAACATACTGTTGGAGTACTAGTTATAGCATTAAATCACAATGTACAGCACATTAAGGACAGAGATCCCACATGAGGAGCAAGTGCACAGTGGCTCCTGTTGTTGACCCAACAAATTGACACTCTAGTTTATGGCGCCAGTAACCATCCTAGGCTGTCGTCATGAGTTGCCAAGGCTATGGAAGACTTCCAAGTTTGCCGACTCTGATCATATTTAGACAAGGTCATAAAAGACAGAGTGAGGATAGTAACCAATGATCCTAAGAGTGGCATTTACCAGGTTTGAACAATTATACAGCATTAAGTGTGGAAGAGGACCATCAGTACACACAGGTTGGGAGTAGAGCCATTGGTGGTAGAGTAGAGGTTATGATTACAAAGGAATGAGGCCCAAGTGCACTAGACAGGGTCTAGAACAAAGGACAGAGTCATTATTAGAGGAGCTAAGAAAAGTGCTGTCTAAGCTACAAGTAATTTTTCTGATTGAGAGGCAAATAGAACCTGATAGAAGGGGCTTGATAATAATCTGGTGGGCTTTAGGCCTTGTAAATTAAGAGGCCCAGACCTATCTATCTCTTCACATGGGGTATATCCTAAGGGAGGTGTGAACCTCCTAGAGGAAGGCACTCTGTTGACTTTCATTACTTGGCTGGTCTGGGAGGAGAGCTGGCCAGGTAAAGGCAGGTGGCATCTCTAACAAGAAATTTACAGTTCTGCCTGCAATGTTGCTGACCCTACTTGACCATCCCCTCAGCTGCAGTGGTCACTTTGGAAGTTGGGCTGAGTGAAGGGCTTTTCAGCTTAGAGCCAATAAGATCTGTGGCTCTGACCTGGGCATCCTTCGACTCCAGGACAGGTCCATTTCCAGTGATCCAACTTTTGGCAGAGCTGCCAGGGCTCTTCACAAGCTGACTTCTGCTGAAGCCCAGGCTTACCACATTGAAAGCCACTGCAGTGGACTGGCCTGTTGGGTCTGCTTGAGGGCAGATCACTGTACAGATCAGCCATGAATAGGCCTGCCACCCATTGCTTCTGATGCCTAGCTTTCTTTTCCTCCTGGTTTGTGTTAAAGCAGACCAGAGGATGCAAGTCAAGGGAGTGCCCGTGTCCCATCTCTAATCTTCGGTGGCCTGAACTACAAGTCTATAGTCACAGGCATGTTCTGTAGTAGTTTTTCTAATGTAGACAATGCCCATGAGGAAAATTATATTCTCACTTTAAAACTTTCTTTCCCTTTGGTCTGAAAGGGAGGTTTTTTCTACTTACTGTATACTTCGCTGATGGCGAAGTGAATCTAGCTATGAGATTATTATTTAAGTTCTTCTTTTGGCTATGCTATTATAGAAAAATGTTAGCCATCTCTTTTATAAGCTCTAAAGATTAAATTGTGTATCCTACAGATTCCTTCATAATAGAATTAGTTTCCTACCTTGAAGAGAATAGAGAAATGAAAGAACAAGTTGGGCTTAGAATAGAGAAATGAGGGAGCAAGTCCTAGATCGCTTGCTGACAATAGCAATATCACATGAATACTTAGCAAACAGTTTCAACCATTAGATAACAACTTAAGAAAACATTTACTGGAAGGTCCAATGCCTTCTATAAATTTTAAGAATCATGTATTTGAAAACACCTCTTAAATATCTAACATGGTGTAGTTTGTTTAGCCAGTAAACTTAAGCACAACCATCTAAAATGTTTTTAGTTTCTTTCTACCAACAAGTCTAAAACATATGATACACAGATTCAGGTCACACAAATTAAAATGTACCTTTGATTGATTTTAGCAGCTTAAATTTATGGACAATCTTATCTATAAGCCATTTAAAATAAAACTCTTAATAAAATTTCCCCATGTGGACATACAATATGTACACACATATAATATAGCATAATAGACCAATATAGCAATTTTAATAATAGCTTTTAAAATCTTTAACTCTTTTTGTAGATTGCCAATTGATTTGAATTGCTTTTTGTTTTTAGTAACCTCAGTTAACCATACTTTCTCTCAGTTGGTACTGTTAATACATTATTGGCTTCATCTGTTTACAGAGCCATCCCAAAGTACTGAATACAATAGAAGTGGCTGGAAAAAGTCCATAGGAACCTATAGGAGGACAGCTAAACACAGAACCAACAACGCTTTAGTTTTATGAGCAGCACATCATATATAACTGTGGATGACAAAAGACTTTAAGTCGCCATGTTTAAAATTATAAACTCATCAACCAACAAGAGGCACTTGCTTACTTCACAGTATTTTTGAAAGCACCTGTAGGATTTTACAAGTATTTAACCGTTTAGGCCTCTAGGGCTTTCTCATTAAGATAACTATCATGTCTAGTAACACAAGATCATTAGACTTTTTAATTCTCAAACATTTGTATTAATAGCATTTTCCATTATAGAAACTTAAAGTCTGGTACCACATCACATCTTGACAGTCCTTCTAATATAATCCAAATAGACTGATTAGTTGGTGTCTCTATAAGATGAGAGACATAGGTCCTTCGATTTTTTCAGTTGGGCCCAAACTGGAGAAACCAAAGTCCAGGATTTACTGGAAATTTTAGAGACCAGATTGTTTGAAACTTTGATTTTTTGAATGCCTGTCAAGAATTCCAAGAAGGCTCAAAATCCAAAATATCTGGTTGAAATAAGATTCCTTAAAATCATGACATAACATAGACCAAATTTGATCATTGTTACAAGGTGATTATTCAAATCTTTGAAAATAAGCACATATTTAAATAACCCATAGCTCTTAATAAAAATTCAGCTGTTTTTGAACAATTAGAATTTAACAGACATCAAGAGAACATAATAGATTACTTTAACACATTGCTTTACAGAGCATCAGAGTTTAATTCTATGTCAAAGAGAAATTGAGGATGAGTGGCAACAAATTCTTTCAATTTCTGTTTGCTATGAAAAGTCTTAATTTCACCTTCATTCACAAATGAGAGCTTTGCAGGATATAATATTCTGGGCTGGCAGTTTTTCTCTCTTAGTACCTGGGCTATGTCTCGCCATTCCCTTCTAGCTTGTAGGGTTTCTGATGAGAAGTCTGCTGTGAGTCTAATTGGAGATCCTCTAAGAGTAATCTGACATTTCTCTCTTGCACATTTTAGGATCTTTTCTTTCTGTTTCACTGTGGTGAGTTTGATTACAACATGTCGTGGTGAGGATCTCTTTTGGTCATGTTTATTAGGGGTTCTATAAGCTTCCTGTACTAAGATACCTCTGTCCTTCTCCAAACCTGGGAAATTTTCTGCTAGTATCTCACTGAAAATGCCTTCTAATCCTTTCTCCATCTCCATGCCTTCAGGAACTCCTAGAACCCGAATGTTGGGTTTTTTAATAGTATCCTGTAGATTCCCGACAATATTTTTTAGATTTCTAATTTCTTCTTCTTTTCTTTGGTTTGCCTGTTTCCTTTCCTGTTCTCTGTCTTCTAAGTCTGATATTCTCTCTTCTGCTTCGCCCAATCTGTTTTTAAGGCTCTCTAATGTGTTTGTCATTTGATCTATTGAATTCTTCATTTCATTATGATTTCTCGTCACTATCAAAGTTTCTTGTTCCACTAGTTGTTTCATTTCATTTTGATTCCTCCTTAATATTTCACTTTCACGAGAGAGATTTTCTATCTTGTCCATTAAGGATTTCTGTAGTTCAAGAATTTGTTTTTGAGAACTTCTTAATGTTCTTATCAATTTTTTGAGATCCGCTTCTTGCATTTCTTCGATCTCATCATCTTCATAATCTTGATTTGGGGTGTCTTTTTCATTTGGGGGCGTCATAGTGTCTTCCTTGTTCTTGTTAGCTCGGTTTTTGCGTTTGTTGTTTGGCATGTTGGAGATATTTGGTTTCTTCACTGTGGTGTTTTTTCTTGTTACACTATGGCTCTATATTAAGTGGACTGTCTGCTTTCAGTGGAGCCTTAGAGGCTTGAGATGAGTGTGGACTGAGAGCTGTGTTTGGTTCCTCAGGGTTGAGGGTGTGTCAAAGATGACACTCCCAGGTTAGGTGTGGTAAATCTCTCTTTCTTTTTTTGATTTAAAAGGGAAGTAATTCCGCACAGCTGAACGTAATTGGAGGTAGTTAGCAGGCAAATGATATACCCACAGGAGCCAGAGATTGGAAGCTCTTTCCCAAGGACCACACAGGGAATCTCTGCTGCCCTCAGTGTGGGCTCCAATTCTCCTGCAGTCTCTCACTGGGTTGCCAAGTTAGATGCTAATCTCCTGTTATTTCACCCCTCCCCCCAGAGTCAGGTTTTTCTGTTAGGCTCAGGGCTGGTGCAGACCTGAGGTCGCCCTGCTTATGACGTATGTCCAAAATGGCGCCTGCTCTGTCTTGCTTGCCTTTGAGAGGTGAGCGGAGAGAGAGAAACTTGTGTCCGTATCGGTCACTTTTTTTATTTTTTTCCTATCTCTCTTCTAGTTAGCCTGGTGAAATTTTCCCCACGGAGTTTCAAGCCTCGTTCCCTCTAGCCTCCTCTTTCCGCTTGCCCGCTGGTGTCTCGGGCTATTGAGGTTCGGCTCACCTCGCGTTCCAGCGCTGGTGTGTTGAGTCTGCCGCTGGTGTTCCGAACTTGGGCTCTTACGCTCTCCACGCAGGTCCACTGTGAATCACTAGTTCCGGAAGAGTTTCCTCTGCTGTTTCATCCCCTACTCTTCCTTGACCCTGCAGTATCTCCACTTATATTAAACTTTCTCTCCCCCTGGACTAATAGTGTGCTCCCTGCCTATTCCGCCATCTTGCCGCTCCCTGTGGTGGGTTTTTAAGACTTCTTTGCTCTTCTCTGGTCCCTGAGTGTGGGCCATTTGCATTTCCCCAGTCATTCACTTTTGCTTTCCTCAAACTCCTCTAGATGCCAATAAGACGTATTTTGACTGTGTAAGACACCTTTTGATGGAAACAAAATAAATTTATTTGTCTTTGTTCTCTGTGTGTGGCTTTGCAGATTCTGGATAAAATCAAAGGACTTCAGGAACTCCTGTACAATCAGCAGCTCAAGTGGCTGCAGGCCCCAAAGCAGCTGAGGCAGTTCAGCATGATTCTGGCTTGGCTAAAGTTGCGTGATGAGGAACACAAGTGAGGACTCTGTTAGCAGCATACTAGTTGGGCCTCACTTATGTTTTTCCAACTTCAATCATTTTAGCAAATCATTTGGGGAAATGTATTTAGGCATACCCCCTTTGCTCCCTTCCTTTCATTAGTATGATATTTGGAACTCATACTTTGGAATTCTCACAATCAGAATACACCTGGAGAGCTGTCTATGTGTGATCGTGGGCACAAATGAAGAACAGTATAAAAAGAAAAAAAAATCAGACACTTGCTGCTATTAAATCTTCAGGTTCAAATTACTTTTTTTACACCTCTCTAGATAGCAGCGAGTTGTCAATGAAAAAAGAGAGTGCTTAAAAACTTTGTGGAAAAAATGGAATTAAAAGATAAGCTTATTTTAGTACAAAATTTGAAATCAACTCATGTGTATTTTTCATAAAATACATTTTCCATAGACTTTTTGAAGTTCCCTTCTATACAAGTATTTGCAGAAATTCAGCACACATTATTAATTTCTAAGGCCAATGAATTAAAGACTAAGGGGATGGTGTTTAGTGAGATGTTGGGTTCCTGTGACTATTAATGTCATTTACCAAGAGCTATTCCAGTGGGGCTTTCCTCATATTTTTGTTACCATACTTGTCATTTAGCATTGTCAATGCCAGTTAGCAGTAGCCAATTAGGTAGCAAGATTAGGAGTACCCAGGTTACAGTAAAGAAAAATATGTCAAAGCAGACTTTGCTTACTTAATGCAACTAACCCTCCATTTTGCTGCTGTCGAGGAGAGAAAGGATGGTGATTAATGAATGTGATGACTGCTAGAAAAATTTCAATTATCAATGAGTAATCAGTTTTGCAGTTTTTCTTTAATCATTTTGGAGCAATTACACAAGTGTAATCTTTGGTATATATTACTAAAATACAAGCTAAAGGACTTAGTAATACTCATAGTTGCACTCCTCCTTTTAAGACAAAATGCCAAGATAAAATAGTGACCATGAAATTCTTGAAACCTCCATTTGAAATAAGCCACTCAGTGTGTCAGTGATAACCAGTTCTGCAGAACTATTCCATTTTCAAGTTCAATACTCTTGGCTAATTTTATTAAGCTGCCTTCAGGTCCTTGGGTTTTCCAAATGGTCTGTGCAATAAATCTGATTGTCCAAATAGTTAAACTCTTCAACATAGCCAAGCAGGAGGCCCTATGTTGACTCAGTACCCAGCACTCCAAACCTGTGCAGATCCTGTTATGGAAGATAAATGAGAAGTGTTTTCCACGTCTCTGTCCTTGGTTTTCACAGAGTGAACTTTAAATCAAATTTTTAGCTTCATTCTCCCTTGAGAGAACAGTGAGAAGAGTTTGCAGGTGGAAGGAGATGGACGATTAAAACCTGCGAAGGATTGAGAACAGATATGTGGTAAATGTGTGTGCTTTTTTAAAAAGTGGTGTTGGGAATTTACAACAGAAAGCAGTAGCTGGGACACACCCACGAGCAAAAGGCAGTGTGTTATTCTTAAGGGCGAGAAGGAGTATACATCTGATAAAGAAGAGATCCATTCTGTTATAAGCGAATTTGGTGGCTAGCTCGTTGCCACTACAAAGTGTCATAGAAGAGAATATCAGTGGGATCCAATGTCTTTAAACAATGATGGAGCAAATACACTACTAAATGAAAACAAAATCTACCAGAACAGGAAATAAAGAGCATGAAGCTTAGAAAAGGAAAGCTTGTCTATTATTGGGATATAGGCCAGCGTTTGCCTCTGGAGACCAGCAAGACTCCGTGCACACTGTAGGTTAAGCTCTTGTGGTCTGACACAGTCAGCATAGAGTGGGGTTCCCACAGACTCTTAGAGCACTTCAAGGTCAGGGTGCTCAGCTTTGGGCACCAAACTTTCATGCTCCAGAAACCCAGCACAGGATCCATTCGGAGCTCTGTCTCCACTTTGCTAGAAGATAAGTGGCAGAAGAATTATGCTCTGGGGTAAAACTCCTCATCAACCCCTGATGTTTATACAGGAGAGTGATCTTTGCTGGGACTTATTATGCTCATTAAAGTGTTTTCGTTCAAACTTGCACAAATTAGCATTCATGATCATCTCAGCCTTTCGTGCCAGCCTGTAAAGGTATGTGTGCATATGGAGAGTGTGTTCTTAAACTTGAGAGGAACATAAAATACTTTTACACCAATATTTTTCTATCCATAGGTTTGTAAATACAGTCAGTGTTTCATATCCATAGCTCCACACTGCAGATTCAACCAACAATGGATCGAAAATATTCAGAAAAAAAAATCCCATCTGCACTGAGCACGTACAGACTTTTTTCTTGTTAGTCCCTAGAGAATACAATGTCACATCTATTTACATTGTATTAGGTATGTAAGTAACCCAGACATGATTCTAAATATACAGAAGGATGCACATAGATTCTATGCAAACGTTGGGCCATTTTAAATATTTATTTATTGGAAAGATAGAGTGACAGAGGGTAAACAGAGAGTGACAGAGAGAGAGAGAGAGGGGAGAGAGAGAGAGAGAGAGAGATCTTCCACCCACTGATTCACCCTCCACATGGCTGCAATAGCTAGATCTGGGCCAGGCCAAAACCAGGAACCAAGAACTCCAACCCATCTCCCACCTAGGTATCAGGGGCCCAAGCACATGGATCATCTTCTGCTGCCTTCTCAGGCTCATTAACAGGGAACTGGAGTCTAAGCAAAACAGTTGGACCTCAAACTGGCACTCCAATATGTAAGGCTGGCATTGTAAACCAAAGCTTAACCCATTGTCACACACTGCTGGTCCTGTGAGCTATTTTATACAAGGGACTTGAGCATCTGTAGACTTGGGTGTCTGAAAAGGGCCCTGGATCCTATTGTCCTTGGATAGCAAGGGACAACTCCATTTTTCTTCCAACTTTTTTTTTTAATATGTATTTTAAACCACACGGACAAAACTCTTCTGTGGTTCAGTTTAAATTGAATGTGATCAGATATCTGGGCAGTGGTCTCTTCATGTACCCAGTTTCCAGGTAAGCTGAGGAGCACACTGTACACACCAAACACACTGCATATCTGGGCACAAAGTGTCCATCTAGGATAAGCACATGCACTGAAACCCATCGGGTACTAAAACCCGTCCAGCGCTGACCTGGCTCTGTGCAGGCCGGGCTTGCATCTCTGTGCTGTTTGCTCCATCCCCAGGAGGTACAACTCAGTAAATGCGTAGCACATGTATTGGGAAGCCCAGCTAAGAAACCCTGGTCAAAAAAAAAGAGATCTCTTTCCAGATGAAAGAGGGAAAATAAAAAATTATCTAGGGCCTATCCTAACATGGAATTAACTGGAAAATGATCTATTCATTCATAGAGACTTCCAGGAACTTCTTGGGCCAGGTGCTGGACCAGGTGTCTGAGAGAGCCCTTGGTCCTCACTATTTTGGGCAGCAGAGGGTAGGAGAACAGTGATGTGCACAAAAGAAGGGATACTATATATTAGTATCGGACCAAAGATTCTGTAAGATGCTAATGAAGTTCTAAAGGGTTGGAGTTCAAGTGCTGTTGTTAGGAATCGGTGGAGGAGTGAAAGTCTCCTTCAAGGCTCCAAATGAAGAGTTATGGGAAAGCTGTGACCACCTGCTTCCGATGACCTATGCCCTTTTGTAACCATTTATTCTCACTTTGAAAGTTCGCTTCTTACCCCAGGAAGCAGTGCTCCCGAGTAACGAACCTCAGCGGCATAATCAAACCCCATCAGAAGGGATCTGTTGTGGATTCTAAGCCTTCTAACCCACTGAAGACAGATGGGCCAGTTGAACAAACAAGTCTATCCTGACGTACCACTGGGTGAGCATGTTTTGTCCTGAATGTCCCTGTGGAAATATATGCTTTGATGGGGCCCTCAAATTCCTGACCTAAGAGACTAAGGTGGGGTTGATGAGCTGGCAAGGAAGGCACTTGGGAAGCCACTGTTTCTCTTGGATCATCTTAAATCACAACATATGGACCGATGCTTCATCAATCAACTAAAGTTATAAAAGTTTGTCCCAAGCCAGGAAAAAAAAGTTCCCATTTAAAATCACAGAGCTCATACATTCATTAGCATAGTTTTTTGATTTCTCAAAAGAATTACTGAGAAGGCCTTTGATGTATCGAATATTAAGGCTTTGATGTATCAAGTGCTATATGCCTGGAGGGATTAGTTCTGATTAGAAAAGTCTAGTCTCCGCTCCATCTCCCAGCTTTAACGACTTGTACATCCTTTCATTAATGGACAAATGGCAGCTGGCATTCTCTCGGTCAGGTGCCCATGTTTGTGGCACTCTGTGGGTCCAACCATCAAGCACAGTTCAGTTCCTGTCCTGCCCTAGAGACTTGGGAATGGCAGGCAGAAGGACTTCCTAACCTGGGGAACGTTGCTCACAATATTATGACTGTGTTTGAGGGTCTTCCAAAAATTCATGGAAAATAGAATTAAAAGATAGAGAAGTTTATTTTGATGCAAAAATGTTTTTGAAAATCCACACAGACAAGGGGTCTTCAAAAAGTTCATGGAGGGGTCGGCACTGTGGCATAGGGGGTTAAGCCACCTCTTGGGATGATTCCATGTGGAAGTGCCTGTTCGAGTTTTGGCTCTTCTGCTTCTCATCTAGCTTGCTGCTTCCATACACTCTCGAAGCAGTGGATGATGACTCAAGTGCTTAGGTCCCTGCTACCCACATGGGAGACCTGGATGGAGTTATGGTTCCTGGCTTTGCATCATTTGCTGCCTTCCCAGTTGCATTAGCAGGCAACGGGGTCAGAAGCAGAACAACCAGGACTTGAACTGGCTCTCAGATATAGGTTGCCAGTGTTGCAAGCAGTGCTTAACCACTGGCATAATGGCTGCCCCAAGTTGAAGGAGTTTCCCAGGATAAAACTTTTCAGATGGGGCCAGCATGGTGGCACAGTGGGTTAATGCCCTGGCCTGCTGCACCAGCATCCCACATGGGCGCCGGTTCGAGACCCGGCTGCTCCACTTCTGATCCAGCTCTCTGCTATGGTCTGGGAAAGCAGTCGAAGATGTCCCAGGTCTTTGGGCCCCTGCACCCGCATGGGAGACCCGGAGGAAGCTCCTGGCTCCTGGCTTTGGATCGGCGAAACTCTGGCCACTGAGGCCATCTGGGGAGTGAACCATTGGATAGAAGACCTCTCTCTCTTTCTCTGCCTCTCTTCTCTCTGTGTAACTCTGACTTTCAAATAAATAAATAAACCTTAAAAAAGATTTTAGATTACTTATTTGTTTATTTGAAAGGCAGAACAACACACACACACAGAGAGAGAGAGAGAGAGAGAAAGAGAGAGAGAGAGGCGCAGACAGAAATCTTCCATCTGCTGGTTCACTCCCCAGATAGCTGCAATGACCTGAAGCCAGGAACCCAGAACTCTACCCCAGTCTCCCTTGTGGGTGGCGGGGACCCAAGCACTTCGGTCATCATTCACTGCCTTTTGAGGTTATTAACAGGAAGCTGTATTGTAAGCAGAGAAGCCAGGACTTGAATTGGCTCTCTGATATGTCATGACAGTGGTGCAAGCAGGGACTTAACCTGCTATGCCACAACACCAACTCTAGGATAAATGTCTTACTATGACTTTCCATGGGATGAGTCATTTTAGCAACCGAATAAAAGCTATTGGTGACAGTGTTTGAAGAAGAGCAGTGAGGCCAGGCAGTGCTGCAAGGAAAGTCTCTTATGCCGAATTGTCTTTTGCAGAAAACCAGTCTTGGTCCATCTATTGCCCTAAACAACCTGTTTCAATATTTTTGGTAATCATACCCTTATGCGATAGACACTCTGGAGAAAAAAAGAAAAGGCATCTTTCTAGAAAAAAGAAAGGACTTGTGCATTTGCACAGTGCCCTGGGGAAATGTGCCTAAAGGTGCTGTTGACTGAGAAGAGGATCTCTCCTCCTGTGAACCATGTCCTCTTTGCAGTCCATGTACTTTATGCTCACCGGGGGGGTCTCCAACTGTTCATGGAAAAAGGGTATTATGAAAAAAAAAACACACGTGGATTTCAAAAATTTTCGCACCAAAATAAATTCTCCACAAACTTCACAATGCACCCTTGAAGTCCTCCTGCTGGCTGGGTGCAGTGACTCAGTCTTCCTCTCCCACGGCTGAATGCTATTTTGAGAGGGAGCAATCAAACAAGGCTTAGGTTTATGGCCCACCCGTGAACCTGGAACAGTTCATTTGTTCTCCCAAATAACATCCTGCCCCATAGAGAGGGAGGCAATAACTACCCCCCACCCCCACCCCAGGTGAACTCTGGGTTGGGTTTGCAGTACTTGTATCCCCAGAAACAGCTATACTGAGTCGGATTCAAATACTCTTCAGAAGCTAAGTGAGAGCTTTGCCTGCCCTCTTCCCTCGGACAGTGGCAACACCGCCCACCTCTGCTGCAGTGGCTCCAGTCAGCAACTCCCCGGAAGCCACAGCCAGTGTCACTCACCCCAGGCTGACCTTGTGTTTCCAGAAAGCGCTTGTCCCCAGGAGAGGCCGAGGCTCTGAAGTGCACAAGCATTGAGCGTCTGCTGCTGCTTGCTCTCAGTGCACACCCACTAGAACAGCTTCCCAGCTGGGCTCTGGGTTTTAGGAGGGGCACCTGCAGGACTCCAGGGACTCAAAGTTGGGACATCTTTGAGTTTGCTTGAGATCAAGTCTTCTTGCCTCTACCACACCCAAGATGAGCCTTCCCTGTGTTAAGAAGCAGGACTGAGGAAGGTACCATTAAGAGGTTTTCATACTTGCTTGGTTTTCAAATGAAAAACCATTGGGGAACAGCAGGTTAAGCCACTGCTTATGATGCCCAGTTCCCATATCAGAGTGCCTGTTGATACTATACTACTCTGCCTCCAATCAATCAATTCTTCTGCTAATGTGCTTGGGAGGTAGCAGCTGATAGCTCAATACTTACGTTCTTGCCATCCATGTGGGAGACCTGGATGGAATTCCAGGCTCCTGACTTTGGCCTGAACCAGCACTGGCTGAACTAGCAGATGTTTTTCAAGTAGATGAAAATAAATAAATAAACATTCTTTTAAAAAATAAAGATAAGAGGCTAGCATTGTGGTATAGCTAGTAAAGCCTCCTCTTACAATGCCAGCATCCCATATGGGTGCCAGTTGGAGACCAGGCTGCTCCACTTCCGATATGGCTCCATGCTAATGCACCTGGGAAAGCAGCAGAAGATGGCCTAAATGTTTTGGCCCTTGCACCCATCTGGGAGACCCAGAAGAAGCTCCTGCTCCAGGCTCCAAATGTCTGAATGAGCCCCAAATCTAATGGAGGTAGACCAGTAGGATATGGGTGAAACTTCACCACTTCCTAGCATCCTTGAGCAAATCATTTAAACTTTCTGAGCCTTATTTTCCTCCTCTGTCCCATGTGTCTGTACATGTGAAGACTAAATCTGAATATTTTTAAAGGGCTCAACAGGATCTGACCCAGCACAAATGGCCAATGCATGTGCTTGATAATATATACCCAAGAGGTATCCATGCTATTAAAAATGGGAAGAAGGGCACAGTTCAGCTTCTCCAAGAAAGTCTGAGTGATGTGAGTGTGTCCAGGCTGCAGGAGGAGGTGACCAAGGTCTGGGAGCCAGTTTCAGATGTTAGGCAATGCTATAGACCACGTGTTTGTATCCCCCCAAATTCATGTGATGAAACCAGAACCCCCAATGGTTGGTGATCAAGTCATGAGGATGAAGTCCTTGTGCCGAGCTTAACACCCTTACAAAAGAGATACCACAGAGCTTGCTTTCTATCTCTCTTCTCTGGGACACATGTCTTGGTCCATTTCCTGTTGCCATAATGAAATATCTGAATCCAGGTACTGTATCTGAAAACATTCATTGAATGCACAGTTTTGGAAGTCCAAGGGCACTGCTCTGGCATCTGCCCAGGTCTGATGAAGGCCTTCTGGCTCACTCACACCATGGTGGAGGGCATCTCCGTGGGAGCATGAGTGAGAGGGAGAGCACACGGTGCAACTGGAAGCCAGCAGTCCAGGGAGATCCAGGCTCACTCATGTCCACCACCCATTCTCACATGAACTGGGGCACCAATGTAAGACCAAAGCCACTCACGAGGCCAACATTGATCCGTTCGTGATCACCTTCCAGTAGGCCCTACATGTTAGAGGCTCCACTACCTCAACACCCCACTCTGGAGTCCAAGTTTCCAGCACATGAACCTTTGAGAGTCAAGCCACATGCAAATTGTAGCCTCTATGAAGACAGCGTGAGAAGACAGCCACCTGCACACAGGAAGCAAGCCTGCACCAGACACAGAATCTGCCAGCATCCTGACCTTGGAGCTCCTCGTCCTGGAGCTGAGTAACAAGCATTTGCTCTTGAAGACCCCCAGCCTGTGTACTTTGCTATGGCCGCCTGAGCTAAGAGAAGCGGACCCCAGAATGCAAGGGTAATTAAGAGGTTCAGATGCAAACCCCATTATCAGAGAAGTTTCTTCAAAGTTACAGAATAAGATGGAAAGCCTTTTTGAAATTGCTAGCAAAACAAAGCTTCATTTAAAAACAAATAAACAAAAAACCACCTAGTTCTTACGCAACAAGATGTTGCTGCACCGTCTGTCTCACAAACTCCCTGGGACTTTATAGAAAACAGCCACACAGGAATGGGACTGTGCCATGGATCCTCTCGGGAGGGCTCCAGGCAGTCGGGGCCTGAGCGCCTTCCTGGGCCTCTCCGTGAACAGTTGCTGTGCTGAGGCCACAGAGGCACTGCACAGCTCAGTGCTGCAGCTGTCTCTGCGTTAACCTTGGGCTCTGTGACTCATAAACTGAAAGCTGCTCCCAAAGGCGCCCTTGAAAACCAGAACAGAGCTCCCAGTGCGCACAGCCTGCCATGTCTTTGCAGTCTGCTCTACCGGGACTGGAGTTACTCTGACTTACCTAAGAGAAAACTCCTTGTGCTCAGTCCACAAGAAACACAAGGGAGCTTCAAAAAGTGTGGGGGGGGGGGAGGGGCGCTGTGGTGCAGCAGGTTAACGCCCTGGCCTGAAGCACTGGCATCCCATATGGGTGCTGTTTCGAGACCCGGCTGCTCCATTTCCGATCCAGCTTTCTGCTACAGCCTGGGAGAGCAGTGGAAGATGGCTCAAGTCCTCAGGCCCCTGCACCCGTATGGGAGATCCAGAAGAAGCTCTTGGCTTTGGATTGGCAAAGTTCCGGCCATTGTGGCCAACTGGGGAGTGAACCAGCGGATGGAAGACCTTTCTCTATGTTTCGCTCTCTCTGCCTCTCCTTCTCTCTGTGTGCAACTCTGACTTTCAAATAAATAGATATTTTTTTTAAAAGTGTGTGGAAAATAGAATTAAAAGATAAGCTTATTTTGGTGTGAGATATTTTTGAATTGTACACATAGTTTTTTCATAGTGTGTATTTTCCATGAACTTTTGGAAGACCTCTCCTACAGGTGCCCAGGCCCCACTCAGACCTACTCAGTCCAGCTCTCAGGTTGGTTCTTGGGCAATTCAGGTGAGCAGCCCCAGCTGGGAGCCCTGGAATCCACTTTAGGATTCACAGCGAACGTGGTCCTCAGTCAGCACCAAATGGGCCACTCCACACAAAGAGGATTGCTCAGCTGCTGCTTCTTGGCTGTCTTCGAAGGAGTAAGTCAAGGACCGCTGCTCAGAACTGGAGTCACTCCCTGGGCCATGCATGTGGCTCCCATGAGAGCAGAATTAGCAGAGAGCAAGCTCCGAGGTCTCTTCCTTGGTGAAACCCTGTGATGAGTTGATGAGTGCATCACGTAGGGAAGGGGAAGCCCTCATCCCAGCAATAAATGCCAAAGCTGCTTCTGATGTTGGCACCTTAAAATATCCAGAGAACCGCATTCCAGAATTCAACTGCAGTTAATGGATCTGAGTCAGGTGTGAGTTACCTACTTGCCCACTTGGTTAAACCTGCAGTCTCATTCTTCTCCTTAGCTGATGGTTCCCTGGGGATGGTTTGCACTCTGCAGCTCAATTTAAAGGCTCCTATCTCTACAATGTCAATTTGCATAGGAGGTTGGCTATGGAAGACGAAATCTATTTCTGTAAAAATTTGCGTATTTAATTGAAGGAGAGGGAGAGGGAGTGGGAGAAGAAGAGGGAAAGGGAGAGGGAGCAATGACTTGGTCCATTACCACATTTACCAGGGTCCGCAATAACAGGAGGCTGTTACGAGGAGTCAGAGCCAGGGATTGAGCCCAGCTACTCTGATGCAGAAGGCAGGCGTATTAACCTCTGGACTAAATGCACTTTTCCCCAAATTGATCTTGCATCATCAGATGATTCTGATAAGCAGAAGCCATTTTTTTCTGCAAGAATATCACAGAGAGAGGGGCCAGTGCTGTGGCACAGCAGGTTAAAACCCTGGCCTGAAGTGCCGGCATCCCATATGGGCGCCGGTTCTAGTCCTGGCTGCTCCTCTTCCAATCCAGCTCTCTGCTGTGGCCTGGGTTAGCAGTAGAAGATGGCCCAAGTCCTTGGACCCCTGCTCCACATGGGAGACCTGGGAGAAACTCCTGGCTCCTGCCTTTGTATCAGCGTTTTTCTGGCCGTTGCAGCCATCTGGGGAGTGAACCAGCGGATGGAAGACCTCTCTCTCTGTCTCTACCTCTCTCAGTAATTCTCTTTCAAATAAATAAAATAAATCTTTCAAAAAAATCACAGAGAGAAATGTCCTTGCTAAGGAACCATCAAATGCATGGCCGAAGTATAAATGAGACTCCACCCTGAATTTGTAGTGACCATGCCTTTTCCAACTGATAGCCCATAATCAATGATCTCTTAAATTTGAGTACATTTTTAAAGGTAGTTGCTATTTTCTCAAATCCATGGAGTTATAGTGTGAGGGCCTCATCAGTTTTCTGGTTCAGGCCCCCAGTTTTAACCCAGAGGGAGTAAAATTCCAGGAGTTTGTCAGTGATTAAAATGCAAAGGATATGCACGCACATAGCTTATTTTCTAACCCTCAGTGGGTGCCTTTGCTGGGATGCTAAAATGCTTCTAAATTTCTATCTGAATCTAATACAGTGACATTTGTTATTCACTGTGTATTAATCAGGCTACTACAGGACATGCTGTGGTAACAAAACTGCTTAAATCTCAGAGGCTTAAATCACACAAATGTGATTAGCACAGAACTCCAGTCCTCTCTGTTACGCAACAGCCATGGTCGCTGGAGGTGCCACCAGCCTCATAGCTGGCTTTGCTGGGACTTTGTGCTTTCTAGATGCCAATCTGAGTGACACCCATCGCTTCTGCTCTCACACCACTGGGAAGAGCTGCGCATGGGCCTTCATTGCAGGTCATCCAGGAACCATGACCATGACCTCCTTCTACAGAGGAGGAGGCAAGAAGCTGATGCTGGTGATCACCAGGTAACATGTATCCAGCCCATCACAGGTAACCAGCAGGTTGGTGGTACCTACTCTGTACTACATACAAGGATGCTTCAAAATGCTGGTGGAAAACAGAATTAAATAAGTTTATGTTATTACAAAACACTTTGAAGTCCATGCAGTTTTTCATAATAGATATTTTCATTAACTTTTAAAATACTTCTTCATAAACATGAATTTCAAAAAAAAAAAAAAAGGCTGGAACTGTGGCTCAGTGGCTTAAGGACCTGGCCTGTAGTGCCAGCAACCCATGGGTGCTGGTTTGAGTCCCAGCTGCTCCACTTCTGGTCCAGCTCCCTGTTGGTGTGCCTGGGAAAGCAGCAGAGGATGGCCCATGTGTTTGCGCCCCTACATGCACATGAGAGGCCTGCTGGAAGAGGCTCTTGGCTCCCGGCTTCAACCTGCTCAGTCCTGGCCGTTGCCTCCACTGGGGGAGTGAATGAGCAGATGGAAGATCTCTCTCTGTCTCTCCTTCTCTCTCTCTGTTAACTCTGACTTTTAACTAAATAATAAATAAATAATTTTTAAAAACTTTTTGCACCAAGCTAGATTACCTTTTCATTTCATTTTCTATGGATTTTTTTTTCTTTTTTAAAAGTTAATTATTTACTTGAAAGAGTGGGGTAGGGAGAATCTTCCATTTGATGTTTCACTCCCCAAAAGGGAGGAGCCGAGAACTCCATCCAGATCTCCCACGTGGGTGGCAGGGGCTCAAGTGCCTGGGCCATCATCTACTATTTTTCAGTCTCGTTATCAGAGAGCTGGATCAGAAGCAGAGCAGCCAGAACTTGAGCTGTGCTCCCATATGTGATGCAGGTGCTGCAAGCTGGTGCTGCTACACCTTGACTCTGGCCCCTCCACATCCTTTTAAAATTGCCCTCACACTGTACTAGCTCCTGAGACTGCCCAGAGAGGTCCCTATGTGGCAAGATGGATAATCTGTGGCGTACAAGGTGAGAGAAAGGATAGAGAGAAGGCACTAGACTTGCAGGTGGTTATGTCACCATATGACAAATGACATAATGGCAGTATTACCAGAGTACCGTCAACTTCAGATATGGGAACAAACTTGACTGGGAAAACTGATAAAGGTTAACCAAGTAAGTGACATTTGAGCTAAGTCTTGAATAAAGAACAGTATATTCTCCTTATGGACGCATTATAGTCTCATTGGAAATACTTCCTTTGCTTTTGTGAATGTTCTATTGAGGCTCGTTTTCATTCTGTTAGCTTCTTGACAAAGGTCCAACGTTCTCTGCTTTCCTGGTGTCAGAAATAGACATGAACTGCTGAAGAATCAAGTGAGTAAAACATGAGCACAGTTGCCTCATCCTTGCAAGTTGGAATTGTGAGACCCAGAAGGAAATGGCAAGAGCTCAGGAAGTGCAAATGGGAGTGTGCCAAGGTGATAAAACCAGATCATGAGGACGTGAGGGATTCTGAGTTTCCTTTGTATGAAAAACGCCCATGTGGGAGATGTTGTTTAGATGCCACACTTCTGGAATTTCTGCAGTACTCCAGAAGTTTGTGACAATATAGAAACAAAATGTGAAATAGAATGATCCCAGGAAATCTGAGATGTGTTGTCATTGAAGGAATGCATAGACCCAGCAACTTGGACAACATTCATCTCAAGGCTCTGGACGGTAACCACAGTGCAGCCCTGCTCACCGCTGCACCTTCCTCCAGGAGAAATATTCCTTTCTAGATTATAGATGCATAGTATGGGGGACAAGGGAGAGGAGATAGAGAGAAGGCATCCCGTGAATCCCACCCCCACCCCCCCGAAATTCACAAACGGTGATTATTTCAATGACCCTTCTAACTATTTTTATTTTATTTTATTTTATTTTATTTTATTTTATTTTATTTTTTGACAAGCAGAGTGGACAGTGAGAGAGAGACAGAGAGAAAGGTCTTCCTTTACTGTTGGTTCACCCTCCGATGGCCGCTGCGGCCGGCGCACTGCGGCCGGTGCACCGCGCTGATCTGAAGCCAGGAGCCAGGTGCTTCTCCTGGTCTCCCATGCTGGTGCAGGGCCCAACGACTTGGGCCATCCTCCACTGCACAGCAGAGAGCTGGCCTGGAAGAGGGGCAACCAGGACAGAATCCGGCACCCCAACCAGGACTAGAACCTGGTGTCCCGGCGCTGCAGGCAGAGGATTAGCCTATTGAGCCGCGGCGTCGACCCCTTCTAACTATTAACAAGACTGTGTGATGTGCCAGTTGGGATTCTAGGCATGTATCAACTCCCACTGAAACTATCCTATGAGCTACAGTACAGGTTGCTGTGGCTCACGTGCACTACCAAGTGCTGGAACCAGTAACGGTACCTAGACAGTCTGACTTCAGAGCCTAAATTCTTCTTTGTGCCGCTGCACCTCTTTCCCGCAATGATTTATCATCTTGAAAAGGTAAGTGGCGATCTGTCTCCTTAAGGAAGAAAGGAGGAAGAAGGGAAGGAGAGAAGGGGCAAGCTGGTGGACTGGCATTAACACTGCAAGTGTCAAATGGAACGTATTGGCGGCCATGGGTTTGACCTGAGCTCCAGCACTGAGGTCCATCAGACCCAGCAAAGATGGAGTCACTGGTGCTGGTGTTCCACACGACCAAGCCCAAACTAAGCTGTTTATCTGAACTTCCACAAAATCTGGAGAGAGAGAGAACACCCAAATCCCTGAGCAGGCCTGTGTTAGCTGGAGTGATGAGGGAGCTCCCACCTCTTCACCGTTACAAGCAAAGTATCTTTGAAACAACCAACCCAGCCTTTCTCTTTCTGCTTCCCTCACCCTTCTCTCTCCGTGAAACAAATTGCCACTACCCAACTCATCAGAACCCTCCTTCTGTTTTATGGAATTGTCACGGTGGGAAAGTGCAACCTGGTCCTTGACTTCTTGCAATATAGAAATAAGGAGAGTCCAAGTCAGGAAAGTGAGAGGACTTTATTAGGCAAGCAAGAGGACAGAAGAGAGTGAGAGAAAGCAACAGCAGAGACGGAGTAGGGACCCTGCACTGGTTGGCCGGTGGCGAAGTGTATCCCTTGGTCTTGAATAGGTACTCTAACTTCCCTTTCATCTACTTCACTTGGTGTGGCAGCCTGGACGTGGGGTAAGGGGTCATTGCTGATTGGGCTGGGGTCCATCCGGGACCCGAAGGGAGTCAGAGTTGGAGGGGTCTAGCTATTCTCAAGAGTGAAGGGGGCATGATTGGGTGGGTCCTGGCGGTGCTTGAAATGCTCCAAATGAGGGAGAAGAAGGGGGAGCCCCCTTCTCCCTGCAGTATGATTATCCCTGCCTGTATCCCCTAACCCTACAGAACGAAAGGCTACCCAATTCTAGACTCACAAATAAAAGCCAGCTAGGATATTTAAATTTGTTATAGTTTTGTTTTTGTATGCTAGTCTACAAATATTTTCTTTACAGGTACCCAAATCTATATATAAGGCTTCTCTTTATTAAACAGAACTTGTTGGGGGCAGGCATTTAGCACAGAATTTAAGACACTATTTAGGATGCCCAGTTCTGGTACCAGAGTGTCTGGGTTCAGGTCCAAGGAGCTCTGCTTAGGATTCCAGTTTTCTGCTGATGCACACCCTAGGAGGCACAGGTGATTGCTCAAGTAGTTGGATTCCTTCCATGGAGCCACAGATTGAGTTCTGGACTCCTGGCTTTGGACCTCGCCCAGCCCTGGCTATTATGCGCATTTGGGAAGTGAACTGGCAGATGCAAGATCTGTGTGTGTGTGTGTGTGTCTGACTTTCAAATAAATACAATTAATTAATTAAAAATTAGAAATAACTTGATGTAATATTTAGTCACTTTCAAACATCTCCTTTGCTCTTCAAAGGCTAGAACTAAATGGATTCAGATATGTGGTGCTATGATCTTTTGATATAATAAGAAATATATTTAAATATATATTTAGTCTTATTCCCTATTCCAGAGATCCTGAAACTCTTGCAATTTCCTGAGTGATAAGAGTGATAAAGGTGAAAGGAGAATCTTTTGTTGTGATAACAAGTCCCTTTTAACCACACCTGAGCTTATGTTGAGGCACAATTATGTTTAGACAAGCCCCTCAGGAGGACAGCCTGTTGCCAGGGAAACCAATCTGGGGTTAGGAAATTAGAACCTTTAATTCCATCTTCCAACCTCTAGGGAGGGGTGAGGGCAGAGATTGATGCAATCACCTATGGCCAGTGATTTAATTCATCTTTCCCCTGTAATAACATCTCCACAAGGCCAGGGTCCAGAAAGCTTCTGGGGTGGTGAGCACTGTAGGTGTCAGGGGGTTGGTTAACCTCGAGTGGGTTCCAAGACTCTGCACCCTTCCTTCTTTCTTGCCCTATGCACCTAATTGTGACTGCTCTGAATTGCATTCTTTATAATAGATCAGTGGTCCAGTGAGTGAACTCTGTTCCTGAGTGTGAGTACAAATTATCCAGTCTGAAGTGGAGGTCAGAGGAGTCCCTAGTTTATACCTCGCCATTCAGAAGCACAGGTGACAATCTCAACTTTCTATTGGCAACTGAAGTTGGGGGCAATTTTATGGGTCTAACCCTTAAACAGTAGGCTCTGATACTATATCCAGGTAGACAATGTAGGAGTAGAGTTAAATCCTAGATCACTCAGTCTGTGTCTACCTGAGAATTGGATTGAGTCCTTGGTGGGGCGGGGGTAGGGGTCAGGGGACCTTGTACACCTGGTCACAGAAGTGTTGGAAACTTTATGTGAGAGTACGGAAGAAAAAAATCACTGTTTTCCTCTTGCAGTAGAGGACATTTTGTCTGAAGTGTGGAGGGTTGCCCCAAGGCACCGGGAAAGTTCCAAGGCTGAGGGTGCTGCAGGTTCTCCAGTTCTTCCCAGAAATGCAAATCACATAGTGGAGAAAACCTGTTGGATCATGGGAAAAACTCACCCTAACTAAGAAAGAACTCCAGTGACAACTGATTATTTGTTTATAGCTTGTGTTGTATCAGTAGTCAGCTACTAGTTGCCCTGCTTGCCTGCTGCTCTCTTGAAGTATGTTCAATAAAATCACTTTACTCACTCTGACCACTCTGGTGAGTTCTTTTTCTACCTGTGACACCGGTCTCCATGGGTCACTCATCATCACTTGTCATGGTCTGAAGTCCCTATGGCACAGTGGCAGGTCAAGCTACGTTCAACCTCCTCTAGAGAAGAAAGGCAAAGGAAAGGGAGTACTAATGGACTTTGATGGAGTTGTCAGGTGAGCTACCTGTATGCCCTGCCACCAATCTAGCAGCCCATTACCTGGGATTCTTATTAAAAATAGGATATGGAAATACTAACTTCCTTGATGTGATCATCTCACACAGTAGACTTGCACTGAAATATCACACTGTACCCCACAAAAATGTACAATACAAAATGGAATGTATTCACTACTTTAAAGAAAATACATCCTCATGTGGAATTGAAATCAAAATTTATCCACCTGTTCCCTCCCTTAAACTCTAGAATGACTACATGTCATAAATTGCCACCTATGACCTTTTCAGAATATCACGTTTTTGTAAGCTACTTAAGGCTTTTTGAGAAGTCACCAATGGCTGGCACCATGGCTCATTTGGCTAATCCTCTGCCTGCAGCGCCGGCACTCTGGGTTCTAGTCCCGGTCAGGGCGCCGGATTCTGTCCCGGTTGATTCTCTTCCAGTCCAGCTCTCTGCTGTAGCCCGGGAGGGCAGTGGAAGGCCCTGTAACTGCATGGGAACCAGGAGGAAGCACCTGGCTCCTGGCTTCAGATCAGCACAGCGCGCCGCCGTAGTGGCTATTTGCAGGGTGAACCAATGGAAGGAAGACCTTTCTCTCTCTCTCTCTCTCTCTCTCTCTCTCTCTCTCTCTCTCTCTCTCACTGTAATTCTGCTCTGCCTGTCAAAGAAAAAAAAAAGTCACCAACGACTGACCAGTGGGAACTTCAGATTGGTTTAGAGGGGGGTATTTTTCTTAAGAAGAACTTTTTGCTGTACTTGTTAGCATCTACTTTCAAAGAACAATCTCCTGCCTTTTGGAGAAAAGTGCTGTTTTTGAACCTAGAGGTGAATGCTGCTACCTCCTTGCTTGTATTTGCATGTACTGCAGAGCCTATTTCTGGATGTTGTGACCCTGCAGCCTACACAGCCAATCTGCAGCTTCTCCCGGCAGGACCTCTGTGTGCAAGCTTGCATGCTGCATCCAGAGCAGGGCTGTTCACACTTCCCCACAAACCCAGTCTCCCAAGAAAAATACCAAGATGCTACCCAAAGATCACAATAGAAGAAGGGTGGCTAAGAAGCAGCAAGATGATGGAGAGTGAAAATCCCTACTTTGATGCTGGTCTCAATGGTGGGCGAAAGGTGAGAGAGTTTATAAGGCAAGAATGTGGAAATGGGATTGCTGCTCCTAACACAGGCTCATGGGTAAGGTCCTTGGCTTTCAGAGTATGACCTAAGGTAAGGAGACTTCAATCGGAGGGGAAGGATTTTGTTATAATGGAGTCATGTTCTGATATACCGTTTATACTAAATAGAACAATGCCAGCTTTGAATTTTCCAGGTCGAGTCACCAAAGGGACCATTTAATAACTTCAGCTATTCAGTTGCTCCATCCTAGGTTGCTATTGCCTTCATTGTTACGAGAAAGCTGATGATACCGCCTGCACCCCATTGCAGTAACTGTTTGTAAATCACTTGTTTATCAGAAGTCCTGAGAGAGCTTTTCATGAAATGAGCACAGAGTTCTCAGGCAGAAAGCCTGAAAATCCCACCTGACGGTCCTCAAGCTATCCAGAGCAGCTTCGTGGAGAAGAACAGTAATTACGTTGATTGAAACCTTGTGCCTGAACTCTGTTTCGGCTGCTCTGATGTATTCTTTTGAGTATAAATGAGTTTTCAATGAGTGTTACAGAATGGGCTGTGCTACCAGAAAGGTGTTCCAGGAAGATCCATGATTTTAGATGCTGTTCCAAATGTCGCTATTTAGTTCCCTGAATTATTAGCTCTCTAAATCTCTGTCCCACCTCCCCTCTAGAAGCCTAGATGGTTGGGATTAAGGAAGATGTCTGGGATCTTAGAAACGCTGTCCAGAACTTGTAGAAATTAAACTCTGACCTTTATCTCAGGAAGAGCAGACTTTCCGTAGTCAAGCCTAAGATCGTATTTTGCCCTGGGTCATTTCTTATTTGACCAGGGTGTAACCAATATTTTTGGAAGAAGCCTTCTTGCTCTGAAGCCTCTTGAAAATGGGGTCACCAACCCATCCTAGAAGCCCTCAGACTGGAACAACCTGGGATGGTCATCCCCGACTCCCTCCTTAAACAATGCAGCTCCCCTAGGACGCGATGTGATTCTACAGTAGTACTGCAGAAAGCTCATGGAAAAGTAGAAATTAATTTTGGTGCAAAAAAATTTTGAAATCCATACATAGTTTTTCATAACATGTATTTTCTGTTGACTGATGACCTCTCATATGCATGCATTTCCAAAATTTTTGCAATGAAATAAACTTATCTCCTAATTCAATTTTCCATAAACGTGTTCTGTTTCCTTATTTGAGAGAGCAAGCTCCTTCCTCCCAGCGGCCAAGGCTAAGCCAGGACCCAAGCTGGGAGCTGGGAATTCAATCCAGGTCTCCCATGTGGGTTGCAGATATGTGGGTCCGCATTTGCAGGAAACTGGAGTCAGGAGCCAGAGCCAGGAATTGAACCTAGACATTCTGATATGGGATGCAGGTGTTTTAACTGCCAGGCTGAACTGCCTGCCTCTCCCAGAACGTTTTGCCAAACACATATTGGTGTGTAATCTGGATTTCTTCTTACAGACGCACTCCACACTCAATTATCACCATTCTTAGAAGGGCACTGGGGAGCCCACTTGGCTGGGGGAGGGGTAGCAAGCCAACTGAACAGAATGAAGGATAAAGAAAGCAGGAAGATTAATGTTACAGTGGACTCAGACCGCAGAGCTCCTTTTACACTATAAATATTGGATGAAACGCTGATGCAACCTTTACTGCAGCATGACATGGGGTTTGCTGTCTTTATGGCTCATGATTAAAATAAGAAACACATTTCTGATTAGATGATTCTTTTACCCACCACAAAACTGTCTTTTGCATTTCCAAGAATGTTATTTTACTTACACAATCAAACTGGAACTCAAATGCCACAATATGTGTATCATAAGGAGCATTTTTTTATTCTTGACCTCAAATTATTTATAATCTAAGATAACTGACTATGATAAGCATTGCAGAGATAAGAAAGAGTTGAGACTGGCAGATTCCACCTCCTTTTAGGAAGCATCTTATCTGTATGTGGTGAATCCCATTGGCGTTCCTGAGGTTGCATAAGAAAATGGATCGGTTTTTAATGATTTCAGTTTGATGTAATTGCAAGCAGCTAAATGCAGTCTGCTGCAAAGCAAACTGAGCTCTAAGGAACAGAATTCAATCTGTTGGGTTTCTGCTTCTGTTCTATCCTATTCAGTAATTTAATTATTTGTGAAACTTTTGAACTCAATTGACTCTCATGGAATATATCCAAATTGGAAGGTGTTTGGTGTTACACTCATTATAACTTTTGGTGTTAGTCCAACAATTAACAACTTGGCTTTATTCAGTCAAAGAGAACTAACTGCATTTGAAATGCTTAATGTCTTTAAATTATAACCATTTTTAAAATTCAGAACATTAGTCTGCTTATTGTGTAGAATTGCAGATTGAAAGCTTTATTTTCCCTTTAAATTGTTTATATGGATTTATTGAATGAAAATTCTAAATTCCACTGTGACAAGCAGGACTGAAACTTAAACTATTCCAAATATATATATATATATATATATATATATATATATATATATAAACATCAGAGGGTGAGCTCTCAGCCCTCGTGAATCAGCAAGTCAGATGTTAGTAGTAGGTTCAAAATATTATTCTAGCTATTAGATGCCATCTACTGGCTGTAATTACGTTTGATACAACAGGCTATGGTTTTAATGCAAAGGCAGAATACTGAAGACAACTATCATTAAAATTCAATTGGTGGGGGGTCAGCATTGTGGCTTAGCAGGTTAAGCAGTCACCTACAGTGTGGGCATCCCTTATGGGCCCTGGTTTGAGTCCTGGGTGATCCACTTCCGATCCAGCTCCCTGCCAATGCGTCTGGGAAAGACGACCCAAGTGCTTGGGCCCCTGCACCCACATAAGAGACCTAGAAGAAGCTCCTGGATCCTGGCTTCGGTCTGGCTCAGCCCTGGCCATGGTGGCCATTTGGGGAGTGAACTCGCAGATGGAAGATTTCTCTCTCTCTCTCTGCCTCTGTCTCTTCCTCTGTAACTTTGCCTTTCAAATAAATAAATATTTTTAAAAAATTCAATTGCTGATTTATTCCAAATTTCACTGAATAAGCAAAACTACTTTTTTCTTCTTTTTTGAAAGATTTATTTATTTATTTTGAAAATCAGAATCTCAGAGAGAGATTGTGAGAGACAGAGAATGAGAGAGAGATATCTTCCATCCACTGGTTCACTCTCCAGATGGCCGCAACAGTCAGTGCTGAGCCAGGCCAAAGCCAGAAGCCAGGGGCTTTATAAGGTCTCCCACATGGGTGGCAGGGGCCCAGACACCTGGGTGATTTTCCGCTGCATCTCCCAGGCCATTAACAGGGATTGAATTGAAGTGGAACAGCTGGGACTTGAACCGGCACCCAGATGAGATGCTGGCATCCCAGACACCGGCTTAACCCGTTAAAGCATACCTACTTTGAAATTCATACTACGTTGGGAAAAAAGCTACTATGAACCTGTAAAGGTAATTTATGATCTCTCAAGATCATCTGTGTGGTAGCCCAGTATGACTGCTGTCTATCCTATGACCTAGCTTCCTTCCAGATGTGGTTCAGTACACAGGCTTCTGGTAGAGTTCTTTTGTCATCATACTGAATCCATTTTTGCAAAAGCAGTCCACTCCCAGCTGTAGGATGTGACACTGCGCCAAGTATGCTGGCTTGTGTGTTCTTAACACTCACAGTCTATTTTCACTTTGATATTTAAAAATGATTGGTAGCTTCTTTATTGAGAGGACACCAAATGGTGGATGATGCCGGTGTGCCGGTGCAGCAGGAGGGCCCAGAGGCCCTAGGGTTCCTGGAATAGGAGGTCGTGGCGGCTTCTGTGGAGGCTCTGGCGGCTGCACTCAGGACTGCAGCGCAGGCCGCAGAGCTGGCTGAGGCAAGGCCAAGGACAAGGAGTGGCTCCCTGCCACCAAGCGGGGCTACCTGGTCAAGGACACAAAGCTCAATTCCTGGTGATCCACCTCCTCTCCCTGCCCATCAGGGAGTCTGAGATCGTTGACTTCTTCCTGGTGGCAGCTCTCAAGCCTGAGGTGATGAAGATGGAGCGGGTGCAGAAGCAGACACGGGTTGGCCAGTGGCCAGGTTCAGGGCATTTGTTGCCATTGGGGACTACAATGGCCACATTGGCCTGGGCATGAAGTGTTCCATGAAGGTGGCCATTGCCATCTGAAGGGTCATTATCCTGGCCAAGCTGTCCATTGTGCCCATGTGGAGAGGCTACTAGGGGAACAGATCAGCAAACCCCACACCATGCCTTGCCGGGTGACCTGAGCTGTGGCTCTATGCTGGTGCATCTCATTCCTGCTCCCAGGGGCACTGGCATCGTCCCTGCCCCTGTCCCCAAGAAGCTGCCACTGATCGCTGGTACTGACGACTGCTGCACCTCAGCCAGGGGGTGCACTGCCACCCTGGGCAACTTCGCCAAGGCCACCTTCCGTGCTATCTCTAAGACCTACAGCTATCTGACCCCTGACCTCTGGAAACAGATTGTGTTCACCAAGTCTCCCTATCAGGAGTTCATGGATCATCTTGTGAAGACTCACCCAGAGCGTCTGTGCAGAGGACCCATGTTCCAGCTGTGGCTACAACATGGGATTTTACACGAGAAAAGTAAAGTGAATTAAGCCTTTAAAAAAGAAAAAGATTAGTACGGGTATTCATCATTTTAAAAGGCTAAATATGAGGGTACTTCAAAAAGTTCATGGAAAATAGAATTAAAATATAAATTTCTTTGGGTAGAAAAAAGATTTAAAATCCATGACTAATTTTTATTATACATATTTTGCATAAAAGTTTGGAAGACCCTTCATGAATTTCAGCAGCTTTCAGACAAAAATAAACTCTTTTAATTCCATTTTCCATGAATTACCCCTCATATATAAACCAATCTCATGCACTTCACATCTATAAATTCCTGCACTTGAGTATGGAAACTGCTTACGCCCTCAAAAGAGTGATGCATTATGAATAGGAGACTTAATGAGTCTCTGTTGCTATGGTTTGAATGCAACCCCCAAAAAGTAACTTAAAACCCAATGCAAGCATGCTGAGAGGTGGAATCTAATAGGAAGGGTTGAATTTGTAAAGGCCTGTCCTCATGAATGGATTAATGCCAATTACAAAATAGAGCAGGAGGCTGGAAGTTCAATCTCTTGCCCCCTCTTTGTCTTTCCACCATGGGAGGTCCCACAAGGAGGCCCTTGCCAGATGCCAGCCCCTCAGTCTTGGAATTTTCAGCCTCCAGAACTGTGAGCCAATAAATTTCTGTTTGTTATAGATTGCCCCATGTGCAGTGTTCTGTTATAGTAGCACAAAATGGACTAAGACACCTGGGTATCCTGAGAAGAAAATGTGTAGAGCAAAGTCTGCTGATGTTCTAGAATAGAACAGTTGGCAAGCTGCAGTCTATATACCAAATCCAACTTGCTGTCTGTTTTTATGAATAAAGCTTTATTGGAACAGACATGAGCCCATTTGTTTGCATACTAAATCTGCTTGCTTGCCACTACAGCAGAGCTGAGTCATTGAGACAGACACCACGTGGCTTTCAAAGCCAAAAATATTTGCTAACTGGCCCTTTGGAGAAAAACTGTCTACTTCTGTTCTAGAAACTTAGACTCTTTATTTCATTAAGGCTATTTTTTATTTGAAGTTCAACATGACTGCTTTAATCAGCAAAAATTTGCAATAGCCATGTCTCACCCTCTGAGAGATGATTCCACAACAAGGGCAGGACAAAGACAACTCCTGCCATGATCTGCATGTGTCCCCCAAAAGCTCATGTGTGGGAGATCTAATCCCCAAAGTCATATGGTGATGGGGTTTGGAGGTGGGGCCTATGAAAGGTAATTAGGATGCAAGGAGGTTTCAATGGTGGGGTTCCCAGGGTGGCCTCTTCTATAAGAAAAGGAAGAGAGAACCAAGCTAGCATCACTAACATAACCAAGCTGACATGCCGTTCTGTCTCACCATGTGATGTGCTCTGCCTCAACAGGCCGCAGTAGAACGCCTCACACCGGGTGCCAGAGCCAAGCTCTTGGACTTCCCAGCTTCCAGAACTTCAGGCTAAATAAACCTCTATCCTTTATCAATTCCTGGGATCAAGAAACTAAGACATCTCCTCTTTGAAGTTATCACAAGCACCCTGCTCACTGGAGCAACCCACCATGTCCTGTTTGCAGTGAAAGACAACAACACCACCAGGACACAGGGCAAAGCAAGGGTTTGTGTCTGCACAGAGCACAGGGGTCTCTATTTTCACCTGCCAGTGTCCAGTAGCTGCAATGCGTGTAGTAGTGTTGCTGGTAATATTGGGGCCAATGCTTGCTGAAACAGAACTACTAGAGTCGCTTTGGAAGCACATGTTTTGTAACAGGTTGTGAACTGTCAGTTGCTTTGAGTTGTAACCACTTACAAAAACCTTCCCATTATCCAAGGATAGGAATCAAATATACAAAACATAAAAGCTCAGACACATTAAGAAAAAAGAGAGGGAGAGCAAACTAACAATTTTGGAAACTCACATTTTTGGATACTATTGTAATATGGAAAAGAAATGCAGGAGACCCTGAATTTGGTTTTTCAACTGTCACGTTGATTGATGTACTTGAGACCTTTCTTTTTGTTAAAACTACCTACGCTTGTGGCAACAATGAAAAAATAGGATTTATAGCATTTCTTGCTAGGTATTTTTCAAGGTATCATCCTTTATCTTCCAAAATGTTCTGTGATAAGGAGAGGGAAAGTTATTATTTATGTCTAATTTCAATGAAATGCAAAAGATTCAGAATAGGATGAGGAAGAACTGCACTCACTGTGAGTGCAGATGAGAGCCAACTGCTTACCCGCTGTTTGATGTTGGGGTACATTATCTCTCTGGGTTGAAGAAATGGCCAAACCTCAAATTCTATCAGCTGTCAAATGAAGATGCCCACCTTGCGGGGTTGTCGTAGCAATTATGTGTGAGGTGATGGATGTGATTACTGCAGTGACTGTCCTTGTGTGAGTGTGCAATGATATGCTAGGGCCTGTGATGAGGTACCAGACTTGGATATGAAGGAGGGAAGTACCAGAGACCCAAGATGCCATCCTTAGTCCTACTTGCAAAGCTGGTCCTAGAACTCACCTGGCACCGGAAATTTAGTAATCACTTCTCCTTTTCTTTTGTCTGCATACATTTCATAAATACAACATTAGGAACATAGTAATTTTTCCCACCACACTTGTCCTCCCACCTGCTTTCCCACCCCTCCTCCTCCTTCTCCCATTCCCCATCCTATTTTTTATACCAAGATCCATTTTCATTTAACTTTATATGCAGAGGATTAACTCTATTCTAGGTAGTTTAGCACTTTCTATGAGGGAGAAAAAGAAAAAGAAGAAAAAAGAGGAAAAAAAAAACCACAAAACAAAAACTGTCCTCAACATTCCAGACAGGGCTGTTCAAATTTATTTTCACTTAAATTTATTTTCACTTTTATCTCCTTTCTTTGCTTTTTGCTTTCTTTTCCTCTTTTTCTCCCTTTTTTTTTATTATTTTTGACAGGCAGAGTGGACAGTGAGAGAGAGAGACAGAGAGAAAGGTCTTCCTTTGCCGTTGGTTCACCCTCTAATGGCCGCCGCACCGCGCTGTTCCGATGGCAGGAGCCAGGTGCTTATCCTGGTCTCCCATGGGGTGCAGAGCCCAGACACTTGGGCCATCCTCCACTGCACTCCCTGGCCACAGCAGAGAGCTGGCCTGGAAGAGGGGCAGCCGGGACAGGATCGGTGCCCCGACCGGGACTAGAACCCGGTGTGCCGGCGCCGCAAGGCGGAGGATTAGCCTGTTGAGCTTTTTCTCCCTTTTCTTTCTCTTTCTTTGTCCTGCCTTCTGCCCCCTTTCCTTTTAGAAACTTAATTGTCTTTAAAGAAGAACCAAAGAATGATACATCTTTGCAAGCTTTTAGACATAACTATAACTTATGAGACATAAGAATATCCTCTGCTTAATACACTAAAAGGAAATGATTCTTTGAGAACAAGTTTTACTATTAAGCCTCATAATACAACTCTCTGAGGCAGAGGTCCTGCATGGGAAGTTAGTGCACAGTGATTCTTGTTGTTTATTTAATAATTAACACTCTATGCATGACATCAGTGATCATCCAAGGTTCATGACATGAGCTGCCTAGGCTGTGGAAGCCTTTTGGATCACAACTCAGCAAGGCCATAAGCAAAGTGGAAGTTCTCTTCTCCCTTCAGAGAAAAGTACATCATTCTTTGGTGGCCACTTCTTTCCACTAGGGTCTCACCCACAGAGATCCTTCATATAGAACATCCTTTGCCACAGTGTTCTGGCTGAAATACTCACCTGGGCTTTTCAGCCAGACCAGACTGCCTAAGGGACTGATTATGAGGTCAGAGTGCTATTTAAGGTGATTGTCATTCTTTCAGAGAGCTGGATCAGAAGAGGAGCAGCTAGGACTAGAACCAGCACCCACCTGCTGTGCCATGCATCCAACCCTGAATACACATTTTTTTAAAACGTGTATTTTTAAATATCTCCACTTCCATTCCAACACCACAGGGCTCAGACCTTTCTGTTTCCCTAATTTGTAACTTTCTTCTCTGACAGTTTGAAACTTGACTCTCATTATCTGTATTTTCTTAGTTATTCAACTCTGGTAAACATATAGTTTCCAGATTGCTGGCCCAAACCCCCATGAGAAATATAGTCCCTAACCAGAATTCTGTATTAGTTCTAGCTGTTTGAGTCTTTATCCCTTAGCTTCTTCAGCAAGTGACATCAACATCCATAGCTGGTAATGCCCATGGCTGGGTCACATGGATCTGCTGCTATTGGCTTTTTCCTATTTTAATTCTAGGTCACATACCCATGCCTCTTTGTGTATCTTCAAATATTGACTTTTATTTGAATGGTTTGTATAAAAGAATGGTATAGATGAAAGTCAGTTATATTTACTCAATATAAAACTATGCCTTATTTGTATCCAGGTGCCAGAGATAGGAGAAGGTGCTCCAGGCTGATCTATAACTGTGCTGGGAATAACCTTTGTGGGATAGTTAGTTTGACTCAGTTTGCCACCTATTTCTTATGCCTCTAAGTCAGGATCAGAGCTGTTTCGCAGAACTGACTTATGAGCACCTGGGAGATCCTGGAGAGCTCTTTTGTTTGACAGTTGAACCACCAGTACCAGCTTCCTGGGCTGTCAGGAGACTGTTTTCCACTTTCCATGCCAGCTGTCAGCTGCCCTGGGTCGTTGAGGAGGTTTTGCTCTCCAGTCATGCCCAGCCCTGCCATACAATCTGTGGAGGCCTCCAGTGCTTCACAAGAGCTTCTCTTGATTTTCCTGCCTTTGCATCATTTCTTTTGGAATCCAAATACCCTGTGCTAGAGGGGGAAGCAGTTCATGCTTTCAGGGGGAAACCTCAACTCTCCAATCCTGTCCCAGCCTTTGCAATGACAATATAGTAGGCAAACTATAGCCCCCTCTCCAACGATAATCCCACTCTGGTCCTCAGGAGCTATAAATATGTTAGGTTACCTAAAAAGGGAGAATTAAGTTTCCTGTCTTAGAGATCTCTAGAGAAACAAAGCAGCCGGCGCCGTGGCTCAACAGGCTAATCCTCCGCCTTGTGGCGCAGGCACACCGGGTTCTAGTCCCGGTTGGGGCACCGGATTCTATCCCGGTTGCCCCTCTTCCAGGCCAGCTCTCTGCTATGGCCTGGGAAGGCAGTGGAGGATGGCCCAAGTGCTTGGGCCCTGCACCCACATGGGAGACCAGGAGAAGCACCTGGCTCCTGGCTTCGGATCAGCGCAATGCGCCGGCTACAGCGGCCATTGGAGGGTGAACCAATGGCAAAAAAGGAAGACCTTTCTCTCTGTTTCTCTCTCTCTCACTATCCACTCTGCCTGTCAAAAAAAAAAAAAGAAACAAAGCAATGGGATAGACAGATGGGGGTGCTGTTAAGGGCATTGGCTGACACAATTGCAGAGGAATCTCAAGACAGGTTGTCTGCAAATTGGAGTCCCTGGGGTGCTTGTAACATAGCTCTTAGTGTAAATCTGAAGTCCTCAGAATCATGGAAGCCCATGGAATGATTCTCAGGGAGGACTCCAGTGTAAATGTGGAGTTCCAAAGCTGGAGAATGTGGAATTCTGCTGTTCTGGGGAGGATAAGAAGAGTGTTTCCAGAGAGAGAGAAAAAAAATCATACTTTTTGGTTCTATCTATGCCCCTAGCTATTTGGATGGTGCCCACCCACACTGAAGATGATCTTCCCCAACATGAGCCATGGACTCGCATACCAGTCACATTGGAAACACCCTCAAAGACACACCCCAAATGATGCTTTACCAGTCCTGTAGGTATTTCTCAATCCAGTCATGTTGACACCTAAAATTAACTGTCATTAACTACTGCAGCCTTTAAGAAAGGTAGATTTTTGGGGACTATCTGTTGGATAATGACAATGTAATCACATGGGTCCTCAAACATGGAAAAGGAAGGTAGAACTTAGATGTGGGATGGAAGCAGACCAGAGAGATGTGATTCGGTGGCTTTGCAGATGGAAGAAGGGCCATTTGCCTAGGAGTGCTGGTGTCACTCAAAACTGGAAAAGGCAAGAACCTGGGTTCTCCACTAGAACCTTTAGAAAGAAAGGCAGTCCTTTAGACCCCTTGACTTTAGCCCAGAGAGGTGGACAGTGTCAGACTTCTGACCCCCATACCATATGCTAATCAATTTGTGTTGTTCTAAGCCAATAGGATTGTGGTGATTTGTCACTACAACCACAGGAAATGGATACATCCTCTCAAACACATACCTGCCAGACCTCTGGGAAAGATTTGCGAGAAGGCAGGAAAAACTTCTCTGTGCCGGGCCCTTGGAATTCTGACTGCATGAACCAGCCCACTCATGACCAAGGAAATTTCATTAAGGGGTAGGCATTTGGCCTACTCCTCAGGGTATCTGTATTCTACATCGGGAAACCCTGGTTTGATATCTGGCTCTGGCTCTGGTTCCTGATTTCGCTTTCCTGCTAAAGCAGGCACTAGGAGGCAGCAGTTATGGCTTAGGCTGTTGGTTGCTGCAACTCAAGTGGGAGACCTGGATTGAGATTGCTGAGCATCTGTGGCCATTGTAGGCATTTGGGAAGTGAACTAGTGAGTAGGAGCACACAATCTCTCTCCCTCTGTGTGTGTGTATATATGTGTGTGTACGTGTGTCTGTGCCTCTCAAATAAATATTTTTTTAAATAACAGAAGTTCATAAGAGTTGGACAAGTGTTAAGGGGATGAATTGTGTCCCTATAAAATCATATGTTGAAGCCCTAAGCCCCAGCCAGTTGTACTGGAGATAGGTTTCTAAACAGGTAATTAAAGTGAATGGGAGTCTTTGAGATAGGCCTTAATCTGATAAAACTGCATCCTCATGGTAAGGGAAAATTAGGAGACAGACACACACAACAGGAAGACTGTATCAAGGGAGAGGGAGAAGGTGGCATTTGCAAGCCAAGGAGAGAGGCCTCACGAGAAACCAACCCTGCCAACACCTTGATCCTGGACCTCCAGCCTGAAGAACTAGGTAGACACAAATTTCTGTCTTTGAATCCCTCTAGTTGGGGGTACTTGGGGCAAACCCAGCCAGCTAGAACAGCGGTTTCTGAAGCTCCTAGAGACTCAGGGAACTTCTCCCTTCCATCATTCCACAGGGAGAAAAGCAATTAGGGTTCTTTCATACTCCATTTGGGGCTCATCAGTTTTTGAAATTCAAGTTTTTTCATATCTTCAGCTCTCTCTTGGTTTAAAAAAAAAAAACTCTAATTTTGCAATTCACCCAGCTTATTTTATTGTTAGAATGACTTTCTGCATTGAATGTGGCAGTCTGTAAGCACGGGCATTTTTGCAATGGCTAACGTGTAGCCAGGATGGAAAGCTCCTTGGCTAATACCTCCTCTAGTCTATAGGCTTGGCATTTTTCTAACAATTAAGGCATCAAGTAACCTTTGGAAAACATCAAGTCACAATCCCTCCCCTCTATTCCTTTCACCTTACCAGACTTGAGACAAATGCTCTCTGGCCTATGAGGTAGGTAATTTTGACCCTGTTTAGGCCAGCAATGAATGCACACATCGTATATTTGAATAATGGCCAGCCTGCCTGTGTGATTTCCTTCCTTCCTTCCCTAGTTTACTACTAAGGCCCAACAAAATTCTAGTAGATTGCCAGACTACACTTCGGGCACAAGTTTTTGGAAAGAAACTGCAGTTGTATGTCAAAAAGGATATTAACCCAACTCTCAAATCCCTATGGAAGTATCTAATGACACACTCTGCAGTGGTATTTGAATCATTCTTCTGGATCAACAGCTAGTAATTCTCTCATGACTATTTTGTATTATCCTCCTAATTATCCAGATGTCTGTATTATTATTAGTATCATTATTATTTTAATTTAAGAGGCAATGAGACAGACACAGAGACAGACAAAACTCCTATCCACTGGTTTGCTTCCCAAATGTCTGCAACAGGGTCAAGCCACACCCAGGAGCCACTCAGCTCTCCAGTGTAGGTGGAAGGAACTCAATTAATTCAGCCTTCAACCTGCTGCCTCCCAGAGCTTGCATTGCAGGAAGCTGGAATCAGGAATAGGAATTGGGACTCAAATCTAGGTATTCTGATATAGGATGTAGGGTCTCAACTGTTAGGCCAAACTCCTGTCTTTTGAAATATCTCTGACGACTTTTGCTGCCTTTTATTTGTGGTAAGTTTTTTTTAAAAAGTTTCAAAAGTTTAATGTTGAATTTCATTTTATAGGCAACCACTGCAAAACTCTTAAAATTTTGCCTTAAAGACATCCTTTAGATGTTCTTCCAAGGGCCTTTCACTCTCTAAAGATGGGAGAGAATTCTTTTGGAGTGCAATGGATTTATATGCATATGTTTTCATTTTTAATAATTGTCACTGAGTGTCTCATTCTTTAGGAGAAGGGGAAGACCTTGATAAGGAGCATAAAATCCTCACTCAACTAATGAGTGATGGCCATTATTGATATGTTAAAGTAATACAGGTGGTTTCCAAACTGAATGGCAAGGAATAAAGTATTTAGGTAGTGAAGCGATACCGATGACACTGATACAGAGATTGTGTAAGTCCAGATGTCTTGCACAGAAACCATTGAGACAGAATCGTCAAAGGCCTAGTCCTTAGTTTTGCATGTCCTGTCTTATCATTCTTGAGGCATTCTGGAACTGTCACATATAAAGGGTCTTTCAAAAGTCCAAATAAAATACACATTATGGAAAAACTATGCATGGATTTCAAGATATTTTCCACCAAAACCAGCTTATCTTTTAATTACATTTTTCCATGAAATTTTTAGAGTGCCCCCACACAACCAAATCCTCAAAGCATGTAATGATGAGCCTTATAACTTCCAGGGAACCCTGGAACTTCCAGGTGGACCACCATATTGACATTGGCCAGGCCACTGCATATTCCCCTATATGGGAAGTCAGATACTTCTTGGAAGGTGGCTTTGGCAAGTGGTAATCAGAGCAACAGTGGATGTTGGCCACTCAGTAATGGAGCTATGATAATCAGTACAGAGTCTTCCACATTCTGCCCACTGCCAGGGGGACATGGCAGTGGTCAGCCTGTTTGTTAAGGCATTTTGAGTCCTGGCCATTGAAATCAGCAGGAAATTTTTGCTGATTATGCTCCCCTCTATCTTTATGTTCCAAGATGACTTTGGATGTTCTATTGATCTTTCAAGCCAAGACATAGCAAATTAGCTCTGCATTTATCTGTTACTTCCATTAGAATTTTCCAATCTTTTTTATTTTTATTTTATTTTTTATTTTTTTGTCAGGCAGAGTTAGACAGTGAGAGAGAGAGACAGAGAGAAAGATCTTCCTTCCGTTGGTTCACCCCTCAAATGGCCGCTACGGCTGGCACGCTGCACCAATCCGAAGCCAGGAGCCAGGTGCTTCCTCCTGTTCTCCCACGTGGGTGCAGGGCCCAAACACTTGGGCCATCCTCCACTGCCCTCCCAGGTCACAGCAAAGAGCTGGACTGGAAGAGGAGCAACCAGGACAGAATCCAGCGCCCCAATCGGGACTAGAACCCGGTGTGCCGGCACCGCAGGCGGAGGATTAACCTAGTGAGCCGCGGCACCGGCCTAGAATTTTCCAATCTTAAAACAGGTATTTGGGCCAGTAATTAAGATGCTGCTTGGGATGCCTGCATCCCACATTGGAGTGCCTGAGTTTGAGTCCTGGCCTCACCTCCCAACTCCAGTTTCCTGCTAATGTGCAATCTGGGAGGCAGTGGTGATGGATCAAGTAATAGGGTTCCTGCCACCCATGTGAGAGACCTAGATTGAGTTCCTAGCCTGACCCAGTCCTGGCTGATGCAAGCATTTGGAAAGTGAGCCCACTGGATAGAAACATCACCCCTTTAATATTTGTCTCTGTCTCTATCTTTCTCTCTTGCTGCTGAGAGCCAGACTCAGATCCATACATTTCATAGCTAGTATCTCACTGCTGTTCATAATAAGCCCAAGAGACCAAAAACCTATTATCATCTTCCATTTTATTGAGGCAGAGACTGAGGTTTGGCAAAGTTAGGCCACCCATAGTTTTAACTGCTATCAGTTATTGTCTTTAACAACCATGAAGGACACGAGTGATCTCACTGGCTCAAATGACAGAGCCAGGCTCTCTCCTCAGCAGGGCATATGACATAGCCCAGCAGCTGTGTAAAATCTAATTCCTCTAGAACTAAAGGGGATTCCACTCTGACTTTCTGGCAGAGCTCAGCACATGTTATTAGATTTTTTAGTCTTTGGATTTTCATATTTCAGGGGTGGGGTTTATCTCTTGGTGTGCCTACCCTCACCAGTGAGGAAACCTGATTACCATAGAGCACTAGTGTGTAATTGCATGTCTGTTGAAAAGCTACCTCAGAACGAAAAATAATTTAGTACCCCCATGCTTCATTGGTGTCAAAATGAAGAGTACGCCGGCACACCGGGTTCTAGTCCTGGTCAGGGCACCGATCCTGTCCCGGTTGCCCCTCTTCCAGGCCAGCTCTCTGCTGTAGCCAGGGAGTGCAGTGGAGGATGGCCCAAGTCCTTGGGCCCTGCACCCCATGGGAGATAAGGAGAAGCACCTGGCTCCTGGCTTCGGATCAGTGCGGTGCGCCGGCCGTAGCGCGCCTACCGCGGCGGCCATTGGAGGGTGAACCAACGGCAAAAGGAAGACCCTTCTCTCTGTCTCTCTCTCACTGTCCACTCTGCCTGTCAAAAAAAAAAAAAAATGAAGAGTAATTAGTAATAGAGCTACCACTTTTAGCATAGGGACTGTGCTTGCAGGAAATGCCTGAAATTCAAGCATAAACAGGCCCTCACCAAGTTTTATTCAGAGAGCTCATGGCAAAAAACCATGACATCCACATAGCCCATGGAGACGGTTTCCTTCTTTCATCACTCAGAATCCGCCGATTAGATCAGTGATTCTGAAAGAGTTAGCCACTCGCAGAGATCCATGGCATTGTTCACAGGTTTCTGGTTTCTAATAAAGGAAGAAATCTGTCACTGGGAACAGCTCTGTTAGAACACTTGACTAATGAGTCCTGGGTTCAGGCCCCGTCTTGCTGGGAAGAGCTGCAGAGCTGTGACTGTGAGTTACGTCCTAGTTCTCCATTTCTGGAAGAACTATTTCCACATCCCTTTCCGTATTGAAGATCCACGTTTTTGTGCCATGTTTGAATTCCTTTCACATTTCTCATACAGTGAGATCATTTGCAATCTAACTAAAACCACCTGGGCTTCTGGATAATGGTTCATAGGTTAATAATTTTCTTTAATTAATGATTTTCTTTAGGACTAATGTCCTCAGCGGGGAATTTATGGAAATATTTGGATAAATTCTTTTTTTTGTTGTTGTTAGCTGCCTTTTTTAATTCGAGAAACATAAAAATAGAGAGACAGAAACACAGAGAAAGACCTCTCGCTTGCTGGTTCACTAAATGTCTGGAACAGCCAAGACAGGATCAGGTCAAAGCCAAGAGCCAAAGATTCAGTCCTGGTCTCTCACGTGGGTGGTAGGGACCCAAACACTTGAGCCATCATCTGCTGCCCCACAGAGTGCACTTTAGTAGAAAGCTGGAATTAGATGCAGAGCTGGGGCTCCAGGCCAAGCCCTGATAGGAGATGCAGGCATCCCAAGTGGTTTCTTAGGCAATGCACCAAACACCCAGCACTAGAGATATTGTGGATTGTCACAACTTAGAAGACAAAGGTTTTACTGACACCCAGTAGACAGAAGCCAGGAATGCTGACAAACAACCTACAATGCACAAGAACTTCCCCCACAATAAAGGATTACTTGGCCCAAATGTATATAAAGTCAAGGTTGAGAAAACTTGGCTTCGAAAAAGCACTTCTAAACATACTTTAATTAAAATATGCTTTATTTTTAGTGTGTTTACATAGAAAATTTTAGCATGCTTTAATATTCTTATTAATTAAATGTTTTGTTCTACTTTTTAATTACCATTTGGTAACTTTTCCTATATTTCAGGGCTACAGCAAGATTTGTTCAGACCTATATAAAGAATATGAAGACAGCCCCTTTGGAACAGAAACCTGTAGAATTGATCTGTGCTCCAGGCACAAGAAGAATTAACAGGAATCTGATTTCTCTCACTGTGGCTATTCCATACACCTCCCTGCTGGACACATAAACCAAACCCAGGGGACTCAGCAAAGACTGATTATCCGTGAGATACAGATGCCAAAGTGCCCCTTAAAGCAGCCCCGGAAGCCGGAGTCAGAAGGTGCTACTGCTTTCCTCCTGTGTAGCACAGGACGATGAAAAGCCAAGTAAAAACATTATCACTGTTGAGATTGAAAAGGAGGCAATTTCAAGAGGGAGGTGTGAGTTTCAAATGAGATCGTCACTGTTGACGGAGAGAGTTTGTTCCAAGCCAGTACCTGAGCTTCTGCCAGTTCAACCTAATGTAATGAAAGGAGATGAGGGATTAAAAAAAGCAGAGCTGACAGATGGCAATTTGTGAAGAGTTGAATCAACATAAATTACACCTCATCAGTGAGCAGAAAAAGGGAGGATGTGTTCCAGCATTCCACGAACCAGTGAGAAGATGAGCGTGCCAATGGCACAGCACGCAAGCCATGGGGCGTCTTTCAGAGCTAGATGCAAGTAGTGAGATGGAGAAATGTCCCTTTACTGGAAAGCCATCTGGATTACAAATCGTGGGCACTTATCTGTTTGAAAAATACAATAAATAAAATTAATGAACATCTGGAACTTCAGAAGCATCAGTCATAGACTACAGAGCACCAGAAGAATAAAATTGCCAACAACAAGATAGAACAATGCAGGAAGAATCCAAGACTCCCTAGATCAATGCACCTAGTTGATAGTGTGTAAAATACAAGGGATCTTCAAAAATTACACAGCAAAATACCTATTGTGAGAAAACTATGTGTGGATTCTGATTGTCTTTAATTTCATTTTTTTCCATCATTTTATTGAAATATCTTGTAAGTATGCATGTTATTTTCTGAGGTTGGGAAGAGTTCATTTAAACCACATACAAAATATTTAAATATGAGATTTTTTGCCTGCAGCCTTAACATTTGCTTCTTAAAAGTTAAATAATTAGATGTTAATGTTAACTTCCACAATTTCAAAACCATCAAGAGAAATAGAAAGGTGAACCAGTCCATTTTAATATATAATATAAAATAAAAATTTAGATAACAATATACATATGAATGATTTGAAGTCATAATTATAACTTTAGGAGCTCAGTATAAATGATCTATGAATTAAAATATAAAACATATCAGGTACACATATAAAATAAAAATGTCCAGATGAGATTTCTGAGTAAAGATTTTTTTCATGACATTACCAATCTAAGTTTATTTAAAAATCTTTATAGAGTATTGACATCTACAGACCAGAACTTGGTCAGAATATCCAGACCACCAGATGGCACCAACTATCTCAGATTTTCCAAGGGCTTAACATTATAAAAGGAGAAAATTTCAAAGTCAATGTAAAATAGATTAAAAGTCTGTATTTACAGGTACATATGTAAAGGCAACAAATAGATTTTAGGAAAAAAACAATATAAGGCTTAGAGTCTACTACTACTTCTCTCATTTTGAATCATTGACTATTGGACAAATAAGTTTTATACAACTTGAAAATTGTATCTAATCAACACAGATATTGTCTCAAGTTTCCATTAAGCAGTTATTTAGAGAAGCCATCATAACAATTGTTCAAATTGCAAAATCAGCAGGTAGTTAACCACTTGTAAGAAACCAACAGGGGATCACCAGGGCTGCCTTCTGCAAGGGGCAGTTTATGGTTCATAAAAAGGCCTGAGTCCCTCCTGCAAACTTCTGTCACTTGAGGGCTGTGTATAGGACAAATGCTTGCAAAGACAGGAGCCAGAGTTTGCTACCTAATGAAGTCATCCCGGCTGATGTTTGTTTCATGGCAGATGTGCTCTCCTTCGAAGGATGTCAGGAAGAAAATGGAGAGGCAAAGCCATTCAAAATTATCAGACATTCTCATAGCTCTCCTTGTAGGTGTCTTTTAAGGGTAATTACCTGTGCAGAAGAAGGAAATTAAATGGGGAAATGTTTCTGTAAAAAAGTACAAGAAATGATTTTAGTATTGGCAGGAATCACAAGCCTCAGATGCATTATTTTTTGCTACTTCCAGTTTTCCCTTTTTTCTTTTCTCAAGATGAGTTCCACATTATATACAGGACTTAGAGAGGAACAATAAGAGTACATTTAATAATTCATTCTGAGAGGAGTGAAAATAGAAGGGCATATCTTATTATGAGGACATCAAATGGATTACTTATTCCAGCACATAGAAGACACTACAAAACCATCTTCATGTCTATTGAAAATACACTCTTTTCTGTCTTGGGAATTTCTGATATTAGAGCCTCTAAGATTCTTGGACAAGAACCCCTTTGATTCTTAGTGGTTTTTTCTCCTTTGGAGTTTAAAATTAAGGTCTAGATATGTTTATTTTTTTCCAGTTAGCAAAAGGAAAAAAGAGAGGCAAGGAGAGAGGAAGAAAACAAACTTAGAGAACAAAAAGGTCATTTTCCCATCCTGTGAAATGTGTATTTTGATGTGAGCTGGCAGGGACACTGTTGCCCCAGGAAGCAGAGTTGTAAGTGGCATCAGCTCAGCCTTGTTGAACAACTTTAAAGCATTTGCGGCTTCCTCCTGACCAAATTCTGTTATTTGGATCTGAAATGGCAGCCGTGTCAGAACAAGTTTGCATTATGCAGACCTAATTCCAACCTTAAAATGCTGATTCAAAAATCAGTGTAACTCAGCAACAGTTTTATTTGTCAGCTTGAGTAATTATTTATAAATTTCTCAACACTTCAGGACTGGACTTTAAATAAATGAAAATCAATTAATTAAAATAAATGAGAACATAGAAGAAAGCTCCCTAAGAACAACCATGCAGATCTGAGAGAGAGCCAAATAGATGTCTAGAACTGAAAAGTAAAACTATTTAAAATCTAAAATTTGGAGCATTAAACAAACTATACTACTGACAAGATTAGTCCATAAGAAGATACATATGCAAAATTATCTAGAGAGATGAGAAATACATCCCCCAAAAAGGTCAACAAAAGGAGAATTGAGTGAGATTTAACATATTTAATTGAGGTTTTAGAAAGAGACGAAATCAGGCAAAGATAAAATTTGGGAAAAGAATATGAGATCAAGGAAACCTTGTAACACTCAGGATTTATTTATAAAAAAATCTATACATATAATGAAGCTTCAGAATACAATGAAGGGAATATAGTAAAGAAGCCAAAGAGAAAACCAAACCCTGCAAAGGACTGGCAACTAGATTAATGGCTGACCTCTCAAAAGTAGCAATGGAAGCCAAAGACAGTGGAACAATAGCTCTGGTGTGGCAAGGATCAGCAGTCCAGAATTCTACATTCAAAACAGCTTTCCAAGAATGAGGGCAAAGTAAAATAAGCACCAACTGATGTTTTCTGGGTTTACTACCTATAACTGTTTTTTTTTTTGTTTTTTTTGTTTTTTTTGTTTTTTTTTTTTTTTTTGAGATTTTATATATTTTACTTGAGAGGTAGAGTTGCAGACAGAAAGAAGGAGAGACTGAGAGAAAGGTTTTCCATCTGCTGATTCACTCCCCAAATGGCCAGAATGGCAGGAGCTGTGCCAATCCAAAGCCGGGAGCCAGGAGTTTCTTCTGGGTCTCCCACATGGATGCAGGGGCCCAAGGACTTGGGCCATCTTCTACTGCTTTCCCAGGGCATAACAAAGAGCTGGATTGGAAGTGGAGCAGCTGGGATTCGAGCCGACCCCCATATGGGATGCCAGCACCACAGGCGGAGATTTAGCCCACTGCACCACAGCTCTGGCCTCGCCATAACTGTTAATAAAAGAAATTCTAAATAAAAGAACCGTTTACTGAATATTTCAAAATCTAGTTATGTGCCATTTACACCAAAAAGCAGAAGAATTCAAATATTGATAGAGAATGGGAAAAGATACACCAGGCAATTATTCATCAAAGAGAAAAATATTAATCAAATATGCCTGAAGAGAGTTAGCATAGCTACTTCATATCTAATGAAAGAGTTAAACCAAAGGCACCCCTCATGGTAGAGGTTCACTTCAAAATGATAAAGGGTTCAATTCATCAGAAAACTATAAAATTCTAAAAGTACATACACAGAATTGCATAATTTAACTTTTGAAAAGCAAACAACCCACAAGAGTACTTCCAGATGTTCACAGAAAAAATGAAAGTAAAAGATAAGTTTATTTTGTTCCAAAAAATTTTTGAAATTCATTAGACAAGGGATCCTCACAAAGTTTATGGAAATACATATTATGGAAAAGAAACCTGTGTAATTTCAAAATGTTTTTGCACCAAAATAAATTTATCTTTTAATTCCATTTTCCCACAAACGTTTTGAAGAGTCCTCAGTCAGAGAGTTTAACATACCTCTCTGGGAAATGGAGTCTCAACCTCTCAAGTGAAACGTGAGTCACATTATTGTAGATTCAAGTGGCATGATGACCTCATGTAGATACATGCAGTATTGGACCCAAGAGCAAACCTCCTTCCAGACACATGGGGGCCTTTTCAAATGCTGAACCTATGTGTGGACATAAAGCCAGCCTCAGCAGAAGCAAAGGACCAGTAACAATGTTCTCTGTGCAAAATGCAGCAGTCAAGAAAAAAATGAAACTTTTTTTTTTTTTTTTTGACAGGCAGAGTGGACAGTGAGAGACAGAGAGAAAGATCTTCCTTTTGCCGTTGGTTCACCCTCCAATGGCCGCCCGGCCAGCGCATCTCGCTGATCCGAAGCCAGGAGCCAAGTGCTTCTCCTGGTCTCCCATGGGGTGCAGGGCACAAGCACTTGGGCCATCCTCCACTGCACTCCCTGGCCACAGCAGAGAGCTGGCCTGGAAGAGGGGCAACCGGGACAGGATCGGTGTCCCGACCGGGACTAGAACCCGGTGTGCCGGCGCCGCAAGGCGGAGGATTAGCCTAGTGAGCCGCAGCGCCGGCTTAAAATGAAACTTTTAAGAAGTCCATGCATTTTGAAATTTTTTAAACTTCTAGTAACTCATGGGTCAAAGAAAAAAAAATTAAAATAATGCCTCAAAACTCTGATACTTACAGTGAAATTTATAACCTTTAGGCTTTTTTAAAAGAAAAAGGATCAAAATCAAAGCAGTAAGCACCCAACACAAGAAGCTAGGACAGAAAACACAGCAAATTAATCCCAAAGGACTAAAACAAAGGACAGTAATTACAAAGATAAAACCACAATTAATAAAATAGAAAACAAACATCAAGGAGAGAATTAATCCCAAAAGTTTTTTTCTTTGAAAGAGTTTAGTAAACAGTGAAAACTCTGAAAAGGTTCATCAGAGAGAGACTGAAGACAAGAAATGTTGGGTTGAAAGGCAGAGGCAACCATAGCTACTTCAGAGACTTGATAGTTAAGAATGCAGTGGGGCCAGTTTTAAGACCATTGATTTGAAAATTTAGATGTCCTGGGCTAATCTTAAACACTATTTATCAAATGTTGTCTGTCTCTAGAAGAAATAGAAAATCTGAGTATTCTTATAATCACTAATGAAATTGATTCAGTGCAAAGAAACCTCATAAAGCCTTCAGCCCCATTTGACTTCATAGGTAAGCTCAAGAAATGATTAATTCCAAGCTTACACAAAATGTTTTAGAGAATAAAAGCTAATAGAGGGGCTAGTGTTGTGGCACAGTGGGTTAAGGGGCCACTTACAATGCCAGCATTCCATAGCCAAGCTCCAGTTCAAGTCCAGGCTGCTCTGTTTCTGATCCAGCTCCCTGCTAATGTGCTTGGGAAGCCAGCAGGAGATGGTGCAGGTGAAAGGCCTGGATGGAGTTCCTGGCTCCTGGCTTCCACCTGGCCCAGCCCCAGTTATTGTGACCATTTAGGGGATTGAATGAGTGGACAAAAGATATCTCTCTTTGTCACTCTGCCTTTCAAATAAAGAAATAATGTTAAAAATAATAAAAGCTCGTAGAATAATCTTAACAACAAAGCTAAACAAGGGAAATAAAACAAATCCTAAATAAAATATTAGCAAACTGATTAGTGATTTTTTTTTAAAAAAAAAGATAATATATCATGGTCCAGATGGGTTTATCTCAGGAACATAAGACTGGCCTAACATCAAGAAAGCTATTCGTTAAAATCATTGCATTAACAGTTTAAAGAGAGAAAATCATATCACCACCTTAATAGACACACAAAAAATGCAGTCAGTAAAACTCTCTTTCCATACAGAAAAATTCTGCATGTGTTCTACATCTGATAAAGGACATTGGAAAAAAAAAAAACCTATAATAAGCAACATGATTGCTACTAATGACAGATTGAAAAGATTCCCTTTACAATCAATAACAAAATAAAGAAGCCTTTTGTCATGTATTTCACATTGCATGAGAGTCCAGTGAATGCAATGAGTCTGTTTGATAAAAATATGTATATTTGGAAAGGCAACTATGAAACTCATTAGTCACTAATGACAGCAGTGAAAGAACTAACCCACTGTTGGTGGGAATGCAAACTGGTTAAGCCACTATGGAAGTCAGTCTGGAGATTCCTCAGAAACCTGAATATAACCCTACCATACAACCCAGCCATACCACTACTTGGAATTTACCCAAAGGAAATTAAATTGGGAAACAAAAAAGCCGTTTGCACATTAATGTTTATTGCAGCTCAATTCACAATAGCTAAGACCTGGAACCAACCCAAATGCCCATCAAGTAGACTAGATAAAGAAATTATTTGACATGTACTCTATAGAATACTATACAGCAGTCAAAAACAATAAAATCCGGTCATTTGCAACAAGATGGAGGAATCTGGAAAACATCATGCTGAGTGAATTAAGCCAGTTCCAAAGAGACAAATATCATATGTTCTCCCTGATTGGCGACAACTAACAGAGCACCAAAGGGGAAACCTGTTGAAGTGAAATGGACACTATAAGAAACAGTGACTTGATCAGCTCTTGTCCTGACTGTTGATGCACAATGTAATACTTTATATATTTTAGTATTTTTTTAAACTTTTATTTAATGAATATAAATTTCCAAAGTACAGCTTATGGATTACAATGGCTCCCCCACCCCATAACTTCCCTCCCACCCACAACTCTCCCCTTTCCCGCTACCTCTCCCCTTCCATTCACATCAAGATTCATTTTCAATTCTCTTTATATACAGAAGATCAGTTTAGTATATATTAAGTAAAGATTTCAGCAGTTTGCACCCACATAGCAACACAAAGCAAAAAATTCTGTTGGAGTACTAGTTATAGCATTAAATCAAAATGTACAGCACATTAAGGACAGAGATCCTACATGATATTTTTTAAAAATTGATTAATTTTCTATGCAATGTCCAATTTAAAACCAAGTTTTTTTTTTCATTTTCAATTATCTTTATATACTAGAGATCGATTCAGTATATATTAAGTAAAGATTGTATCAGTTTGCACCCACACAGAAACACAAAGTGTAAAAATACTGTTTCAGTACTAGTTATAGCATTACTTTACATTGGACAACACATTAAGGACAGATCCCACGTGAGAAGTAAGTACACAGTGACTCCTGTTCTTGACTTAACAATTTGACACTCTTGTTTATGGCGTCAGTTATCTCCCTAGGCTCTAGTCATGAGTTGCCAAGGCTATGGAAGCCATTCTATGAGTCTGCTGTGTATCCCGCTTGGACTAGTGAGATGACAAAAAAAAAAAAATACTATAATGGATAAGGTATTTCACTCAGCATAATGTTTTCGAGATTCCTCCATCTTGTTGCAAATGACCAGGTTTCATTGTTTTAGTATTTTTTTTTGTTCTAGTACTATTGTTTGAACTCTGTAATTAACACACAATTATTCTTAGGTGTTTAAATTTCAACCAAAAAGTGATCCCTGTTAAATATAAGAGTGGGAAAAAGAGAGGGAGGAGATGTACAATTTGGGACATGCTCAATCGGACTTGCCCCGAATGGTGGAGTTAGAAACGTGCCAGGGGATTCCAATACAATCCCATCAAGGTGGCATGTATCAATGCCATCTCACTAGTCCAAGTGATCAATTTCAGTTCACAATTGATCACACTGATAGGTCTAAGAGTCAAAGGGATCACACAAACAGGAATAGTGTCTGCTAATACTAACTGTAGAATCAAAAAGGGAGAGAACAATCCAACATGGGAAGCGAGATACACAGCAGACTCATAGAATGGCAGATGTCCTAAATAGCACTCTGGCCTCAGAATCAGCCCTTAAGGCATTCGGATCTGGCTGAAGAGCCCATGAGAGTATTGTAGGCATAGAAAGCCAAGACACTCTGGAAAAAAAAAAAAAAGAGAGAAGACCTAAATGAAAGATCTCTGTGAGTGAGATCCCAGTGGAAAGAACGGGGCCATCAAAGAAGGAGGTACCTTTCTCTGAAGGGAGGAGAAAACTTCCACTTTGACTATGACCCTGTCGGAATAAGATCAAAGTCAGCGAACCTTAAAGGCTTCCATAGCCTTGGCAACTCATGACTAGAGCCTAGGGAGATTACTGATGCCATAAACAAGAGTGTCAAATTGTTAAGTCAAGAACAGGAGTCACTGTGTACTTACTTCTCACGTGGGATCTGTCCTTAATGTGTTGTCCAATGTAAAGTAATGCTATAACTAGTACTGAAACAGTATTTTTACACTTTGTGTTTCTGTGTGGGTGCAAACTGATGCAATCTTTACTTAATATATACTAAATCGATCTTTAGTATATAAAGATAATTGAAAATGAATCTTGATGTGAATTGAATAGGAGAGGGAGTGGGAGATGGGGGTGTGAGTGGGAGGGAAATTATGGGGGGGAAGCCATTGTAATGCATAAACTGTACTTTGGAAATTTATATTTACTAAATAAATAATTAAAAAAAGAATCGTACAATTAAAATATTTTGATTTAAGTTTAATGAAATATGTGTAAGCAGCATGTGGAGAAAATATAAACCTTTATTGAAAAATGTGAAGACAGCCTATATAAGTGAGTTTCTTTCAGATCAGTGAAGAAAGAACCATCTATTCATTGGCATTGGGACAAAAGATGCAATGGAATCTCAGCTTTCACCAAACACTAATTTCCAAATAAATGGAAAATATACAATGTTTAGAAGAGGATATAGGAAAGTGTCTTTTAGTGTTTTTTTTTTTTTAATGTCTGGCTAGGAAAACATTTCATATACAAGAAATAAAAGGTTGATACATTTTGCTATAGAAAGTAGAAAGCCAAAGTCATGATTATAAAGAAGACATTGAAAAATGTGTAGGGGCTGGTGCTGTGGCTTAGTGGGTTAAACTGCTACTTGGAACAATCACACCCTATACTGGAGTGTTGGTTCAAGTCTCTGCTACTCCACTTCTGGTCCAGCTCCCTGCTAATACATTCTTGAAAGACAGCAGATGAAGGTAGGCATGCTTGGCCCCTTGCCACCCACATGGGAGACCTAGTTGGAACTCCTGGCCCTTGGCTTCAGCCTGGCCCAGCCTTGGCTATTGCAATCATATGGGGAGTGAACCAGTAGGTGGAATGTCTTTCTCTCTCTCTCTCTCTCTCTCTCTCTCTCTCTCTGCCTTTCAAATAAAAAATAAATCTTTTTTTAAAATGAGTAAACTACCAACTTTGCCACACACATAATAGACTAAAAATTATCCAAACCGTTTAACTCCTGCCTAAAAAGTTTGGATAAGAACATGAACAAGCATTTCATGGAAAAGAAAATACAAAAGATCATAGACAAATGATAAGATACTCAACCTTATTATTAATTGGAGAAATTGGAATTCTTTTCACAATTTTGTTATTTCTCATCTTACAGTCTAAAAGAAACAATTAGAAGCCAGATGCCCAGTATCAATGAGGATGTGAAACACAGAGAATTTCATTGCTGTGATGGAAAAGTACATTTGTAAAAGCATTTTAGAAAATAGTTGTCATTGCACGGTGAAACCAAGCACATGCATATGCAACGGTGTGCAATTCCACTTCTAGAAAGTCCTGTACATTCGTACTGGGGGACATTCTCATGGGGGTATTGATCATGTTAGCATAAATGAATGAAGGAATATGAGGGAACTTCAAATAGTCTGTGAAAACTGGAACTAAAAGGTAAGTTTATTTTGGTGCAAAAGATAGAAGTACATTCATAGTTTTGTCATAATATATATTTCTAGGAACTTTTTGAAGATTCCCTCTAATTCATGTATTTAAAACCCTTTTTGCACCAAAATGAACTTCTTTTTAATTCCATTTCAACAGAATTTTTGAAATAACTTCGTATATAAAAAACAAATACCAGAGGTATTTCAGATGCCCAACAACCCTGCCAATGAATACATGTTGGTATAGTTACAAGATGGAATATATACAGCAGAAACAGAATTCACAATAACATGCATAATCTCAAAAAACAAGGATGTTGAGAATATAAAATGAGATTATTCATGTCATGTACTTAGTACAATTGCTTGAATACAGTAACTGCTCATAAATGTTAATTATCTTTTATTACTACTGCAAGTGGAGTAACATTTTGTTGTATAAGCCATTAAAATTGTGTGTATCCACAGTATATTAAATCAGAGGTTAACAAGACAGTTATACAACTTGCTTCTATGTTTTTAAAAACAAAATTTCTCAGAAAATTCTATAAGGACATAAACATGTATCAACCAGATTACAGGATATATGTGGTGTGTCTGTTTCTGTATTTTTTATTTTTCCCTAGCTTCGATTTTCTTAGGAACTGCAAAGTATCATGGCTGACACCAGAGGGCGCCGAAGGACTCTTGTGAGTTACTCCCGCGGGGAGCTGTCCAGGGTCTGAAGAAGGCAAGCACCTAACAGACTAAACCTGGAAGACAGAATGGAAGAATAGTACTTTCTCACCACAAAATAAGCTACCAAACCAATAACTGTACTTTAAGAGCTATTGGTTCTTCATCAGACTCTCTGGGCATGCATTAAATCAATAACAATAACAATAACAACAAGAACAATAATAATAGATTCTCAGAGGATTCTAGTGAGCAGCCAAGCTCTAGAATCCCTGATGCAAAAGGGAATCGAGAGTAAGCTGACCCCAGGTACCAGGCAGGGTTGGGAGAGGCTATTTCGATGGCTCTCCCTCAAAGACATGGTCCAACTGCTTATCTGCTGTCCTTGTGTCCTCTGCTCACATCAGTGAGTCTCCTTCCCTCCTCTCCAACCCTCTGTAGCCTTCTCTGGGAGAATCATTGTCTGCCTGATCTCCAGCACCCTTGCTGGAGCACAGAGCAGGGCTAGAGTAGGGAGCTTGGTGGGGTGGCCTCAAGCAATTGTGATTCATTGAGATGCTCCCTATATGAGACCTTTACTGCACAGAGGATCCCTTGTCCCATTCCACAGTACAAAGTCCAGAAGCTGTTCAGTGTTGATTATGAAAACTACAGATTCCTCAGGGACAGCTCTCAATAATTCCTGCTTATATGAAACAGAATTGAGGTTTAGATGGAAGGAATTCTGCAATCTGATGTCTTGGATAAATAAGTTGGGGCAAGCAGGCTGGGTGAGATCTAAAACTGCTCCTGGAGCAGGCAGCAGAGAGGAAAAAGAGGGATAAAGGAGGGCAAGCATCATTGGCTTCCATGGGGCTGAGAATCCCCTGATTGACAATGATATAGATGATATCTCTGCTCCTCATCATTCCCAGAGCCCCTCATGCTATGATTAGTTGGGCCCTGGCACCTTGCTGAGTTTACACATCACCTAAGTGTGAGTGACAGCAAGTGACAGTCTTCGTGGGCAGCAGAGATGCCCTGTTTAATATGATCTCTCATTCTCCTGTTTTTTTCAGAGAGGGGAGCAGACTCACAATCTATCTGGGAATTTACCAAAAGGCCACATGTGGAATGCAAGAAGGATGCAACCATGCATGCACTCATTTCTCTGGGATCCTCATTCTGCACTGTGATTTTTTTCTAACCACTTCCCTTCAGTATATTCCAACATGAAGACTACAAAGTGGAAGCAAGCCCAGGTCTCTAGAATGTTTGCAGTAGTGAAGAGTAATTTTCCCCAAATCCCTACAGAATTTGGTTGGTTGGTTGGTTGTATTGGTGAAGGCAGATGAGACAATATTTCTAGGTTCTTCATTCTTGGGACCTACTCCCGTAAGCCTGTTGCAAACACCCATTAGACAATCATTTGGAGAATACTGGGGAAGTATGCTCTATCCACATCCAACTGATCATTTATTAGGTTTGTTTTATTATCTATTTATGCAGGCCATTACAGCCCAAACCTTGGTGACTTAAGACAACAATGGATTATTCCTCACTAAGCTTCAGGTTGGCTGGAGTTTCATCTGCTAACCTTGGAGGTGCTTCTAGAATAGCCAGCACTGTCTACTTGTGTCTTTCATCTTGGGTTTCTTCCTGATATAATGAGCTGAGGATGGTATCCCAGGGAGCACAGGTTGAAGTTTAAAACCCTCTTGAAACCTCAGCTCTGGAGTCCAAATATGACTGCAACCACGTCAAAGCAAACCCCATATGGGAAATAGATTTTATAACTCTATCAAAGAAGCTACAAAACATTGTGGCCATTTCTCATCATGTGCACTCACTGACATCTTTGGGCCAAGTAATTATTGGTGGAATGGGAAAGAGAGGGCTGCCTTGTGTATTGTGGAAAGTTGAGCAGCATCCCTGGACTCTATCATTAGATGCCAGCAACACAAGCAAGCACATACATGTGCACGCACGCACACACACACACACACCCCAGTTGTGAGAACCAAAATGTCTTTAGATGTAGACAAATATTTCCTAGGGAATTAAAAATCACCCCTGTTTGAGAAGCACTGGTCACTGCAAGTTCTGTTTGGGTTTTTTTAAATTCATCTTCTAGTATTTGATATCAGCACCCAATTTTTCAGTACAACAGACTCAAATATATTTGCATAAATTAATATCCCCATCTGGACTATGTCAATTTGGTTGGAATAATAAGTTCACATACCAATTTGTGGATGGGCTAACAAGCTCCATCTTCCAAGTACTACAAAGTCTACTGCAGGACGTGCACCCACATCAGCATTATGAAGCAATCAGCCTTTCTTTTTGTTCCCCTCAGGTACATTCACTGACCTATATCTGGTCCATGAGGCCAGGACATGCTAGAAGTGCTCAATTAGAAAGTACTCCACATTGTGGTGTACTGGGTTAAGCTGTTGCTTGCAATACTGGTATCTCCTGTTGAAGTGCCAGTTTGAGTCCCAGATGTTCTGCTTCCCATAGAGTTTCCCACTAATATACCTGGAAAGGCAGTGAAAGATGGCCCTATTGTTTGGGCCCCTGCCACCCACCTGGGAGACTGGGATGGAGTTCTTGGCTCTGACTTAGGCTGTTACCATCATTTACAACAGTGGATGTAAGATCTTTCCCTTGTTAAAAAGTTGGGGGAGTGGTAAGGGGAAAGAGATTCAGCACATAGACTGGAATTAATAGGGCATTATGAAATTTATTGGGATTTGAGTTATTTAATTTGTGTTTATCCACACAAAAGAAATTTCTATCCCCTGTGACTGTTCTAAATCCTGTGTTTTGAGGATCATATTTGGAGAGTGACATTCCTTATGGATGCTATGTATTGTTTAAACAGTCATTTCTTTCCAGCACTTATTATTTTCAGGCTTTCCTTATACTTCATTGTTCCCTTCTCCAAATACCTGAGATGTAGCAATCTCCACAAAATAGCAAGGGATCTTAGCATCTTCAAATGTTTGATAAAAGCTGGTTTGAAGATGGCATATATGCCTGAGCTATAATGGCCCAGCTTTGTCCTGGCTGGTTGGGCTGAGTGTGATGATGATAATCTCAGCTGAGAGGTGTTGCTGACACTATTATTTCTTGAAAGAGACTGGAGGACCCAGCATCTTTATGCTCGGAAAGCATCCCATTTTGTTGTCTAGTTCTTTGATGTTGCCAGGAATCAATGAGCTGTGAGAAGCTGAGAGAAAATTCATATTCCAAAGAAAATGCATTTTTTGCTCAATAAAGAAGGATCATAATATTGGGTAGAATTTTCTGCATATGGAACTGGAGGCCAAGGGTTAAAACCTCCACAAAGATTCTGTCAAGATGTTGTGTCCTGTAGCCAAGCCTTTTCAAAAATAAAGGGCTCCAAGTATTCATTTTTCAATGAGCAAGAAACAGAGCGTTGGGAGCTGGCAGCAGGTTGTGTGAGTGATCTGTGATGCTAACAGAATCACAGCATTGCCTTCCTAGGTCTGATGACTTGCTGCCAGATTTAATTGGAACCTGCACATGAAAAGGAGAGACTCTTTTGACTGCCTATAAATAATCACAACACAGCGGAAATGTAGCAGCTATAGAAATAGTTACAGCAAATAAGAACTTTCATTTGAAAGCTGTTAAGTTTTTTTTTCCTTTGCACTGCACCCCCTTATCACGTTGTTCTGTTGGTTCATATCTCTGCTTCCTTGTGCCTGGAATCATCTCCTAATCTAGGTTTGAAATTCTGTCCATACAATATTTGTCCACTTCTGTTTTTCTTCAATAATAGGCTGTGGTAGGATTTGCCTTGGTTTTCAAAAACCCTTATGTTGATGATTTTTAAATTTAATTTTCAGTAACATGTTGGCTTAGGTTCTGAACTTTATGGAGTTGAGCAACCTGGAGTGTAGAGCTTGCTTAGCAGGTGTTTAGCTTCTTGGTGGTTGTGTACTCTACTCACCCCTGCCTCACCATTCACCTCAGCTGTGAGCTCTTGAAATCAGGAGCCACAATGGACCTTTATTATATGTGTGTGATGTTAAAAGGCTTAAGACTGGACCCTCAAACTCAGTATCTCTCATAATGTTTGAAGAAAGTGAGGTCATAGTCCCATCAAGTGTATGTTGATTAAAATTAAGTTTAAATTTGGGTCTGGTGCCGTGGCGCAATGGGTTAATCTTCCGCCTACGGCACCAGCATCCCATATGGGCACTGGTTCTAGTCCCAGCTGCTCCACTTCTGATCCAGCTCTCTGCTATGGCCTGAGAAAGCAGTAGAAGATGGCCCAAGTCCTTGGGCCCCTACACCCACATGGGAGACCAGGAAGAAGTGCCTGTCTCCTGGCTTTGGATCGGCGCAGCTCGTGCCATTCTGGCCATTTGGGGAGTGAACCAATGGAAGGAAGACCTTTCTTTCTGTCTCCCACTCTCACTGTCTGTAACTCTAACTTTCAAATAAAATAAATAAAATCTTTAAAAATAAGTTTACATTTCAAGATCTCCAGGAAGACCTGGAGGCCTTAATCTTTAGCAAAAGCATGGACTGGTTTGAGCTGCTTGCTTTTTTAATGGCTAAAAAAAATCTCACCTTTGGCTACTTGAGGCTAAACCAGAACTTTAGGACACTCAGATTCTCAACCTCTGCTACTCAGGCAAGAAGGCAGTGGTATCAGAGGGTGATCAAGGATTTGCATCCAATCCTTGTCACAAGTTCTGTATTCGGGGGCTACCAAGACTAAGAAATTCACTCTGCCAACCAAAATCTGTGGACTACATAATCCTCCCAGCCCTACAGCCTAACTAAGATAGAAATCCAGATTTAGATTGACACTCAGACAGAGGTGCATGCTTTCTCCATACTAAACAATGGACAGAGCCAAAAGCGTTTTGCATTCTATTTCCTGAAAGAAGCAAAACTTCTATCAGGGAGTGGATGTGAGGATCTATATCCTGTGCTTGGAGCCACAGTCTACCCAGTGACAAGATGCTTTTTCCCATTGGTAGAGGAAATCCTCTTGAATGGCACAGGAAACAGACAATGAGAGCAGGACACTATACTAGGATAATGAGACAAGAATCCAGAGAGAAACAGTTTATTGAGACACAAATAGGGTAAAGTTCTACCTGTTTTTATTAGGTTGTGTTAGTGCTGGAACTTGAGCACATGACTTTTATAAGTATGGTTATACTCATGTATAACTGTTAAATCTACTGAATTTTCATGGTACAAAATGAAAGCAATCATCCCCAAGCTTTTCATTGTTGTTTGAAGGTCTTGAGTTAAATAACTCTTTCAGGCATTGTTGTAAGTGTGTGACATGAACAGGGAAGCTTTAGTGTCTGCCATGAGAAGACGTTTAGGCAACAGACTTCATGGAAGGTTCACTTGTTGGAACTTCTAAGTGTTAGGGATCAAACTGCATCTCCCCAAAACTCATAGGTTGAAGTCTTAATCCCTAACACTCAGAATGGGGCTATACTAGCAATCTTCAAAAAGATGGTGGAAAAATACACATGCTGAAAAATTATACACAAATTTCAAACAATTTTGCAACAAAATAAATATATTTTTTAATTCCATTTTGCAATGAATTTTTAAAGTATTTGGAGATGGAGCCTTTAAAGATGTGACTGCATTATAATGAGGCCATTAAGGTGGAACTTATACAATCTGATAGGAAGAGGACATTAGGACACAGGTACATACGATGTGAAGACACAGGGAGAACCTGCCATCTATAAGCCAAGGAGAGAGGTTTATGTTGGTGCAGGGTCTCCAGAGAGACAGGTTGAGAAGTCTCACCAGCAGCCTGGCTCATCCCAGGTCCCGGAGTCTCAGAGCCAAGGAAGCCAATGATGTAAACTCTCCGTTGAAGGGCCTGAGAACTCAGGGGACCTGTAATGCAAGTCGTAGAGTCCCAAGGCCAGGGAAACAGAAGTTCTGATGGCCAAAGGTAGTAGAAGTGATCCAGCTCCAGGAAAGAGAGAGGAAATCACCCTTGTTCCACCATTTGCTGTTGTAGTGGTGGTGTCTGGGCCCCCAGCCAACTGGATGGTGCCCACCCATATTGAGGGTGATCTTCCCCACACCAACTCTTGTCAATCTCCTTCAGAAACATCTTAACAGACACACCTAAAAAGGGCGTACCAGTCCTCTAGGTACTCCTTATTCCAGTCACATTGACACCTAAAATAACCATCACTTTGAACTTGGACTTGTATCCTCCAGAACTGTGAGTCAATACCTAATCCCCAGCTATGGTATTCTGCTGGGGCAGCCCTTGTAGGTTAGTACACTGTGGCTGCTCTACTTTATATTTGCACACTGTAGCTGGTGGACGTCGGTGGGGAGAAAGTCACCCAGGGAGGCTACCATAAGGTATGAAACAAGAAGGCAGGTATGAACTACACAGTCCTGCAATCCCTTTAGCATTCTGGCCATCCAGTGAGTCTGAGTTTACCATGAGCTACAATGGGAATAAAGAGGAGCCGCTCCCTATTCTTCCCTCCTCCCCCCTTCACAACTGTACTCACATCCAACCCCAGAAGGCAGACACTTTCCACTTCAGTGTTGATGTTGCTACTCACCTGGGTGACTTGCACCTCCATCCATACACATTGCACTGTCTGAGCCTTCTTGGGACCAAAGGAAAGACAACTAACTGATAAGAGTTCTGGCAGAGTCTTGGATCATGGCTCTCAAACTTGAGCATACATCAGAATGTCCTGGAGGGTTTGCTAAATGCAGATTGCTGGGCTCCAACTCTAGAGTTTCTTATTTTGAGACCTCTTCACCTAGAGCATTGGAACAAAAGGAAACAAATTATTCCTTCTCAATTCTCTGGCTCCAGGCCTTGTTCACCATAGCAGGTAGTATAGGCATTGAATGTGTGTATCTGTTGGACCTTTATTTAATTAAGTCTCAGTTGAGTTAGAAGATTTCTTAGAAGGTTTCCAAAAAGGGTGTTTTGCCATGATTAATTTTTCTTCAAATGAAACTTTTAAAGAGGTCAGCTCCATTCAACAAGAAAACCTTCCAAAACATTCAATTCAGCAAGAGATTGTCTTTGAGGTAAACAAGCACCACAATACTATTTACATTTTATTAATCTATTTTTTTTCTTCTTAAAGATTTGTCTTATTTATTTATTTGAAAGAGTTACAGAGAGAGGGAGAGGGAGAGGGAGAGAGAGAGAGAGAGAGAGAGAGAGAGAGAGATCTTCCAACTACTGGTTCACCTCCAAATGGCTGCAACAGCTGGAGCTGAGCCAAACCAAAGCCAGGAGCCAGAAGCTTCTTCCAGATCTCCCATGTAGGTGCAGGGGCCTAAGGACTTGAGCCATCCTCCACTGCTTTTCCAGGCACATTTACAGGGAGTTGAATTGCAAGTGGAGCCGCCAAGCTCAAACTGGAGCCCATATGGGATGCTGGCGCTGCAGGCCAGGGCTTTAACCCTCTGTACCACAGTGCTGGACTCTCTTTTTATTTATGAGCCCATCTCTAAAAAAAACCCTGAAGGAAGGAAAGTACATATCTCCTGCAGTGATCTATAATCTAATGATGTTAAACTAAATTTATATAGAGTATCTATTCCTCAAATTAGATGCCCAAACTTCTATTAAGCCACTAAGACAGAGAGAGGGCTGGTCGAATTGAATCCTATTATAGTAAAATTGAAGGCATGGTTTATATATTTTGTTCTGTTGGAATTGCATTATTTCAATTGCTGTTTAAGGAACAATTGAGTGTGACTCGGAAGTACTGTGTGTGTGTGTGTGTGTGTGTGGTGTGAAAATACTCAATATATTAGTAGAGTCTTTGTTATGAGAACAAGTGGTATCTGTCAAAAGTTCCTGCTGAGTGGGTGTTGGGTGCACTTCCAGTCTGCAGTCCTCACTCACTCCCGACTCTGAACACCAAGAGCAGTGTGAGTGGGGAAGAGGCTTGCTAGTGTCCAGCAACAAGGAGTCTCCTCTGCTTCCCTGTGTTCTTTCCAGGTCTTTGGGCTGTAACTAATAAGCACCACCTAAATACCAGAAACTGAGGAGAACGGGACTAGGAGCAATCCTGCAATATTGAACAAGAGAAAATCTGTCTTCACATGGCAGGAGCCAGGACAGCTGCCGGAACCACAGTGCTGAGATTTGGGTCCTTTTGTTTGCAGCACTGCTATAATACTGTGACCCAACCTCAAGGGCTACTGCCCTCTGGTTCTCTCCCTTCCACATTTTAAATTTGTAGGAGAGGGAATCTGAGTGGCCACGCTGGGGTCGGGTGTCTGCCCCTAGAGCACTTGGCCTCTGTCAGGTGTGGACACTGGAGATCCTAGTGATTGGGGTGTTTTCATAAAGGAAGAGGTATCAGGTAGGCGGGGGTCCCAGGTGGTAGTTACTGCACTGTTTGTCATTTTACTTCCCAAGACCCCCGGATAACCTTTAGTGACTCCAATGTCCCCTTCCACATCACCACCCCCCTCAGGTGGTCTCCTAGGGCCGGTGTCCCACACTGGGGATTGACAGCCTCTGTCTGCAGTTCAACTGTCATTCCTATTCTCAGATGTTTGCAGGAATGCATCAGACGGAGTTAATTCCTCCTGAAGTTTTAGTAACTGAAAGCCCTTTGCTTGCTGTATTTTTATTGCTTTGTTTTTAACTTTATTTCTTAATTTTTAAAAGCTTTTTAATTTTTTTAGATTTTTTTTAAATTTATTTATTTGAGAGGTAGAATTACAGACAGTGAGAGGGAGAGACAGAGAAACAGGTCTTCCTTCCAGTAGTTCACTCTCCAAATGGCCACAACTGCCGGAGCTGTGAGGTTCCGAAACCAGGAGTCAGGTGCTTCTTCCAGGTCTCCCATGCGAGTGCAGGGGCCCAAGAACTTGGACCACCTTCTATTGCTTTTCCAGCCCACAGCAGAGAGCTGGTTCAGAAGAGGAGCAATCAGGACTGGAACTGGTGCTCATATGGGATGCTGGTACCGCAGGCAAAGGATTAATCTACTGCATCACAGTGCTGGCCCCAGCTTTTTAAATTTTAATTAATTTTTAACAGATTCAATATGATTTGTAGAGACAATTTAAGAACATAATGATGTCCCCTTCCTCCCTCCCTTCCTCTCCCTTTCTCTCTCCTCTCCCTCTCTCATTTGCTTTTCTTCTTGTTAATTTTTGAGATAACATATTTTAAACTTACATTACAGTAAAAAGGCTTAATACTTCACCAAATAAGAAGTCTACCTAGTAAAATGATTCTAGTTTAATGGGAATATAGACAACAGCTATATACAATAATGAATGGAAAAATGACCATTTCACCAATATATAGTACATTTTAAAGTAATCACAAGACATTAAAACTGGCTTATTATATTTTTAATTTTTTTAAAGCATGGTAAAATGTGTATATAACAAAATGTGTTGCATTTACCATTTTTAAGTATACAGTTCCAGACTGTTAGGTACACTCCCTCTGTGACCATCTCCACCATCCATCTCCAGAACTTTTCACTTCTCTCAACTGAAACTCTGCACCCATTCAACAACAACTCCCCACTCGCCACTGCCTCTGGGCGCAGGTCATCTCTAATCTGCTCTGGTTACCTTATCTAACCAGGATTATACAGTATTGTCCTTTGGTGACTGGCTGGTTTCATTTAGCACAAGGTTGTTAGGGTCTGTGCCTCTTGTAGCTTGTGTCAGAATGACTCTCCTTGTTTTTTTTATTAAGGCTGACTAATTTTGTGACTATGTGACACATTTTATTTATCCATAAAGCCATCCATGGATACTCAGGCTGCTTCTACCTATTGGCTATTGTGAATAATGCTCCTGTGAACAGAGGGGCAAGCTTAATATATTTTTTGAATGTGCCATATTAATCAGTCAAAGAAAACAATCCCTAGTCATACAATCCACTATCTAGCCCATCTCTTCAGGTTGGGGAATCTGTACATACTTGTTTCTTTTCAACTGTAAAATAGAATATAAGGTAACCCCCTTTTTTAAGAATCACAATTAGAGAGACAACAATAAGCCCCAGTGCGGTGGCAGGTTGAGTACCTGGCACCACCATGGACAAGACAGTGCTTCATTCTAACTCGGGGAGACTCTCACTGATTTTGCCTTCTCTGCCTGGCATGCTTCTGCCAATCCCCTCCCCTCCACCTGTGGACTCTCAGAATGCCTTTTGTACCACCAGGCTTGTCCACATAGTTTGGAATCTGCCAACAGAACTAATTTTACAACAAATATAGTTTGTGGGCACCTGCATATAACATCACCAGTTCCAGCCACCTGAACAGCTGGCCCAAAAAGACAGAGGAGTAGCCTCTTCAGGACAGTCACTGACTGTGTGGTAACACTTTGCAGGCTGGGGTACCATTCTCTAGAATGCAGTATGTTTTCTGAGTCAGCAACCAGTACATATTGGTGTTTCTCCTACACCCAGACTCACATGTCCAGTAACCAAAGAGTAGGCATGGGAGCAATTCTTCTACCATAATGAAATTTGTGACTTCCAAGAGCTGCAACTTTGGACCCTATGGGTCAGTTCCCAAGAGAGAGATGCTTCCATGGGGGGACACAGTGTTGGCTCCATTAAAGTGGAAGTTACATGGCCTTGGTTAGAGGGAATTGTATTCATGCCTCTGAACCTTCACGCACAGAAGGGATTGACTGTCCTTGCCGATGTCTTTAACACTTATTACCAAGGGACACTGGTTTGCTACTGCACAGTGGGGAAGGACGTCATCTGGGACACAGGAGACCTTGCTAGTGCTTGTTAGAATTCCCATAACATGTAATGAAAAAGTACAACAACCTGATATATTCAGGATGGCTCCTGGAGCAGATCCTTTAGGAAGGACGGTTTGGATCATCCACCAGAAAATGGATCAGGGAATATGCAATGCAAAAACTCCTTTTTCTTCCTATTTTCTGCTCCATCTTTTCTGTCTACTGTTAATAGGTTCACTTTATTATATGTCAATATATAAGCTGCAGGGTAACACTGGGTGGGATGTAACTTACTTGCAAGAGGAATGAGCACAACTCCAAGAACAATACACTGAATTTGTGTCCTCTTTTGAACAGACTGACTGTGTTGTTTTCAGATGTTTGGATGATAGCTGTGTCATGTTGGGTACAATCGTGATGTTGCTTATTGTCCTTATTTGGAAATTAAATACAGTTAAGGAAGTCTATATGTGGATGCTACATTGATAACCAATGGCCTCTGGTATCTGTCAACTCTGCAGACCTATTTTCTCAGAATCTATTGCCCTGTAAGGTCTTGAGTGAGAGGGCCTTGTCTGAAAGACCAATTTGCCGAGGTGGAGCAAAGCAGCTGTTGGTATCTTTGGGAGGCTGTTGGGTCATATGCAGGTGCAGCCGACTCAGAGGTGCAGGTGCGATCCAGCTCATGTTTTCTTCCCTACCATCCACAGACTGTGCTGCTTCTGGCTGAGGACCACATGGAGTGAGAGCAGCCCCAGGCCTGCCATGGATTCTCAGTGGCTGACACACACAGACAATGGTTACACAGAAGCACAACTTCTATAGCCACTGCATACTTTTCCTTTCATCTAATTTGGCAGCTGAATAATCTCCGTTTCTTTGGTTGATGCCTCCTTTTCTGAAACTCCAAATTCCCTCTGGGATCCTCACTTTCTCCAGTTCCTCCTGTTACCCATCAAGGTCTCATCCCTGTACTAAATCGCTCATCCCATCACACATGTGCTTCTGCTCTGAGTGAACCCTGACAGAGTCAAAATGATGCAGGAAACCAGATGAAGCCATTTCTAGGGGTGGGGGCAAGTGATTGAGAGATGAGTGCCCACTCCAGGATACCTGGAAATATCCTTATAGACTAGTGATGATAATAACGTGTTTTTCAGTACCTACCATATCTAGGTGCACAGCCTTATGTGTCTTGTACCATTACTTCCTCACAAAAATCTTCTGAGATAGGTACACTTACCCTGTTTTGCAGGTGGAAAAATTTAGGGGTTACCTCAAAGCTGAAAATGTACATTCTTTTTTTTAAAAAAAGTTATTCATTTATTTGAAAAGCAGAGTGACATGGAGGACAGCAGGGAATTGGGGGAGAGAGAGACAGAGAGAGGAAGGATCGAAGGACAAAGGAAGGAAGGAAGGGAGGAAGGAAGGAAGGAAGGAAGAGGAGGGAGGGAGGGAAGGAGGAGGGAATACATCTTCTATCCCACAAAGCTGGGGCTGGGTCAGGCTGAAGCCAGGGGTGAGAAAATCCGTCTAGGTCGCCTACATGGATGGCAGGAACCCAAAGACTTGAGTCATCATCTGCTGCCTCCCAAGGCATATGAGCAGAGAAGCTGGATCAGAAGCACAGGAGTGAGACTCATGCTGGCACTCTGATATGGGATGTGGGCGCAAGAGTGGTGACTTAACCAGCTGTGCTGCAACACCCACCCCTGAAATGCACATTCTTAACAACTGTGTTCTCCACCTAGAGTGCCTCTTCACAAGTTGTGCTACAATCATTTGTAATGCATCCTTTTAATATTGTCATTGTTAGACAAAGTTTCTGAAAATCAGTAGGCTTATTATGATAAATGTTTGCTGACGAAATGGATAAATTTGAGAGATATAGTCAGACAACTCTGTCAAATAAATAAACAAAAACAAATCTTTAAAAATAAATAAAGGGGCCGATGCTGTGGCTCACTTGGTTAATCCTCCGCCTGCGGTGCCAGCATCCCATATGGGCGCCGGGTTCTAGTACCAGTTGCTCCTCTTCTAGTCCAGCTCTCTATGGTGGCCCGGGAGGGCAGTGGAGGATGGCCCAAGTGCTTGGGCACCTGCACCCGCATGGGAGACCAGGAGGAGGCACCTGGCTCCTGGTTTTGGATCGGCGCAGTGCCAGCTGTAGCGGCCACTTGGGGAGTGAACCAACGGAAGGAAGATCTTTCTCTCTGTCTCTCTCTCACACTGTCTATATCTCTACCTGTCAAATAAAAAATTAACGTTAAAATAAAAAAATTTTAAAAAGAGAAGTGGGTAAATTAAGGAGACACTGCAACAGGTATTTGGCCTACTGGTTAAGCCATTGTTCAGGAGACCTGTGTCTCATATTGGAATGCTTGAGTTTGAGTCCCAGTTCTTGCTCCTGACTCCAACTTCCTGTTAATGTGCATCCTGGGAGGCAAGGGTGATGGCCCAAGTGCTTGAGTCTCTGCCATCAAGTGAGAAACACAGATTAAGTTCCAGACTCCCAGCTTCAGCCCAGTGCAGTTCAGCCATTGCAGGCATTTGAGGCTTGAACTAGCTGATGGGAGCTCTATTTCTCTCTGTGTCTCTATCTTCCTCAACCTCCACCATCTGTCTCTGTCTCTCTATGTCTGTTTCACATTAAAAAAAAAATTTAGGAACATGGTGATTCTTCCTACTGTTCCCATCCTCCCACCCGTACTCCCAACTCCTCTTTCTCTTCACTCAGATTTTTTCCCACACAGTGGGAAAAATCATCATGTTCCTAAAATTGTAATTATGAAGTCTATGAAGTTTGTAATTGTAAAGCTGTGTAGTTCTGCATACATTCCTATGGACTTACTTCTAGGAGTACAGTTTAAAAACTTGCCATGGGACCACAAGCCCCCTTAAGTTAGTTGGTAAAAATATCATCTTAAGTGTTAAAGTGATCATATTGATAGGACTAAAGGCTCGGTAATAATAATAAATAGAATTGAAAAGGAGTGACTGCTCCAACATGGGAAGCAGTCCACACACAACAGACTCATAGAATGACAATCACTTTAAATAGCATTCTGACCTCAGAGTCAGCCATTATGGCATTCTTGTCTGGCTGAAAAGTCCACAAGAGCATTTAAGGCATGGAAAGCTAAGATGCTGTGGCAAAAAAATGTCCTACATGAAGGACCTTGGTGGGTGAGACCCCATTAGAAAGAAGTAGTCATCAAAGAAGGAGGTTCTTTTCTCTGAAGGGAGGAGAGAACTTTCTCTTTGCTTATGGCCTTGTCTAAATACTGATGGAGTTTGTGAATTCAAAAGGCTTCCATAGCCGTGGCAGCTCATGTCAAGAGCTTCAGGTGATCACTAATGACCTAAGAGTGTTAACTGTTAAATTAACAACAAGGGTCACTGTGCACTAACTTCCCATGCAGGACCTCTGTCCTCAAAGAGTGCTATTATAATTATGTTTAAATGCTGGCAAAAGATGTATCATTCTTGGGTGCTTCTATAAAGTTAATTAAGTTTCTAAAAAAAAAGTGAAATTAGCTTCAAGATGCAATGACTTTTAACAGCCCTTGTCTCAACTGTTGAGGAACAGTTTTTTGTTTTGTTTTGTTTTGTTTTTGTTTTCCATGCAAACTGTTGAACTCTTTACCTTAGTATAGAGTTGATCTTCTGTGTATAAAGTTAATAAAAATGGATCTTGGTGGAGAGTGGGACTGGGAATGGGAGAGGGAGGAGGAAGAGGCGTGGGAGAGTGGGTGAGAGGGCAGGTATGGTGAGAAGAATCACCATATTCCTAAAGTTGTACTTATGAAATGGATGAAGTCTGTAGTCCTTACATAAAAAGTTTCTTTGGGGGGATAAATAAATAAAAATAAGTAAATTTTTTAAAAGACAGGAGGAAGGGGGAAATGGTAATGGGAAGAATGGCCAGCGTTAATCCTTCTCATTAAGAAAAACTGACACTGAGCCTTGTAACAGGCATTTTTTTCACATTTCCCAGTGTGACGCTCAATTCAAAGAATTCATAAAGAATACAAAGTGACTTTATGCTGGGAATGATGGTGATAACAAGCAAAGTTTATTTTCTGTATGACCTCACACTTTGTCAGGGCGAGAGGGTAGCAAAAGTGGGCATCCCTTTCATAGAAAAAGTACATTGAATCATGGCATTTATTCTTATGTACGGAGTGCATGCAGCAGCTCAGCAGTAGGGGGAGTGAGATGCAGGGAAATCTAACATTTCAGAACAAATACTAAATATAAAAACATGAAGCTATGTGAGTCATCTAGGGATAAAAGCATGAGAACGAGATTTTTCACAAGGCAGCCTGAAAATTAGGCGTTAATATATTTCAAATGCTCCTCAATTCAAAATGGTTTCGGAATGCTCACTAGAGTCCAATATTCCAGCACTGCTGTGGGAAGATTGGACAATGATCAATGTAGGTATTCAATAAGGATAGAACAGGATCAACTGTTTTTAACCTAAATTAACTGCTTTGTCTTTTGCAGTGGTAAAATTCCCAGTTTTTCTGTAATTATTTGTGCCAAGTAGACCCCATCTTGAGACCTTTATTGTGGTCTAAGGAAAGCCAAAATTGAAGTGATCTTAATGATACCATGTAAATGCACTTCCTGAGGAATGATACCAGTGTGATAAGAGAAAACTTACATTGCTATTTCTATGTTTTGCTTACTTTATGAACAAAGACTATATTCTGTGTTGGAATCCAAGATAAAATCTACAGACCAGATCTGTGGAGATGAAACCAGACAAAGCCTAGTTCAAGTGAGTGGCATTACCAATAAATGTTTATGGTGTTAGACTTCAAGAAGAGTTCCTTGAACATTCTCCATTGCAAATCCCCCCTTAAAAATGACCACAGCTGTTATCAGAACAAAGTGAAGTTCTTTCAAAATTACTTTGACCATCTCTAAATTTCTAACTAGAGTTCAGGAAACAAAAATCTTGTATATTCAAACTGAATAACTTAATTGTTTAATAAATTATTTCTATTTTATTTTAATTACGTAAATTCAGTTTTAAATTAATTTCAATGCCTGTGAAATAGACATTTGTGGGACTCACTTCATCTTCAGGCCTTTTCCCTGTCTTATTAAGTCCACACAGAGTGACCTTAAGCTAACACTCAGGTCTTTACTGGCATTCATAGCATGGACTTTGGTGGGCATAAAGAGAATAAAAAGTACTTACTATAAAAAAATAAAATATAAAAGCTTATCATGGAATTGGTCATTCATTGAAGCTTATATATCTACTTTGTATTAGTACAAAGGCAATTACATTCAATCCTAAGCTCAGGCTCTGAGATAATTCTATGATATAGAAATTATGTTCTGAAGTTGTTGGTTTTTCTTAAGGCTACAGTTCATGTCATAAGAACTATGGCACGGGGCTGGCACTGTGGCGCAGCAAGTTATAGCCCTGGCCTGTGGCACTGGCATCCCATATGGGTGCCAGTTTGAGTCCCTGCTGCTCCACTTCTGACCCAGCTCCCTGCTAATGCACCTGGGGAAGCAGCAGGGGATTGCCCAAGTCTTTGGGCCCCTGCACCCATGTGGGAGACCTTAAGGAGACTTCTGGCTCCTGGCTTCAGATCAGCTCAGCTCCAGCCATTGTGGCTATTTGGGGAGTGAACCAGCAGATGGAAGATCTGTGTGTGTGTGTGTGTGTGTCTACCTCTCTCTGTAACTCTTTCAAGTAAATAAAAGAAATCTTAAAAAAAAATGGAACTATGGCACAGAAGTCTTGTCAGTCCTATTATTTGCTTTAAGCAAAAGTTTTCCTACTATGTTATGTGACTTGTTCTCAAAAGTATTCATTTTTGTACACAAATTCAAAATAAAGCAGTAAAATGCAAAAAATGACTTGCTTTGTATTTCAGTGTTTGTTCTTTGATACACACAGGTGCATGCACACATAAATTATTCCTCTGTCATCTCATTCAGTTTAAAGCTCTCACAGTGCAAAATCCCATATATCCTTCCACGCATACTTCTATCATCAATCCTAATTTTTATTTCCACAGCCTGATTCCCAAATCTATAACTCCATTCCAAGGCTCAGAAGTCAATCTCATCAGTTTTAGACATTTTTTTAAAGATTTATTTATTTATTTATTTGAAAGTCAGAGTTATACAAAGAGGAGAGGCAGAGAGAGAGAGAGAGAGAGGTCTTCCATCCGATGGTTCACTCCCCAGATGGCTGCAATGGCCAGAGCTGTGTCAATCTGAAGCCAGGAGCTTCTTCCAAGTCTCCCACGTGTGTGCAGGGGCCCAAGGATTTGGCTCATCTTCTACTGCTATCCCAGGCCATAGCAGAGAGCTGGACAGGAAGTGGAGCAGCCAGGTCTCAAACCAGCACCCATATGGGATGCTGGCGCTTCAGGCCAGGGCATTAACCCACTGCACCACAGCACCGGCCCCTAGTTTTAGACATTAAGGTAAACATGTCCTGGATTTTAATAGATGCTGTGGCTCCTCTTCCCCTTTTGTCCATCTTTAAGATTATAAGATTTTATGAATCACAGGATCCCACAGCTGGATTATTCACTCTGAAACCTAACCTAGGGGAAGGCATCGTGGCGTAGCAGGTAAAGCCTCCACCTGTGGTGCCAGCATCCCAGATGGGCACTGGTTCAAGTCCGGGCTGCTCCACTTCTGATCCAGCCCTCTGCTATGGCCTGGGGAAAGCAGTAGAAGATGGCCCAAGTCCTTGGGCCCCTGACCCATGTGGGAGACCTGGAAGCAACTCCTGGCTCCTGGCTTCAGCTCGGCGCAGCTCCAGCCATTGAGGCCATCTGGGGAGTGAACCAGCCTCTGCCTCTCTGTAACTCTGCTTTCAAATAAATAAATAAATAATAATAATAAAAGAAACAACCTAATATCTTAGTGTTGTCTTTCAGCCATAAGTTCAACGTGCAGACATATTTGAGGTGAAAGAGAAGGCAACCAAGGTACAGATCCCCATTGCTGTTGAAATGGGGCGGCCTCTGACACTTCTGGGGTCTTGTCACTTTCAAGGGATAGAACAGGCTATGTACTCAGCCTTCAGTTGCAGGGGTTGCAATCCAAAGCTGCCTTTTAGAAGTGCAATTTACAATTTCTTTCCAAATGACTGTGGGCGCATGGCTAAGTAATTATACACTGCAACTATTGTGTAAACCTGTCTGATTACCATTTTCCAGACATGCCACATTTATACAATCACTAAATAACTTTCTAAAATTATGTTGCATTAGCAATGGCCACACATCAACTTGCCTGTTTTGACTCATGGCCCTAATCATGCCTGAAATAAGATTTTTTTTCTTTTCATTTCACTTTGTTTTTAGTTTTGCTATGATTTGGTATTTTCATTGAGGATGACTCATACTTACAGGCTAGCTAGATGCTCTGTGCAATGTATTTGTAAATGTTATGTTTCATTGCCAATGACTTAATCAAAGCCGGGATTTTTTTTTTTTTTGCCAATGATAGCATTATTAAATTCCTCTTCATTTATTTTATAATAACATAAGTCTTGGAAAGTATTCATCACCCTATCTCTGCCTTCATCAGGATATACTGTATGAATAAAAAATATTCTAGGGACCAACAGTCATGGGACTGGAAGACTGACGAAGCTGCCAGTGTGCACTTTAATTGTGTGTTGGTTGTTTACAGAAGATAACAGTCAGTTGACACTCTAAGAGAAGACAGAATAAAACTGGGGAGCAACCCACCACTGTATTATTAGTAATGCATTCAAATCACTTTTAGGTTTTCCCAAAACCTAGTATTATTACTATTATTATTATTATTATTATTATTATCATAAATGTATTGAGTTTTTTCTAATGTTATAATCTCAAGTCAAGAAATGTTCTCATGCATGAAGCTAAAATGAAGTTAGGAATACAAATGGAAGAAACCGTGCAATCAAATGAGCAAGCACTCAAGTTGTATTTAGTGCTCCAAACACACTGAGCCGTGTGGTTACATAAGCGGAAGGATTAGCATTTAGGTCACTAAATTAGTCTTTTGAATTTTCTTGCTCTTTATCAAGAATTCTATTTGCTTCCTGACATCATTTACCATGCCATATTAACCACAGCATTTTATCTGCCTGAATTTCCAAATTCTAAACCTCTTACCAAAAAAAAAAAAATGTACTCTATGGAAGATTTATTAATGTCTCCGACAATAAAATCTCAGTTGATAATAACTACTTAATTTTATTAGCAAGAAAAGTGTTTCTGCAAAATTCTCAGTGTTAGGGACTAGAAAAGAGGAATACACATATTTTATATTTTTATCTTGAATGTGTTTACTAAAAAGGTTTTTGAAGAAATAATTCTGTAGGGATTCAAACAAAATAGTACTTTTTTTTTTTTTTTTTTTTTGACAGGCAGAGTGGATAGTGAGAGAGAGAGACAGAGAGAAAGGTCTTCCTTTTTGCCGTTGGTTCACCCTCCAATGGCCGCTGCGGCCAGCGCATCTTGCTGATCCTAAGCCAGGAGCCAGGTGCTTCTCCTGGTCTCCCATGCGGGTGCAGGGCCCAAAGACTTGGGCCATCCTCCACTGCCTTCCCGGGCCATAGCAGAGAGCTGTCCTGGAAGAGGGGCAACCGGGACAGAATCTGGCGCCCCGACCGGGACTAGAACCCAGTGTGCCGGCGCCGCAAGGCGGAGGATTAGCCTGTTAAGCCACGGCGCCGGCCAAAATAGTACTGTTTTTTATTTTGTTAGAATACTTGTATTGAAAAGTACATAAATGAGTAAACATATATTTTTCTCTGCCTATATCTTATGTTCACAGCTCTTTGATTAAACAAAATTATACTGCATTATTCTCGCCAACTCTGATTTCAGTGACTATTGTGAAATGACTGGAAATCCAAAGGCATAGTCTTTTGGTGCCAATCCACAAAAAATATTCATTTACAGCAAGATATCTGGGCCTTAAATAATCTCTCCTCTTGCAATGCACACATATGAGAGGAAAAGTAGGAATGGAACTCGGGCTACTAACAAAGATAAGTTAGTTTGGCTTGGTCTAATATAAATGGTGCTGCAAATTGATGTGGAACTCTACAGAAATATGGTCAGTCATCATGTCTGCATTCCGAAAATGAAGGCAGCCAAAACAGCCCCGAATGTATCCGGCCCCCAGTCTTCACAGGACGTAAATGACCCCAGTACTGTGTACCAGGCTGGGAACCACCCAGACACTGGTGCCAAGGGACACTCTCCTCCCAGTTTTATCTCGTTATATACTCATGTAGCAAAGTGATTTCCTGAATTTTACAATGTAAATCAAAGGGCAATTTTTAAGCCATATATAATTCACCAACAAACATCTTTGCTCACAAAGGCAGTTTAAGTCCAATAAAAAAAATGCTTCGTTGGGGCCTGCGTTGTGGCTTGGCAGGTTAAGCTGCTGCCTGTGACACTGGCATCCCATATAGACAATGATTCCTGTCCCAGCTGCTCCATTTTCAAGCCATGCTCCTTGCTAATGTGCCTGTGAAAAGCTGCAGAAGATGGCCCAAGACCTTGGGCCCCTGCACCCCCAAGGGAGACCAAGTAGAAGCTCCTGGCTCCTGCTTTGGCCTGGACCAGCCCTGGCCATTGCAGCCACCTGGGGAGTGAACCAGGGGGTGGAAGACCTCTCTCTCTCTCTCTGTAACTCTACCTTTCAAATAAATAAATAAATCTTAAAAAAAAAAAAAAGGTTAGTTAGTTCCATCTCCTGATCTTCATGCCTGCTAGTACAGGTCAGTTATTAATGGAGAATTAATAAGTATCTAATGACAGGATAAATATACTTAGAGTATTTGAATGCCCAAATCACTATAATCTTAATATCCTATGTACTTCTATGTGTCCATATCTATTAGCTATAGGTGTTTATATTTTATTTTTTTAACTTTCAAAACAAACACCTCCCCCGATCTGGTCTTCCAGAGGTTGTGGTAGAAGCAGAAGCAGAAGCTGCCTTCTGGACGTCCAGCTGCGACGCTGCGTTTGGCCTCCTGCGATGGCTCACACCAGCGCTTCAGGCTGACCCTCTTTTCCCACCTCGCTGTGCCCATCTGACATTTTCTGCTTTTCCCAAGACTCAGCTGTAAGGTCCACGTCATAACTCTCTTGCCAAACTTATGCCTATTACGATTAATGGGTTATATGCCTGTCTCATAAATAACCCTGCACGATCCTGTGGTCAGAAATGGTGTCTTACTCATACTTTCATCATTTCCAGAGCCGACTTGACTGATGATTGACATTTGATAATATATTGTGAACTGATCTCAAGATAATTTGTGTATTTTACCAAAAGGGCAGAATCTTGGGTCACAGGAGAAATTATGTTCTTTCAGGTCATATCTGTACAATGTGGAGTGATAAGGCAATTATCCACAAGAAACAAAGCAATGGCAAATTCCTCCAAATTGTTTTTTGGCCTGGCTTGCTTTGATTGATCTAATTCTAATAACTTCGGACTTTCTTCCTTTCAAAGTATAGTCATACCTTAAAGATACTTCAATTTTTCAACTTAAAAGCCATTGTTTGTAAATTTGACCGTACATTTCTTTTTGATTAATAAATATTATTGGAGCAGCCAACATGGTGGCACAGCAGATTAAGCTGCTACCTGCAATGCTGGCATTCATATGAGTGCCGGTTTACATCCCAGCAGCTCCACTTTTAATCCAGCTCCTTGCTAACGGCCTGGGAAAAGCCTCGGAAGATGACCCAAGTGTTGGGCCCCTGCCACCCACGTGGGAAACCTGGAAGAAGTTCCTGGCTCCTGGCTTCAGCTTGGCCCTGACCCCAGTCCATTACAACCATTTGGGGAATGAACTGATGGATGGAAGATCTCTCTCTCTCTCTTTCTCTGTGTCTCTCTTTCTCTCTGCAACTCAGACTTTCAAATAAATAAGTAAATCTTCTAAAAAAATTATTGGATATTTAGCATTTACTAGAATCAAGTGGATTCATTTCAATAACACAATGGTGTATTGAATTTCTTAAATAATGAAAAATATACAAATGAATATTGAGCTATGCATTTACTGAAAAAAAGTAAGGGGCCCACAAAAAATTCACAGAAATACAGAAATGAGTATTATGAAAAAACTATGCATGGACTTCTCAATTATTTTTGCACCAAAATAAACATCATTTATTACCATGATCCACAAATTTTGAAACCCCTGGTATGTTCTGTGGAATAAAGGGTATTATAAATTTTCATTTTAAGACATTTGTCTTAAAAATGAAAGGATGGGAAAGGATCTACAAACAAGAGTAACCAAGTGCTCCTCCAAAAAACAGAAAGCTAGCAACTCTACCCTTTCTTCTTCCTATTTTCATAGGCTTAACTTTTTTTTTTTTTTTTTTTTTTTTTTTTTTGTAATCCACCCTGGAGCCTTCCTGGGATTTGATTGGACTTGGGCACTGTTTAGGACCGGAAGCACAGGGTGTGGAAACTGGCACATGTTGTGTGATATTCCAGTGGATCAGTGTTCGGATAGTTTAGTGATGAAGCAAGCAAATATCCTGCTGGTCGTGCACAACCATATCTCAATTTCTATCTGAAATTACCAAAGGGTGAGAGTTGGGAGCCTGTTGAAAATTGAATAACAAGTTGTTTTCAGATGATAGAAATGTTAAGGGACCTCTGGCTCTGGGAGCCTGGCAAACATTGGTGACTCAGACTCCTAGGGAGGCAACACCGACATCACACGAAATAAATCAGCAGATGGCACCCAGAAAATGAGTAGCTCATCCTCGGTCATTGGAAAGTTGCAGGTGGTCGTATGATGAAAGTTGGACTCCCTAGCTTGCCGATGGCTTGACAGAGAAAACATACTTTTCATATCCACTTAAAGAAATTCACTGTTTTTTAAAAGAAAAATCTCCAGGATGATTTCCCTGGAAAGGAAGAAAAAATTCTTACAATGCTTTTTGAGTTCACCCTTCAAACAAAAAAGTTTCCTGAAATTCACACCCAGTTATTTTCAGCCTCCCTCCCCCCCAAAAAAAAATGAAAATAGAAGAGCAGTCTGATCTACGAAAAACCAACTCCGTAAGTATCAATCCTGTTCTTTCTTATGAGCAAGGAGAGTTTTAGCCTTAAACTGCAGCCCTTAACACGAGGGGTCATCTAAAATTCTGTGGAAAACGTGTAGCAAGAAAAACGGATCTCAAAAAGTTCTTGCACCAAAATAAACTTATCTTTTCATTCCACTTTTCTACAAACTCTGTGAAGTCCTCTTGTATAATAAGTTCTTATTTACATATTGTGTGACTATAAGGTGTATGTTTATGGATTGTAAAAAAATACTATTCTTTTTTTTTTTTTTTTTTTTTTTTTTGACAGGCAGAGTGGACAAGTGAGAGAGAGACAGAGAGAAAGGTCTTCCTTTTGCCGTTGGTTCACCCTCCAATGGCCGCCGCGGTAGCGCGCTGCGGCCGGCGCACCGCGCTGTTCCGATGGCAGGAGCCAGGTGCTTCTCCTGGTCTCCCATGGGGTGCAGGGCCCAAGCACTTGGGCCATCCTCCACTGCACTCCCTGGCCACAGCAGAGAGCTGGCCTGGAAGAGGGGCAACCGGGACAGGATCGGTGCCCCGACCGGGACTAGAACCCGGTGTGCCGGCGCCGCAAGGCGGAGGATTAGCCTAGTGAGCCGCAGCGCCGGCCAAAAATACTATTCTGATCAAAATACAAATTCATGTACTTAGTTTGTAATAATTTTATGCTGTTGAGGAGGTTTTCTTTAAGTTCTCTAGCTCAAAAAGATAACATTCAAAACTGCATCTTTAAAAGGAGCCCCAGGTGCCCACGATGTGGCACAGTAGGTTAATTCTCTGCCTGCAGCACTGGCATCCCATATGGGCGCAAGTTCTAGTCCTGGCTGCTCTTCTTCCCATCTGGCTCTCTGTGGGAAAGATGGCCCAAGTGCTTGGGCCCTTGCACCCACGTGGGAGACCCGGAGGAAGCTCCTGGCTCTGAGCTTCAAATCAGCATAGCTCCGGTTGTTGAGAGATCATTTGGGGTGTGACTCAGGGATGCAAGACCTTTCTCTATGTCTCTCCCTCTCACTATCTGTAACTCTATCTCTTAATTAAATAAATATAATCTTTAAAAAAAAAAAAGGACCCCATATGGCTAGAGAGAAAACTAGTATAAAAATCTTTTGTCTATACAATCTAAATAACTTCACAGAACACCTGATTTTGACTTTGGGACTTTTTGGACGACAGGCGTTGGGACGTCAGAGGCTTGCCTGGGCTTTCTGATGTCACCAGCCTCAAGAAAAAGACATAGAACAACCGTGGCTAACTATGGCCACATGAGCTGGCTTGCTTGGGTGTTCACTGACTGTTACATAAGGTTATGATCATGGTACCACAAGGGCTTTGTATCCAGTTCTCCTCACCTCTCCCTTCTTTTAGGGGCTACTGCAGCAACCTAAGTCCTCATTTCTCCGAGACCTGTTTTTAATTTCAGATATACCTAAATTATAAAGACTTTTCGCTACACTAAGTTTATGACTGTTCCCAATACCTGAGTAGTAATTTTAGTCTATTAATTACTTTTCTATATTTTGCCTTGATAGTAGTAGTTAACATTTACTGAATATTTTGTATGCCAGGAATTGTTCTCAATGTCCTTTAAGTATGTTAGCTTACTTAGTCCTCATTCCAATAAGTGGTTTGATGAGTCAAATGCTATTTATTAGCTCCATTAAATAGGCCTGGAAAGCCAGGAACAAGGTTATTTAACCTCCTCAAGTCATACGTGGAGCCACTGTGCAAATATTGTCTTACATGTTAGGTTTTTAAACCTGAAGTTATTCTATGAATGAAAAGGAAAGCCATGTGGGATAATTCTATTTAGCAGGGGATTCTATTTGAAATAAAACCAACAAATCTTTGGTAACATCCTTATGGCCAAGCCTGCTATAAGCACTTTACACATTCACTCATTCATCTTCACTCCAGTCCTGGAATGGAGCTACCCTTGTTATTCCTATTGTATGCAATGGGAAGTTGAGGCACAGAGAGGCTGAGTGCTTGCCCATGGTCACCCAGCCAGGGCACAATAGAAATTAAGGAGAAATGGCCAATTATTGCAAATATTTCAGTATATTAGTCCTGCCTTGTTGTCTGTCTCTATCAAATCAGCCCATCTGTCTCAGTTTTAGCAATCTCGCTTACAAATAGAAGGGGAGAGGTGGCCATGACCTCCTCTATAAAGTCCCTTTAAATATTCCAAAATTAATGCTGTAAAGTTACAAGAAAACCGTGTGAATGCCAAAGACATCAACACAAACTCTGGCTTTTTACCTACTGTACATTCTAACTCTTCTCTGCATATCTCCAACAATGGGTCTGGAAGAGGATCTAGTGGGAATGCGAGAAGAGAGACAATACTTCAATGTTCTACAGCAATGCCAGTTTCAGCTGGCACGGCACCTGCCAACAAGCCCATATATCCTCAAACTCTGAGTGAACCCTGACTCCACGGCTTACTAGCTCTGTAATCCTGGGCAAGCGTTCCCTTCCCAGGTCCCACCTCAGTGTCTTTCTAATGAGGATAATAATAATCCTGCTGCAATAGAGTAGCTGTGAGGGTTAATTGAGATAGTATCACAAGACTTGTGGAATAGCACAGAGCCCACAATAAAAGGTAAGGAAAAATGAGCATCATTATTGTTGAGGATTTCTGCTCCTACTAAAGTTAAGACTGGTAGTTACTGTGGTCTTGAGTGCCGAGAATTCCTTCTGAAACCCTGAGACGTCTCAGGCTCCTCCCAAGATTTGGAAAACTGAACTCATCATTCTTATCTTCCGAGGAGAAAATCTGGTTAAATTTGCACAGTGGTGAAGACAGATAGGACTTCTACTGAACCAAGTTAGCCTGCTGACGTCATTTCATTTCAGAGGGCCAGGATGTATGAGACCCACACGAGCTGGATGCTTTTGTTTCATTGAATTACTGCAAATGAGCCATCAAGGTCATACACCAGCATTTATTTTTCTGAAGTTTGTAAGGGATAAACATTATTCTGTCCACCTCTCTTTAACTGAACTAAGATGCTGTTGCTTTGTTATTTGCTGACTACCCTAGAGTGCATTTTCTGAGGCCAGCAGCAGGATCCTAACCCCAGAAACTGTTTGTCTTTTTAAATAAACAACAAACTTTCTCAAGGTATAAACAGACCTATATGAAAGGTAATGGAGAGGGAAACCTAGGGACATTTGGTAATTTCTTGGAAGTGTTATAAAGCAATTGGTACTGTTAAAATGTACTACTACCGGCCGGCGCCGTGGCTTAACAGGCTAATCCTCCGCCTTGTGGTGCCGGCACACCGGGTTCTAGTCCCGGTCGGGGCGCCGGATTCTGTCCCGGTTGCCCCTCTTCCAGGCCAGCTCTCTGCTATGGCCTGGGAAGGCAGTGGAGGATGGCCCAAGTGCTTGGGCCCTGCACCCCATGGGAGACCAGGAGAAGCGCCTGGCTCCTGGCTTTGGATCAGCGCGATGTGCCGGCTGCAGCGGCCATTGGAGGGTGAACCAACGGCAAAAAGGAAGACCTTTCTCTCTGTCTCTCTCTCTCACTATCCACTCTGCCTGTCAAAAAAAAAAAAAAAAAATGTACTACTACCTGGAGTTCTCATTACACATGCTGGTCACACACACAGGTGAAAACTCACTTTTGCTTTACAGAAGAGCCCCATAAATGAATCTACAACCTTAAAATGAGTTATTAGCTTAAAGCAGATACAATCTGGAAATAAACTAGGTCCTTTGTTAATTTATTATAGAAAGTTACACTAAATAGTTTATGAAATATTCTCACTCTTTGCCAAGTTGTGTGTGCAAAAGTATGATTAGATCCTGGACAAAACCAATACTCTGAATTTAAGTAAGGCTTTTAGAGCTGAAGGGGATCATAGAGATTACATTATTTACCAGAGGCCCAGAGGATTAAGCGATTTGTGTAAGGTTATGCAGGTCATGAGTGGGAAGCCCAGATTGCAGCTGAGGCTTGCTCGAGCCCAGGCTGTGGGAAGTCTCCTTCTACAGTGTGCCCCCAGGCAGCTTATTATAAAGCCAGTAGTGATGATGACAGCCACCTCTGGTTGAATCCACGCTCTGGGCCATGTGCTCTCCAGGCTAGGACACTGAAACCCTCATCTTAGCCTCCACCCTGCTCCCTGCACCTCATAGCCCTGTGAGGCATGTCTAGTTGCATATATTTGAAAAACTTATACAGGGGTTGCAAAATGATTTTGCACCACAGTAAGCTTATCTTTTCATTCTGTTTTTCCACAAACTTTTTGAAGTATGTTCATCAGATGAACGAGACTTGCACTTGCGACAAATTCAAGGCCACGTCACAATGAGCAAATGCCAAGAGCAGGGGTCCAGTCTCCATCCTGAATCTGCACTCCTTCCACAGGACCACCATGACCACAGCTTTCATCAGTTTTCCTTTAAAAGCAGTATTTTAACCCCCTGCAGTGCCGTCTCGGCTACCTTGAACTGAAGAGCTTGTATGGCCAAAACAAAATAATACCACTCCCAAGGGGCTCAAGGTAGCACTCTGAGGAAGAAGCACCAGAAATACAACTGTTGTCTACAGTTCTCGCAAATTAGCCCATGAACTTTTAAAAAGATCAAGTGTAAACAATCTACCAAATTATTAGGACATCACCTTCTTGCCTATACTGGCCATGGATTCAAGACCATGAACTTAACATTAAATAGTGAAATCCAAGAGGATAGGAGGGACTATCAAGCCTGGTGTTCTGTAAATGAATACTCCGAGGTATACCAGAAGCAGTATAGAAAATGACTATTTATTTAATGTTGCACTCTGTTTGAAAGAGAAATTCCCAAATGTTAAATGCTACCCTGTATCCTAAGTTAAAAATATACTGGAAATTGAGCAATGATGGTGCTGAATACTCTGGGGGAAGATAGCTCCCGTCATACTCATAGAAGCAGTGTCATAACAAAATAGTTTAGCTTTACCAGATGAACTGTTAAGTGTTTACTGTGTTTGAGAAGTATCAGTTCCAAGGCAAAATGAGGCAATATTATGTTTAACCATTTGGAAACGTCTTTTATTAAAAAAGATTTTAAATATTAATTCTACTTTAAATACAGGTGTGATAATACTCATTAAAGCATGGTGTACCTGATATTTTTAATGCAAATTTAGGAAAGTTAACAGTCCATCTGGCTCCTGGAGCCCTCCGGTCTACACAACATACCTGTGGCAAAATGCAAAATACAATTAAAAAAAAACAAACAAACAAAAAACTGAGGACTTTGGACATTTGCACGGGCTGAGAGAGTGGGTTGGGACAAGGAAAATGCTCTTTCCTGAATTACTCATGCTTTTGGCTTTAACTTCATTTACTAAGAGCAATTCTAAGAGAACTGAGACAAACCTTTAAGCTCCGCAAAGGGAGGGAGAAAAAAAGCTTGTCATTCACAAGCAGCTATGGACACAATCCAAAGGAGAGGGCAGGAGTCAGGGAAATTAGGGATAAAAAGAAAAAAAGTTGGCGTAAAGTGCACAGTTACTGTCAAAAATATATTATTTTCATCCTAAGAAAATTAAGAGAATTTTATCTACTAGATTGCTGACCTTTTAATACATTTGGTTTTCATGGAACATACAATCACCATCGGACATAAAAAGACTAGTTTGCTTTGTCTTTAAAAAATTGCTTGGAGTTATCTACAGGAATCTGTGAACGCAATTCAAGGATAACATTCTGCAGCTCTTTGGATATGGAATGAACTCCTCCTCGGATCAGTCCACAAAGGGCACCAGGGAAGGGTCAATGCACTGACTCAAGTGTGCATTTCTTCCCCTCTAAACGCCGGTGCTTTCCAGCTCGTCTTCCACCCCCACGGCAGGAGAGCGGGAGATCATGAAGAGTTTCTCCCTGTTTGTAAACCGCCTCTGCAGCGGCGGGGGCGGCTCGGCTGTGGGCGGCTCTTGGCTGGGACGCTCCGGGGGGCTCTGCTCGGCACCCGTGGCGGTGGCGGCCTCACAGTCTTGGCATTTCCTGGCTTCTGCGTCCACTACCGACTCCAAAGAGGTGCCGGTCTCCCGCAGCGGGGTGTAGCCCTTATTGCTGCTGGATGCGTCGTCCGATTGGGAGCTCTGCGAGTCCCGCCGGGCGCGGGGCGAGTCCTCCGGACGCCGCGGGGACGGGGACGGGGTGGAGGCGGCGGGCGCAGGGAGGCTGGGGTCGGGGTCCGCGCTGCACGGGGAGGGCGGGGGCTCGGGAGAAGGCGGCGCCCGGTAGTCTGGAAGCCCGCTGGTGCTGCGGCGCCGCAGGGCCGCGTACCTGCCGGTCCTGGGCAAGCGCCTGCCCTGCCCCCTGGCGGTGTGCACCGCCGCCGCCGCGCCCTCGGGCTCCTCCTGCTCGCCGTGTGCCCAGCGCGCACCGCCCTCCGCCCCGCGGAGGTCGCTCAGGCTCTGGTCGAGGTCGCCCCGCGGGATCTCTCTGGAGCCGCGTTCCCCGGGGGGCCTCTGCCAGCTGCAGCTCGCGCCCTCCGCGTCCCCGTCCCTGTCGCGGTCCCCTTGCAAGGGCAGCAGCGCGAAGGCGCTCAGCGAGGAGCCCACGAGGGAGCTGGCGGTGCTCTGGCGCCCCCAGCTCTCGGGTGGGCTGCAGGGCGCGGGGCTGCTGCTGCCGCTGGCGGCTGCGGCGGTGGCCCGGCGACGGCTGGCCACGCTCGAGCGCTCGCGGTATATGCTGTACACCGCCTCGGCCAGGCTCGGGGGCTCCCGCGGGCCGCGCGGGGACGAGGCCAGGTCGGGCGGAGACCCAGAGCCCCTGGCTCCGCGGCCGCCGCTGCCCTCGCCCAGCGCCGCGGGGTGGGGCCACGAGCCCCTTGGCAGCAGCGTGGCCGCCCCGAAGGCGTCCCCGGCGCCACTGCAGCTCCCGGATTTCAGCTCTAGGCCCCGCGACTGCACGTAGCTGAGGAAGCCATTGAGCGGCGCAGCCCCGGGGGCCGCCGTCGCGGGGGCGGAGGATGAGGAGGCGGCGGCGGCCGCGGCTGCAGCGGCGGCGGCCAGATCCTTGGCGCGCAGGCTGTGCACGTCGATGACGGTGGAGTAGAGGTCCCGCAGGTTGATGATCTTGGTCTTCTTGTCCCGGTTCTCGTGGAGCACGGCGTTGGCGCAGATGAAGAGGAAGATGCCGATGCCCATGATGAGCGGCCCGAAGACCTTGAGCTTGTCCGAGTGCAGGTAGCCCGAGAACACGCGGAAGAAGAATCCCATGTTCTTGGAGGAGGAGGAGGAAGCCGGGGCTGCAGATCGCGCAGGAGGCGTGGTCCTGGGCGCGCCCACGGAACTGGAGTTGCCATCCGCCAGCGTCGCCGGGTGGGGGCTCCTGGGCAGGTCTTTGCCGCCGCCGCCGCTGCTGCTGCTGCTGTTGGCCGCGGCCAGGACGCGGTGGCCGCTGCCCGCGGGTGGCAGCTGTTTGTTGCCCTCTTTGTTGGCCCCGTGGGCCTTGGGCCAGTAGCCCACCACCGCCATGGCTATGCCCACCAGCAGCACCAGGATCCCGCAGAGGGCGATGAGCCCTGAGATGGAGCACAGCTTCAGCTTGCCTTTCACCACCACCACGTCATTCTTGCGCCGCTTCTTGGCTTTCCTCTTGCGCTTGGGGACCTGGCTCGGAGGACGCAGCGGATCCTGCTTTCTGGCCGAAATCCTCAGGAGGCCACCAGTGGCGATCATGGCGAACTGGTGGAGTGCGGGGATAGCTGTGGGGCGCAGGCTCGTGCACCGGGGGCCGCCAGCTGCCCACTAGCTGCTCCGCCACCGCCTCCTGCTGCAAAGCAGACAAGACAGTCAAAGGGTGTGGGCATGGCTGCAGCAATGTCCCACGCACTGCACTGGCCCGGCTCCCAGACCCCAGTCCATGCGCGCCCCCACCCCAGGACCTTCCCCCAGGAACGCAACCGTAGAGAGCAGGGGTGGAGGGGAACAGGAGGGAAGAGAAGTGCTCCTGCAGTAACCGACCAGTGGGAACCCGAGGACTGGCAGGAAGGTATCTCCCCAGCCACCCCACCCCCTGCGACACACACACACACACACACTCCACTCGGCAGGTGATATCCTGGCTGGCTGTGCTAAGATCTGCTGTCTGGCAGCCAATGGAGTGTCAACCACTACAAGAAACGCAATGTAGGGACTCAAAGCAGTGGTTGAGGTCTTGTCCGCCAGAGCCTGTGTTTTTGGCCTGTGGGAACCGCATGAGCTCCCAAGGGAACTGCCACAGGAGTTTCAAGTCTCTAAGCTGAGGGATGTGTCAGTCAGTGTGGGGCCCAAAGTTATGAAACAGTCAGGGAAGTTACTATTGTATAGAGGGGACGGAATGCATTCCACTGAATGACAATGAAAGGGTATGGGTGGGCAGGCAGGTGGCTTGTTCACTCCAGATAATCAATAGGCACTTCATTGCTGGGAAAGTACCAGAACTATGTCAATATTCTGACACTAACTGCCTTCACCAAGTGCTCTGTTGTTCGTTCTGGTTGCTGCAGCTAAAAGCAAGCAGATTCCTCTCACCGCTGTCTCCTCTCCACGCTGCAACATCTGGACAGCTTCTTTGGGTGGAATATTTAGTTTTAGGTAACTGCTTATGTAACTGAGCTCTTCCCCCTGGCCTCCTCTCTCCCCCCAGAGGAACTCCCTTAAAGATATCCTGTGCTAGATTTCATCAGGGAATTTGAGAGTCTCATGGACTCTCTAAGAAAAAAAATCTTTTTTCTCATGTGGGGAAATTGTGATGTTTAAAATTTTTATTTTAAAAAAGCCACTCTGCCATTATAGCTTCCTGCCCTTTATTAGCGTGCCAACAGCACTCCTTAGCATCTCAGTATTCAAATGAGTAAGCAATTAACCAGGTAAAACAGCCCACATCCTCAGGAAGGTGTACAGAACAGCATTTCCCCAAGTGAAAGCTGTTTTCTTCATCTTTCTCTCATGAGGTCATTTTCGGGAAAGTTGGGGAGTGGGGGATGGTGGTAACACGCAATGGCCTGTCCTTAGGAAGTTTATTTCATTCTTGGTAATAACACCTGGGTAGGTAAATTCACTGGTGCATATTCCTGGCTGTGTGGCAGTCTCTAAAAATCTCCTGCTGGATCCTCAGAGTAAAACATTTTTTTTTTTTTCTGTTCCATTGGTTGTGTTCCCTCCTATAATAGAGATGCTAAAATTAAGGGCATTGTATGAAGCTGAAGGATGTAGATACCACTCACAAGCCTCTTGGTTGGTATTTTATCCTTTCCAAGATAATGCATGTTTTAGAGTAAATTACACTTTGAAAATATGGGATTACTTAGGTGGAATTTTGCTTTTAATTGGTGCTTGGGTGAAAAAGCTTGGACCCTTATGCCTTATTCTCCATGGATTTGAAAGCAAATGGTCATGAGCTCTTTGCACATCAATATCTCTTTGGAACTTCATTGGGTTCTGGGAAAGAGAAACACTAGGTGGTTAGCCAGGGCTCAGTAGAGAATGCATCTACAAACCTTTAAGATTTTGTCTTAAGGAAGCACTGCATCAGAAAGTACAGACTGTTTAAAATTTTTTTTTTTAAAAAAGAGCTTACTGTCTACCCATCACCCCAGAAAATCGGCACGTTTATAATGAGGCTGCTGTTAAAGTGGTCTCCAGACTCCAGCATGTTTCATGTTCAGGAGATCCGTGGTTACCTTGGAAGCCTGGAAGGACCAGACATCTTAGGAGCAAAGCCAGACTCCCACCGACAGGGGGGCTCTCTCCCAGGAGAGGGGGCACTGCACGGTGCACCGGGATGCTATCCAGTGACTCAGGGAAGGCAGGCGCCCCCTGATATTTCTCCTCGGCAAGGCAGCCTGGGCTTGGGGAGCACGTCAGGAAGGTGGAAACGCATTTCAACAGTCGTCTACAGAAAATCTCTGGAATCGGTTTAATTGCCAGTCATTAACTCCCTAGTTTATTACTCCTTCGGCTCTGTCGAAAGCCTCGCTCCTTTGTATGGTCTCACCACCTGACACGGAGCACCGGCAAGGGTCGGCTGCCCAGGAAGAGCCCCCTTTCGAGGGCTTTCTTGGAGCCCTAGTGAAAGACAACAAACTTAGCGGCGGAGGTCGGCTGCTCTCGCCATTCGCAGCCCGGAGCAGGTCTCCCCGTGCCTAAGGAATGGAGGATGGGGGAAGCAAGGGAGGGAGGTCTAAAAATACAACTGCTTCCAAGACCGACACTCAAGTTCTCCGCTCCTGGCGGATGAAGCCCCGCGCGGGGGGCGTCTGTCGCTCGATGCCCGCAGGCTGGGCGTGCCGGGCCCCCGGTCGCCGACCCCCGGCCCTCAGCCCCCTCCCGGGCGGGCGGGAGGGCAGCGCGGCGCACCCCTGGCCCGTCTTGCGGGTCTGCTCATTTAGGCTGGAGTCACATGAGTGCAGCCGCTGCGAGTCCGCCTCTGGAACGAAGACAGGCAGGAGCGCAGTGAGGGAGATCCTCTACTCGCCGTCTCCGGGCAGCTCAGCCCGGGTCGGCCAGCCCGGGGGAAAAAACCTGCCGGGACCCCAGCCCGAGGAGCGCGGCTGGCGGGCAGGACGGCTGGGGAGGGGCGGCCGGGGGGCCGAGCCCCGGCAGATTTGCTCAAAATGGCAGCAGTCTAAGCAAACAATCTCTCTCACTTACCCAGGGAGCGCGGGGGAGCTCGCGGCCGGCCAGCGGGCGCTCGGGCGACACAAAGGAACCATGGAGAAACTTTTTCAGCCCGAGCCGACGGCGGAGCGCGGGCACGGCGCCTCGGGGCCCTCGGTGTGAGCGCGGCTCAGCAGCCCCGCGGGGGCGATCGCCCGCCCCGGGCTCGCAGCCCCCTCCGGCGCAGCGGCGGGAGCCATTTCCAAGAGTTTCCAAGAAGTGTCAGGTCCTCCGCATCCTGCATCCTGCCTGGGAGCCCTCCTCTCCCGCGCCGCTCCTCCTCCTGCGCCCCGCGCCCCTCCCGCGTCGCTCCCGGGCGGCCGCGCGGTCCCAGGCCCTTGCGCCTCTTTTGTGTGGCTGCGGCGCGCCGGGCTCCGCCGGGTGGAGTTGAGCCCGCGGCGGCAGCTCGGGGCGGCCGGACTGGCGCCGTTGCTAAGAGACCGGAGCCATGACACAGGGAAATTGCGGCAGGATGGCAGGCGGTACCCGGCCCGGCACGGCGGCCCGTGCGCCCCCGCCCCCCGCCCCCTCCGCGGGCCCCCAGACTCCCCGCCCCCGCCTCCTTCCCGCACCGCCGGCCGCCCCTTCGGAAGCGCGGCGCCCGGGGTGGGGAGGAGGGGGCGCTCGGGCGCGGAGCCCCCGGGGCGGGGCGCCCCGGGACCCGCACCTGCCCCCGGCGGCACCTCTGCGCCTTCTGAGCCAGCTACCTGTCTGAGCAGCGGGCCGGGGGCCGCGGGAGGGAAGGCCCGCCCTCCCCCGCCCGATGGGGACCCTGGCGGGATCCGAGGGGAGTCCCGGACGCCCGCCCTCCCGTCCCTCCTCTCTCGCAGCCTCTGCTCCTCTGCGCGCCTCAGCCTCGACTTTGCCCCCTCCCGCTCGGGAGTTTGCAGTGCGGACGCCCGGCGAACACAGTGAGTTGTCCCCCGGCGAACTCGGGCCCCGGCGGAGGGGAGCCACCCCCGCTGGGCTGGGCGCACCGCGGGGCGCGCGGAAGCCTCCGGGGTGGCCGCGCCTCTGCCGAGCCGGGCTCTGTGCGCGCCCCAGGGGGACCGCGGCGACTCCCCCGGGCGCGGGCACCCCGGGGCTCCGCCGAGGTTACCGGGGGCTCCGGGGGCCCTTTCTGCCCGCTGCGGCCAGCGGCAAGCGCGCGCAAAGGAAGACGAGAATTCTCCAGGAATCGGGGTTAGCGTCGGGGGGGCGGGGGTGGGGGAGAAGGAGGATGTCCAAACTCCCTACGTCATTTAAAAAAGGGAGAAGGGAAGAGCGAGAGAGACATGCTGTTTCCTAGCTCATCCCTCTCGTCTCAACTGCAAAGTAAAATGACAGGCCAAAGAGAATCGCAAAGTGGAATTTCCCCATGGAGTGTTGAGAAAGTAAGAAAGATTTCAATTATCTATTGAAATGAGGCAGCCAAGATTCAGGAAAAGAGGGCAGACAAGCAAGTGCTGCCCAAGACTTGGGATCCAGATCGGAATATTTGGAAGAGGGATACTGACTATCCTGACTTTCGCGGTGTAGGGGTCCACAAAACCCACACTGAAGGGCTTTGCTGCCCACAGCGGTGGTGAGAGGGGTTGCTTCCAAGATACGCAGCATTCCCCTGTGTTGCAGCCCAGGGTGTACACTTGTCAAATTAAGAATGAAAGATGCATGTTTGGTGTTTTGAAGCGGAGGATGATATGTCAGGTGGGGGTCATTTTCTAGAAGGTATTCCTGCACCTGCCCGATTGGAAGGGGGCCTGTGCCATGCTTTGTCAGACGACTGAGTCCGGATTTTGATCGGATTGTTAGGAGTCTAACCTCCCTCCACCTGCTGGAATTCTGAACCTTAAAAGCCCTAACAAAGGGAGGTTTTATGACCCACACTGAATTGGTTCCTTGTAGAGAAATCACTGCAAAGGAGAAATAACTAGGTCTAGTTGTTTTCTACTGCAAGTTTGGCTCCCAAATCAGGATTTCTTGAATGCTGGTGATAATCTGGCGTTTTGTACAGAGATTGGGCCTGTAGTTTTATTTCATTACACCACTGGCTGCCAGGGGCCATAGGTGGCAGTTCCTAGCCTCTGTTTGCTGGGCTGTATAAACAAGAACCATATTGCAGAACTTCATTAGGATTTTAGGTGGATTAAGCCAGTAATAGTTTCACATTGCTGCATAAATTATAGCCATCATTTTGCACATTTAAAACTCATTTGAGGGATTTGGAAAAGAAAAGAATCTTTTTCAAGACACACTGGACCTTGGGACATAGCTGGCTTTTTCTTATGTTGATGACTGCAACGAAATTTATGGTTTATTATTCAGAGACTTCCTTCCACACTGAGCTCCTTGCAATTTTGTGCAGTTCTATTTAACCTGAGCATTACCACATTCAGTAATTTTCTTTGTTTTCAGCTCAGGGTATCAGAGGAAATCAAACAGATCACATCTGTTTCCAGCGGAGTCCTTCATCCCCTCTGTAATACAGGATCAACATCCATTCCCTGGGTTTTTCAAGTCAGGTGTTATTTGGAAAGGAACAACCATACTCTCGGCCCCTCTGGGTTCCTTTCCCTTCTAATTTCACCGGCCAGTTCTGTTCGGATCATTTCTGAGATTAGACGAGAGCACTTTCACCCTGCTGAGGACTGAAGGGCCAGGGCTACCTAATCATAATAATTCGCTGGCGTCTCCACAGCTCAGAGCGCAGCACAACATTCGGAACTCTCTGCAGCAGCAGAGAGTGTTGAAGGAAAGCATTGGGGTTGGTGGTGAGGGAGAGAAGAGGAAAATGAGTAGTGCGGTTAGATTGAACTCTGACCTGTAACCTTTCACTCGCTCGCTCTTCTAAGGACTCCTGATATAATATGCTTATAATTTATTCACCACTCATTGACCTACCCTGATCATTTCATCCACCTGGCCTGGCTGTCTTGCCTGTACAACCAGGGCTGCGCGCGGGGAGACCATGGCCTGCACTAGCCCACCCAGGCCCCCCTTGTCTTCAGCATGTGGGGTGGAATCAACTTAGGCTCCCTGCTCACAGCGCCTGCCTCTGTGCACACCTTGCCCTGCAGAGGGTGTAGCCTGTGGAAGCAGATGGAGTGGTTCTGGAACCAGTTTGTCTCTTCCACTAACCAGCTACTTCAGTTAAGTAACTAAATTGCTTCAGCTTGCCTGCCTCAGTTTCCCCCATATGCAGTGGGGATAATGACATGCCTATCTCGTATCTCCAAGTGTAGATGGTGTAGGCCAATGTTTAGCACGTGAAAAACACTCATTAAACTTAACCATGATGTCATCTCATCTGGTACTCTTCCTTCTGTTCCATTCATATTCACTGGGATCCACATGGGCCCCTATCCGCATTTCCTTTCCCTGACGTGGGATTGTAGGGTCAATGGCTGTGAATGAACTGTCCCTTTCCGCCATGACATGGGCCCTGTGTTGTTCCAGAAGGCCTGCCCTGCGGAGGGCTGAAAAACGCTATCTCCAGTGCTCCTTTGCAGGAAACCAGGGCGCTTTTATTCCAGTTGCTTGAGAACCCAGACTTCAAACACATGTCCCTCTAGAGTTAAGCTAGAAATTTGCCAGAGCACAACCAAAGAGGTTGTTCTGCAGACCAAAAGACTTTGCAGGAAGGACTCCTGGGCCTTTGTATGACAACTCTACATAGGAAGAAAATTCCCTAACCTGAAAAGGAGACTTACAATCTCTCCTTCCCTCATTGTTCCTTTTTTATCCTCTTCATGCCTCTGCCAATAGAGAACAAAAGGACACAAAGGCATGGCGAAATAAGACAATAAACTAAGCACACAACTACAGGCAGTAGTTGGAACAAGCTGAAAGATTACACAAGATGTACTTCCAGGAAAAACCATTTGTTGTTTTCCTAATAGTCAGATTTGACTGAGTGTCCTGTGTTTTATCTGCAGCCCCTCCACACAGTACCCTGTAGTCTCACACTTGTTTCCTGGCACGTGCAAAGGACAAAAGTGGCTGAAATGCAACAGTGTGTGAAATCCTCATTAGGTTTCTTTGGGAACAGAATAGGTGGAAAGAGAGAAGACCTGGCCAGGCCCGGATCGAGCAACAGAACCACAGCGCCTGAGGATGGCATTTTCACAGCTGGGCTGCACTGGGCCTCAGGGTCTCCCAAGCTAGAGGTTATGTGGTTTGTGTTTCTAGTTCTTCCCCATGGAACACTGCGGAGCTGCAGGGACAGACGCTTGCCTCTGCCTCCGATCCCCAGGGCCCCACAAATGAACCTCTGAGGAGAGAGAACACAGCCTCACTTTCAAGAACTCCAGTTTTGAAACCAGGGATAAACTCAGGCTATTGTCAAGGTCACGCTGAAGCCCATTTCTTCTGTGTCTGAGAAGTGTTACAGAAGCTCAAGCCCAGATGCTTCCACCACGAAGCATGAGGAAGAGAAATGATGCAGAATCCGAAGAGCGCTCCTTGGAATGCTTCAGACAAGGCCCTACACCTCCAATCCAGATAAATGGCCAGTGACAATGACAGTCCTCATCTCTGTCTTCAACTCCATCCCTTCTTACTATTCCAAATAACCATGCTCTCAATTAGAGACCTGCTGGGAGTGTTTCCTCTTCTAAGTAGATTCAGTTTTGTGCATTCACGTTTCCCCGATAGACTGAAGTTTTCTACCATTCGCCTTGTCCATCATCAAAGCTGGGTTCTGTGCCTTGTGAAGTACTTGAAGTCCGAGATGAGAAGTGAGAGTGTGTTGGCAGATCAAAGCCGCACTTGGTAAGGGCTTGCAGACAGGGACCCCCGTCAACAAGGAGCCAAGAAGTGACCCACAGCTAAATGTGCCCTGTATTCCCACAGCACATCCTAAATGTCCACACCCATGGTGTTCATATTATTTTGTGTAATCTGCAAACACTATGGATAAATGACGTGTCCTACTGAGAGCTGAGAGTAACTGGTGTGTCTGATCTCCTTTCAAAATTAATTGTGACATGAGCTGCTGTGGGTACACAGCAGGAAAGAGGAAACACACAAAGAACTACTTTTCAGAAGCAGGGAATCCCGAGATGCTAAGATTACTGCTTGGGAGACAGAGCTCTGAGACCTCCAATAAGCATTTTCTTCAGTACCTCTTGTGTGCCCAGCAGTGTGATTGCTGCATATTCACTCAGCAAGTATTTATTGAGCTCCTACTTTGCTGTAGTTACCATCCTAGGGACTGGAGTAGAATGGTGAACAGGACAAACCAAGTTCCTGTGTCTTGCGAACAGGGCATAGATAATTAAACAAGTAAACACAAGTTGAGAAAACCTCAAATTTTTAAAGATGTTTTTATTTGAGAAAAAGAGAGAGGGACTGCTCCCTTCTCCTGGTTCATTCTTCAGCCACCAGCAGCAGGGCTGGAGGCTGAATTCAGGAGCACAGGAGCTTGATCCAGGTCTCCTGTATGGGTGCCAGGAACTCAGTTACCTGAGCCATCACTGCTGTCTCTCCAGGGTCTGCATGGATAGAAAGTGGAGTCAGAAACTGGGGCCAGGACTCCAGCCCAGGCACTCCGAGGTGTGGCAGGGACACCTTAACTGCTGTAACTTTCCTAGACCATCCTGAAAACTTCCAGTATTGATGAGTGCCATGAAGAAAGCAAAAGCCAGGCTGGGTCTGGTGAGGGGGCTGCAGGAGAGATTAATTTAGATTGGGTATTCAGGGAGGGCCTCACCAAGGAGGGATGTTCCACTGTGAACTGAGAGTTGAAAAGGAGCCGACTGTGGGAAAGTATTCCTGGGAAAGAAGATCCTTAGAGGACATGGCTTTCCTAGCATATAGTCTATAGTTAGAGTCGTTAAAAACTAATTAGTGGCCAATGCTGGGTGAAAGGGCAAAATCTGGAGGACTGTACACAAAAAAATCCTTGGGAGAAGAAAGCAAAGGATTGCCCGTGGCTCTGGGTCTTCCCCACCTGTGAATCTGGAGTGGATTGGGGTCAGTGGAGGGCTGGAATAGTGCTGGGCGTGGGGAATGGGGTGGTCAGGACAGTGCTGCTCGATAGCGATAGGAGGCAGATCAGGTGGCGGGGAAGATGCGATGGCCATGGTGTGGGTAGCCACGCATGCCTTTGACAGAGGTATTAAGAAGTTAAAAGTGGCAAGGGACCACCCAGGTTCTCTGGGCCCTCGCTCCTCAGTGTGGTCGAAGGACCAGCAGCTTCAGCATCACCTGGACAACTGTTAGGGATGCAGACACGTGGGCTCCATCTGTCATCTGCTGATTCAGCATCTGCATTTTATCAGGACTACCAGGTGATGTGTGTGCACATTAAACTCAGAGGGATGACATGCAGAATTTATGAGACCCCCAGGTTTGCTGTCCTAAGCTTGGGTGTGTGTGTGTGTGTGTATGAAAGAGAGCAAGGGAGGGAGGGAGGGAGGGAGGGAGGGAGAGAGAGAGAGAAGAGAGAGAGAATATTATATCAAATAGTGACCCTGGAGGTATGTGACATCCGTCATCAAATAAATGTTTCTTGGAATGGATAGCACACTTTTGTTTTTAGCTCAAATAGAAAAGTGAAGTAAAATTTGGTGAGTTTGCAGGTTTATCAATCTGTCTAGCTAACAGGAGGCTTAGTGGATTTGGGACCTGAGCATCTTTCTAAAAGGCCACATACATTATATTCTTGGGATTCAGACCATTTGTATTCAAGTAACTGTGCCCTTCCAGCCTTGTGACATTGAGCAAGTTACTTAAGTCTTTGAACATAGTTGTGCTGTTTATAAAGGGCGGCTTCTAACTCCTCCCTTTCAAGGCAGTTGTGAGGGAGTGTGATCAGTGGCAGCGTCAAGTGGCTGTGGGGCGGAGGCATTCTGTTCCCTCCATCATCTCCACTCTCCCTGAACTATAGCCCCAGATAAACCGAAGGAAGGACAAGCTGAGTCCTTGCTACGTGCCTGTTCCCCATCTAGTCATATCACTGTTCCTAGACCTGTTCTATCCAGAAGCCAGGGAGTCGCACCTGCAGACATTGCTTGGGATCCAACATTGATGCCTGTTCAGCATTATTCAGATACTGAAAACGGTGCATAGTTGTAGAGCACTTGCTACCTGGAGGCACTGCATTCAATATTGGAGGCGCAACAGAGAGCAGAAACTACCTATGAAGTTGGGGTCCAACCCAACAGACAGTGTGTAAGGTTCCTCACATGGCTTTGTGGTACTACCCCATGAGTCCCAGGGAAGCTGAGGGGTTTCCTGGTCTCCACTCTCATCATATCTCTAGAGCCTCACAGTGTTTTGAATTAAGCTTATATTGCTTCAAATGGCACACCCATGCCACTGGGACCATCATGTGAGTCCTACTCTACAGGAATCCAGTGGCAAGCCCCTAGGAAGCTGGAGTCAGGAGCTAGAACTAGGTACCAAACCCAGACACTCTGATAAAGGATGTGGGCATCTTAACCAGCAGGCCAATTTTCTGCCCCTACCCAGTTATTTTTTAATTCACCTTTCAGATGACCTGGCCCCATATATGAATGCATGTCTATTCTTTGTGAGTTTAAATGCAGAGGCATAGTAAAAGAGAAAACTGTTTTCCCCAAATTATCATCACAAAACATGTATGTGTCTAGTACATAAAACTAGGAAGTTGGCATCTGTAGCATATTTTTACCCAGTGGAACTCTTCTGATCTTACCAGAATCATAAAAAGCTAGGCGAACTAATTAAAATGAGGCCAAAGTCATCTATCTATGTATCTATCTATCTATCCATCCATCCATCAATCTATCCATCTATCTGGGTGTGTGCATGTATGCGTGTCTGTGTGTGTTCTAGAAGGGAAAGCACACAACATTTTACACACTAAATTTAGTTTTGAATTCTTTTTTTTTTCCTTTATTATTTTTAACGATTTATTTATTTATTTGAAAGAGTTACAGAGAGAGAAGGAGAGGCAGAGAGAGAGAGAAAGAGAGGTCTTCCATCGATGGTTCTTTCTCCAAATGGACGCAATGGCTGGAGCTGTGCTGATCCGAAGCCAGGAGCCAGGAGCTTCTTCCAGGTCTCCCACATGGGTGCAGGGGCCCAAGGATTTGGGCCATCTTCCACTGCTTTCCCAGGCCATAGCAGAGAGCTGGATCGCAAGTGGAGCAGCCAGGACTTGAACTGGTGCCCATATGGGATGCCAACGCTGCAGGTGGCAGCTTTACCCGCTGCGCCACAGCGCTGGCCCCTAGTTTTGAGTTTCTATCAAATCTTACAACAATCTGAGCTGGCTTCTTTGTACTGAAGAAGATTGAAGTATCATTACATCAGAAAAAAATCACAAATATTTCTTTTCAAGTGACAAAGAATCCAACATTGCTTCTTGACAGGCAAAGTAATGTGATTACAGACCTTCCTATACAGGCGAAATATTGATATGGTATATTGGAAAGTGACATGTAGAAAAATCAGAGATAATATTCAAAAATAGCCTTGATTTTTATTGTTTTCCAAAGCCATCCCCTCCAAGGATAAACGTGTGGCTGTGGGTATGGCTGTAGAGAGAGAGAGCTGAGGATTTACAGCAGGTTACCTAAGAGTATCATTTATTCACCTCACCAAGTAACGCTGTATTACAGATTTGCTTCAGATTCCTCCCAATCACTTATAGCTTCTGACTTTTGATGACATTAATATTAATGCAATGATGGAAAATGATGCTTTGTGGAAACTTGATTCCAATCAGTGTTACAGCCCCACCATTTTTTGTCAAGGAAATGATGTTTTTGCCATTTACAAAGACAAATCCATATGTGATCAAGACTAAGAAGACACGACCCGAGGGAGGAGAGTTAGAAAAGCTCACGGTTTGCTGCAGCCACCTTAGGGGCTAACTCATCAGGACATAGGTCTGTCTAATGGCTTATTCTAGAAGCAGGAGGAGGCAGACAATGTCTGCTACTCCCATGTCGTAGGCAGTAAAGGAATTGCTCTGGCAGCTTGTCGAAGCTGCAGACGCAGGTGAGGACTGCTGGCGGAGCTGGGGCCGCACAGCCAGGCTTCTGAACTCTGGGGAAGTCACAGGACTCCAGGACTTCATCAGTGGAGCTGGAGCTCTGATTTTCTGTGCCTGTCTCTACTGCCCTGTGGAGACATCAAAATGTCAGCTAGTTTCTGTGTCTATGCAAGACAGGTCCTCAACCATGTCAAAACCATGGCTTTTGTGCATTTTTTTCCTGGGTGATCTCTTTGCCTCATAGGTGAGGTGGACACTTGAATGTGTCCCATGTATTTAAAGGTTGTAGAAAGTCAAACTAGATAATTTGATTTCCTCTCTTGCAGCCTTAAAAATCTCAAGGGCAGATTGCATAACCTCTTGGACCCAATACATATTAATGTACTATTTAAAGAATGCATAATGTTGAATAGTTGGTATTGAGTGATGTGATTAAAAGAAAGTTCTAGATGGCTTTTAATAATTCCTTCCTGTCCATTGGGTCCTTCATCTTTTCACTCAAAGCACGATATGTAATGCTCATTAGACCATTTTTTTCTACTCCTCTTGTGTAACTGGGAACATTGATTTGAACAAAATAGTAACATCACAATGTCCTAAACAAAGAGAAGCTAGAGTCTGGGTGTGCACAGCTCTGGATTTTGCTCTTGCCTGGGCTCGTGATTCTCAGACTTCTTCAGGAGGTAAGCTGCTTGAAGATCTCCGAGCTCTTGGAACTTGATGAGATACCAAACGATTTTGATTGCATCACAAACCATCTAAGATTAGATTCATATATGGAAATATTAGCAGACATCAAATACAGGAGAAACAAAGCCTTAAAACTTTGCACCTTTCAATACATCCCCCCCAAAAAAAAACTGGAAAAGAGCACAGTTGTTCTGTTGGAGCTATGGGATACCTTGACCTAGTTATGGCACACCAGTGTTTTTCAAGAATATAATTTTTAAAACATGGCTGTGGCTATCCTGTTGGTTCAGAAATTGCGAATCTCTGCACTGGCCATTATTTTTGTTTTTGCCACTTAGCGTATTGACCTTGGTGATTACACCACAAATACCTGCTTGCTTTCTGACTCTGTCCGTCTTGGCCTCTTTCAGCAACATTGCTTTTCAGGTTTATTTAGCTCATTAAATACCTTGCTTCTCTGGACAGTACCCCAGGAGTATTAGTTGGCATTTTCCCCAGCTGAATGCCATTTTTTCCGCCAGCACATTTTCTTCACCTGAGAAAATCTTTTGCTGTTGTTTCTCTGGCCTTATGGGTGTCCATGGCACCGTCTTTGTTTTGTCTCACTAGTAGAATACTGTTTACTCCAGTCCCTGGCCATTAGGGAACTCACAGGAGCTCAGGGTCACCAAGGGAACCTGATTATTTGTATTCAGGATCTCACTTTCTGCACAGAAACAAGTACCTGGATGGCCTGTCTTAAGAGAGAGGGTTTGATATACTTTCAGTCCAATATTTTTTACAGCTTATTTATTTATTTTTATTGGAAAGGCAGAGCAACACGGAGAGGGAGAGATAGAAATACCTTCCATCTGGTGGTTTACTTCCTAATGCCAGGGCTGGGCTAGGCTAAAGCCAGGAGCCAGGAATTCCATCCTGGCCTCCCATGAGAGTGGCACAGTCCCAAGTACGTGAGTCATCATTGATGCCCCCCAGGGTGCACATTAGCAGGAAACTGGGTCAAAAATGGAGGGGCCAGAACCTGAACCAGCACTTCAACATGGAATGTGGCATCCCAAGTGGTGTCTTAACCCACTGTGCCACCACACCCACCCAGAGTCCAATGTTGACGAAACATTTCATGAGCTCTTTCCAAAAACTAAGTGGTGCACTTGAATCAAATTGAAACCCCTCTACTATGTTTCTATTTCAGCATTTTGTTAGGAGAGTGCATTCTGTAGCTTTTCTTTTTTTCTCAGTATCTATGTGTAGAGCTGCTGCTGATGGACTAGTTGTTGACAAAGTTCTCTAGGTGGCTTGCAAGGTGGCCCTTCCTGCATCCTCCACTCACTGTAGGATTCCCAAGCCTTAGGGTCATCCATCTTGTGCCTTGGACACCCTTCCCCATCTACACACCGACAGGGCTGTACCCCCCTTGTACTCCACAGAGATTGCCTGTCTTCTTGGTAGTCACTACTGTGCACTCTCCTCTTTGGGATTTTTCTCTTCCCCAAACCCATTCTCAGAGTCTAGTGTTTCTTCCTGTCTTCCACCTTTCTCATAACATCCCAAAAAAATGCGGCAACAATTTTTCGAGTTTTGTAGTTAACCCCATAGACCAATAGCTTACATAATGTAAATAATAAGCCTAAGGAATTTATAGGGATTATAGGATTTTACAAAGTGATGAGGCTGTGAGCTGAAATTGCATTGATTTATTGCAGCTTATTTTATTTCTGAGTGTGGCTCACCCACCTTTCCTCTTGTCCTTCCAGTTACAAAGGCTGTGCGCGCACATTGACTCACCCCTCTTCCTTGTACTGTGGCCTGAAGTTAGCAGCACCTTGGGTGAATACTAGCCTCAAGAATGTGAGTGGTTTGCATATCAGAGGTCTTTCAGATTAGACAGATCCCTGGACTCTACCCAGAGCAGTAATTCCTCCATTTCTCATTCTCACTAACCTCTGTCACTGCTCCCCCACTCTTCAGCTATTTTAAGAGTTCAGGCAAATTGTCCCTTCATTCAACTAGAAAGTGAGCTCAATGAGAGCTGCTACTTCATCATGTTCACTGTTGCTTCCTTGACACTGAAGAAAGTGGCTACCACACCCCTTCTTGTACTGGGCAGTGAACAGATCAGTGAGCAGGGAGGGAAGAATTGGAAAACAATGAGTTGGAAATGGAAGACAGGGTGGCGGGCAGTGCTGTGATGTGGCAGGTAAGCCACTGCCACTGTTGTGGACATCTTGTATGAGCGCCGGTTTAAGTCCTGGCTGCTCCACACTTCTGCCCCAGCTCCCTGCTAGTGCACCTTTGAAGGCAGCAGAAGATGGGCCCCTGCACCCACGTGGGAGACCCGGATGAAGCTCCTGTCTCCTAGCTCCAGCATGGCCTAACCCCAGCCATTGTGGCCATTTGGGGAGTGAACCAGCAGGTGGAAGATCTCTCTTTGTCTTTTCTTCTAATTCTGCCTTTCAAATAAATTCTTTTTTTAAAGAAATGGAAGATGACATTCTACTCATCAAGAAAAATTGAAAGGAAGTCCTAACACTTTAATAAAGGCAGAAATATACCATTTTTTTTTCTGGAAAGAAAGTATTATAAAGATTTCAGTTATTCCCTTAGCTTAATGAAATTCTGATCAAAATCCAATTGAGTTTTTCATTTTAACTTATCAACATTATTTTAGGAATCTACACAAGAGACGTAAATAGATATTTTCATCTAAAGTATGAGTGTTCATAGTAACATCATTCATAATGGGTTTATTTATTTTAAAAGATTTATTTATTTATTTGAAAGAGTTACACAGAGAAGGAGAGGCAGAGAGAGAGAGAGAGAGAGAGAGAGAGGTCTTCATCCACTGGTTCACTCCCCAGATTGCCGCAACGGCCAGAACTGCACTGATCCGAAGCCAAGAACTAGGAGCTTCTTCCGGGTCTCCCAAGGGGTGCAGGGGTCCAAGGACTTGGGCCATCTTCTACTGCTTTCCCAGGCCATAGCAGAGAGCTGGATCAGAAGAGGAGCAGCTGGGACTAGAATCAGTGCCCATATGGGATGCCAGTGCTTCAGGCCAGGGTGTTAACCCGCTGCGCCACAGCGCCGACCCTATCCTGAGTTTCCCTTTTTTTTTTTTTTTTTTTTTTTTTACAGGCAGAGTTAGACAGTGAGAGAGAGACAGAGACAGAGAGAAAGGTCTTCCTTTCACCCCCCAAATGGCCGCTACGGCCGGCGCCTGTCCTGGGTTCTTATTTAAGTACTTCTATTACTCACAAATTCTGAGATTTTTTCCAGTGTCCCATCACTACTCCTCCCAACCCCACCAAAACTGGTTTGGCTCCTCATACCTCCCTATTACAACACATAAACTTTAGAACATTCTACAGTATCTGCCCCCATCTGCAGTTTCAGGGTCAATCAGCAACATCAATTATCCTACTGTCAGAAGGTCCATGGTAGTCTGTCACTATGTCATCATGCCTTTGTCATTCAATTCACGTCATCTCATCATGTAGGAACTGTATCATTTCACATCCTCACAAGTACAATACAATAAGATACTATAAGACCACATTCACAGAACTTTTATTACATTCTATTTTAATAATTGTTCTATTTTATTAGTAATTGTTGTCATTAATCTCTTACTGTGCCTTGTTTGTAAATTAAACTTTATAAGCAATATGCATACATAAGAAAAAACACAGTAAGTATAGGGTTTGGTAGTATATATCTTCAGTTATGGGCATCTGGTAGGGCTCTTGGAATGTGTTGCCATGCATAAGCAGGGACTACTGTGTCTTGCTTTATCAGGACACAATTTACATAGCATAAAATCCATCCACCTTAAGTATGCAATCCAATGGATTTTAATGTATTTATTGAGTTGTGTAATTACTAGAGTCTCATTTTAGAATCTCTTCATCACCCCCAAAGAGAAATCTTCACGTGTTGTTAGCCAAAAGGCCAAGAATCAATGCAAAACTAAATATTTTAGGAAAAACAAAAAAGAAAACAAAATTCTTGTGCCCATTTGCGGTCAGTCCCAGCTCCAGACAACCACTAATCTACTTTCTGTCCCTACAGACATGCCTTTTCTAGGTTTTTTTTTTTATAGAAATGTAGTGAAAAATCCCAGATCATGGAGTTTTGTGTCTGGTTCTCTTCCATAGAGCATCATATCTTAAATTACCCACGTTGCAGCACGTCATTCCTTCTTTCTGTTGAGTCATATTTCACTGAAGGATGTGCCATAATTCCACTCCTTAGTTGCTAGGCACTTGAGTTGTTTCCACTTTTAAACCTATTATGGGGGCTAGTGCTGTGGTGCAGTGGGTTAACGCCCTGGCCTGAAGCAGCAGCATCCCATATGGGCACCAGTTCTAGTCTGGGTTCCTCCTCTTCTGATCCAGCTCTCTGCTATGGCCTGAGAGAGCAATGGAAGATGGCCCAAGTCCTTGGACCCCTGCACCCCTTGGGAGACCCGGAAGAAGCTCCTAGTTCTTGGCTTCGGATCAGTGCAGTTCTGGCCGTTGCGGCCATCTGGGGAGTGAACCAGCAGATGGAAGACCTCTCTCTCTCTGTCTCTACCTCTCTCTGCAACTCTGTCTTTCAAATAAATAAAATAAATCTTAAAAAAAAAAAGAACCCAGGAGTCTGTCTTGACAACAAACAAACCTAGACCAAAATTGGACAAACAAGCAACTAAAAATGGGTCAGATTTTAAAGCAAAACACAAAATGATAAAATGTTTAGGGGAAAAATTTGGAGGCCACTGGTCTTGGTAAAGATTTTTTAAACATGACACAAAATCCACAAAAGAAAAAACAATCTATGATTCCAGATTCATCAAAATTAAAAGGTTTTCTCTATAAAGACCATGTTAAAAATTGAAAGATGACCTACAGACAGAAAATATTTGTGAATCACATGTCTTTCAAAGGATTCAGATCTAAGTTTATTTTTAAATAGTGATGATACCCAATGCTTATAATGATGAGAAACTGGAGCTCTCATACATTGCTGACCAGAAGGTAAAATAGTACCATCACTCATAAAATAATGTGGTAGCTTTTATCAAAAACTAAGCAGATTCTTATATAACCCAGCATTCACACGTCTGGGCATTTATCCCAGAGAAATGAAAGCTTACATCCACAAAAAACCCTATACACTATTATTCATTCCAACTTTATATGTAATAGCCCAAATTGGAAACAGCCAAAATGTCTCTCCATAGGTGGAATGGCTAGACAAGCTGTAGTAAATTCACACCATGGAATACTACTTAATAAACAAACCAAAAGGAGCTGTTGATATAAGCAACAGCTTGGATGGGTCTCAAGTGATGAGTGAGAAATGTCAGTCTCTAAAGGTTCATGTTACATAATTCCTTTTGTGTACATTCTCTAAATGCCAGCATTCTAAAAAGGAAGAACAAATGAACGGTGGTCAGAGGTTACAGATGATTGATGGGGTGGATTAGGGGGATGGGGGTCGGGGAGGCATGCAGAGAAGGTGAGTTTAACCATAAACCAGAACAACAGAAATCACTGTGGAGGAATAGTTCTGAGTCTTGATTTCTGTACTTGGACAAAATAACATAGAACTGTACATGCACGTTGTACCAATGTCCATTTCCTGGTTCAATATTGTGCAACAGTTATATAAGACATAACCTTTAGGAAACACTGGATGAGAAGTATACATGGAACCTTTGTCTATGCTCTGCCATTTTCTGTGCATCTGTGATTTTTAACTTAAAAAATTGACAAAGTATGCAAATAAAGATTATTAAATAATTTGAATAATGAGAGATATAGCTAAAATTATAATAAGTAACTATAGTAAAAATATAGAATAAGGGGCCGGTGCCGTGGCACAGTAGGTTAATCCTCCTCCTGCGGCTCCAGCATCCCATATGGGCACCGGTTCTAATCCCAGCTGCTCCTCTTCCAATCCAGCTCTCTGCCATGGCCTGGGAAAGCAGCAGAGGATGGCCCAAATGCTTGGGCCCCTGCACCCATGTTGGAGACTGGGAAGAAGCACCTGGCTCCTGGCTTTGGATCTTAGCAGCTGCAGCCATTGTGGCCATTTGGGGAGTGAACCAGCAGAAGGAAGACCTTTCTCTCTGTCTCTCCCTCTCACTGTCTGTAACTCTACCTCTCAAATAAAATAAAAATAAAATATTTAAAAATATATACAATAAGCAAATCAATGAAAGATTTTTAACATGTCAAAGGTAATACATTTGTCAGCAGGTCAAGATTTCTTATGAAGTCTTACTAGGTTAGCTATTCAGTTTTTTAAAAAAAATTAAAGTTTTGTCCCTGCTTTTTACTGTACTCCAGAATGAATTCCAGATAGATCAAACATTTTAAAAAATTAAGAAAATACTAGTTAATATATACTAGGTCTCAGGGTATTTAGACTGTTTCCACCCAGGAAGCCAAGGCCAAAGTTATGAAGACAATGATTGATATTTTTTACCACATAATTTTTTTTAACATTTTAGGTAATATCTAAAGGAAATTCAGTGGGCAGTGTTGTGGTGTTGCAGGTTAAGCTTGCCACCCTGGCAACCCATATGGGCTCTGGTTCGAGTCCCAGCTGCTCAATTTCTGATCCAGTTCCCTGCTAATGGAAGATGGTCCAAGTGCATGGACTCCTGCAACCCATGTTGAGATCCGGATGAAGTTCCTGACACTGGCTGTTGCAGAGGATAGAAGACCTCTCTCTCTCTCTCTCTCTCTCTTTAACTCTGCCTTTCAAATAAATAAAATAAACGTTTTTAAGAAAGGAAATTGAGTGTATGACAAAAGTAGGAAAACATTTTCAGTATTGGTACAAAAAGTTTGACATTCTTAATGTAGATAAAATTTTCCCAATACCTAAGAAAAAATAAAGATTTTAGTTAATTAAGAAAGGGATTGAAAATAATTTAGAAAATGAATTCAAACAGATACGAAAATGATTTATTCCATTAATAATGAAGGAATAAGATTAACAATAGCTGTTTTAATACAATTATTTATCTGTCAAAATGGCAAATAAAAAAAAATCCCACACTTTCTTCTAGAAGATAATATTTACCCTTGCTCAGAAATTTGGGAAATGTATTTGCATGCAATGCAATGTAAGTTTTAAAATTGACATACTTTTTGATTAATTCCACATTTAGAAATTTAACTTACTACTAGTGATAGCAATGACAGAAAGCAGAAAACACCATAGTAATGATAGCTAATCCATACTATGTACCAAGTATTTTTCGAAGCACTATGTATTTAACAAAACTGCGCTGAGGCAGGCTTTATCGATAGGAAAACTGAGGTTCATGGGGGTAAAATAATTTACCCTAGGCCACCCGGTTAATAATTGGTAGAGTCAGGATTTGAACACAAGGAGTTAAACTCGAGCAAACACAATGTTGGTGACTATCCTACTTCCTCTCTTCCTATGAAAATAATTCAATGCGTAAAAATTTACATACATGGATGATCATCACTGCTTTCTTTTTAATGGTGGAAACTGAAGCAACTCCAGTGTTGAGAAGTACAGAATAGACTGCATCATCTGTAGGCTACCCATCCACTGCACTGGAAAACCAGCACCCGTTAAAACGATGCTGTGGGGCCAGTGCGGTGGTGCAGTGGGTTAATGCCCTGGTCTGAAGCGCTGGCATCCCATATGGGCGTCGGTTCAAGATCCAGCTCTGTGCTATGGCCTGGGAGAGCAGTGGAAGATGGCCCAAGTCCTTGGGCCCCTGCACCCACCTAGGAGATCCAGAAGAAGCACCTGGTTCCTGCCTTCAGATCGGCATAGCTCTGGCTGTTATGGCCATCTAGGGAGTGAACCATCGGATGGAAGACTCTCTCTCTCTCTGTCTCTCTGTCTCTCTGTCTCTCTATCTCTCTCTCTCTGCCTCTCCTCTCTCTGTGTATCTCTTTCAAATAAATAAACAAAATTTTAAAAAAAGCAACGCTGTAACGGCAGAGTTGGCAAACTTTTCCCATAGACAGCCAGACCATGAGTATCTCAGGCTTTGCCAGCCAGATGGTCTCTGTCAGAGAACTCAGTTCTGCTACCAGCACAAAAGCAGCCACAGACAGCCTACCAAAATGTATACCAGTGAGAGAGCCTACACTTCAAATAGGCATCCCTGGCGAAAGCAGACTGGAGGTTAGCTTTATGCCCTGTGTACACCAAGAGTTCGCTGATTCCTGCTGTGGAATGAGTACAAGAATGTTGACATGAAATGTTCGTAATACAGCAAGTGAAAAAGCAGGTCAGAATCACCAAAGACATGTACATATGTATTTATAGTTCAAACAGACATCATTTTGGAAATTGGTAGAAGGCTACCGCAGATGCTGCTGATTGGCTCCCTAAAAGTTAGTGCTCATCCCCCCCCCCCCTTTGTGTCTGCTACTCCACAGGTACAGAAGCCAAAAGCTCACCTTCCTTCTGCTTGACGTGTGGAGCAGCTCTGTCTCCATTCTGGCCTCCATGATCGAAGCACAGGTCTGGTTTCTGAGAATGCTCTTATTTTTTACTTTATTGGTCATGAAAGGATACTTCCAGTCCTGGGACCGAGATCCCACTCACCCGCAGGAGTGGAGTGTGAAAAAGAGCCTGCGCAGCTGGTGCCTCTCCAGTTAAGCCCCTGCCCATTCCCATTTCTTGTTGTAAGAGAAACAATAACCCCGACGTGGTCAAGCCATTGTTGGCCGGCTTTGTTGTAACCTACTTCCACATGCATCCCTTAACTCAAAGCAACACGAAAAGGAAACTCTGCGTTTGTCATTTTGCCTCGGACAAGCCCTGGCTTCTCAGAATTTCAGTTTTCCACTGAAGAGAGTCCAGACTCAAGGACAGTGTAAACAGACCCCTAAAAATACAGCCAGGCACTGGTGGCTCTGGTGATGGGACGCCACAGGTAATTTTTTTCACTTTTTTTTCTTTGTGTATATTTCTTTTTTGGTTAAACATTTCTAAAATGACCATGGATACATTTTGTAATCATAATACAAAAGAAAATGTTAATAAGAACAGCTCTTGTTACAGAACTCTTGCACTAACTACAGGATAAAAAAAAAAAAAAAAAACATACCCGCTTACGGAAGTAGAAATGGAGGCAGACAATGTTTTGTTGGTTAGAGAGGCCATTTAAGGACTTTAAAGCTAACATTACCCCCTCCCCAATAAAATAACTCACTTGGACTAAACTCGAGTTGAGAATAACCAGGTGTTATTACAGATGGACTCGAGTCAGCTGATTAGACAGAGACACTGCTTGGTCTGACACGTCTTATCAGGAAGCCGTCCAGCTGTGTCTGGTTTGAGGCCCTTGCACACAAGCAGCAATTCTACCCTCACTTGAGATAGAAAGACCAAACCCCCTCCTTAGAATGTGAAATGTCCACCTCCAGTTGAACACGGAACTCGTGTAACATACAGGATTACTAAGTGGACATGTGTTCCCACTCCCTTTTTAAATATGCATCACCTTTCTCCCAGAAAATTAGTGCAAGTGTACGACTCTCCTAAAAGTCAGTTCTATAAGACAGTCTTGCTCCTGTCGTACACAACCCTAATGAAGTCCTTTCTGCTCATAGCTCAAGATGTTGTCTGTGGTTTCCCCCGGCATACACTCTAGACAAGAACCCTCAGGTCTTCTGCCTCATGACAAAGCTTGCTTATCCTGCTCCTGGATGTTAGGTCTAGAGAAAGCAGGTTAAGAAGGAAATTATGACAAAATGATTGAGAATGGGCTGATGGCCAACTGTCACTATTCTGCAGGCCAGAAGCTCAGGGTTTTCAGAGGCTCGTAACCATTTAGCACCCTGGTAGAATGGTTCTTGGACAAGTTAACCCCTAAAAGCCACCAGATTATTTCTGGGACTAGACTGAGCTACATTTAAATTTTTTTAAATTCCTGGTTTCATCATTAAAGAACAGAAGGTAAAAGATACACCTTCTGTAATACAGCAGAATCTCTGAAGCAAGCACAGCATGAAGTGGGGATTAGAAAACAGCCATCAACAGTGTCGTCCGTCGATAGAAAATGCTTTGGGACAGTACCACGTCACACACAAGGTATTCAAGCGTGTACACAATGCATTTTCTTTTTTTAAGAACTAAAGCTTTTATAGTTCTGTTGACTCTATGGGATTGTTTCCATGGCTTTGTTTCCTTCAGGTCACTAAGGTTTCTGTTTCCTGTTTCCCTCTGTTTCAGAGCTGGTTAAGACAAGGTGTCCTCTTTCCGGTTTGATTTTTAAGGTAGATGCAGAGCTGAGTATTTGCTTCAGGCTACGTTTCCCAAATCTCCCCCACCTCCTCTTTTCCCACTTCCCTAAAGAGGTGCCTGCAGCCACTGCTTCCTTCAAGGCAGCCACCTTGGGGGCTTGTGCCTCACCTTTGCACCTGTTGTCCTGAGGCCCAGGCTGGGAATGAGATTCCTGAGATGGAGGAGGGCTCTGAGCAGCCCACTGAGTTCTTGCTTGCCCTAGGCAAGCCAGAAACACACACAGAGAGAGATTGAGATCTATCCTCTGGTTCAGTCCCAAATGACCACAACTGTCAGGACTGGGCCAAGGCAGGCCAGGAGCCTGAGACTCTATCTGTGTCCCACATAGGGGTGGCAGGGCCCCAAGCACTTGGGCAATTGTCTGCTGTCTCCCAGGATACATTAACAGGAAGCTGAGTGAGAAACTGAGGTACCAGGTCTCAAACTGGCACTCAGATAAAGGATGCAGGCATCCCAAGTGGCAGCTTAACCCGCTAAGCCACAATGCCTGCCCCTCAATAAATGTACTAGGAGGTAGCATTTGGAGAGTGTTTCCAGGACATTCGCCGGTGCCCTTCTGGAGACGTCTTCCTTCCCCTTCCCCTTTGTTGTCCCATGTCCAAGTGACTCAACTGGTCTGAATTTCAGAGTGGGTAGAGGTGGAGTCAGGCTGGTGGGGACCCTCCTTAAAATGCTTGCAGAAGTTTCCTGCCCAGTGGGTATAAAGAGCTGTTTGAATTTCTAGCACAAAAATCAGTAGGCCTCGAAGATGCCCCATGGAACAGGGAAGTGGAGTCTTCAGCCACAGGAGAGATGGTCCATGAATATTAGCACTCTTTCCATCAGTATAAACATACCCTTGTCAGTTTGTTAGGATAACAATAGCTAATACTAATCCTCAATATTTGCCAACTACAGAGACCTTCACATACCTAACTGTATGCCCAAGACAACCCTGTCAATGGGGCCGGATTGATTAATTCCATTTTACATGTGTAGAAATTGAGGCAAAGTTTCAGGGAGGAAAAGATGAGCCACAGTGGGAATTAACCCGGGGACGGTTTCTGTTTCTTCCTTTTCAGCTTGCTGGAGAAATGTTATTTATAAATTGTGTGAAATGATGATAGGACTGAGACTACCAGTTCAATCAAGAAACAGCACCTGTGCTGTTGGTCCATTTATTTCGCACTGGCCGGAGGTAGCTGGGAGGTAGCAGTTGAAAAGGTGAAAAGCCATAGCCTCTGTTACTGATCTCTAGGGGTCCCAACTGAAAACAAACGATCTCGGGACTCAGCATCCTCATTTCTACCTGCAGGCTCTGAGCTGCTCCCGAGAGGAGCACTTGGCTCTCTGTTTAAAAAAAAAAAAATGTCTTGGTGGAGATCGGCAGCATAATGAGCACCTTTCTCAAATGAGTTGCCTAAGACCCCAAAGGTTATTTTAAAAGTATAAATGTGCACCCAGACTCACTAACAGAATGGCCATTGGAAGGATGAACAGAAGGCTAACTGAGCAGCGGCCATTGTCATGGTAATAACAGGGTGGCCTAGGCAAACTCTGACCCTTGCACATTTATTTTAAACCAGCAGTTCTCAAATGTTAGCATGCACCAGAATCCTCTGGAATAGTGGAGGACTTGTTAAGAGGCAGGTTACTGGTTCTGCCCCCAGAGTTTCTAATTTAGTAGGTCTGGAAATGGCCTTACAATTTGCATTTCTAACAAGTTCCCAGGTCTAGCTGGAGGGCAAAATTCAAATGCTATTGCCCACCTGTTTTTATGAGGCCTGTAAGCTTTTCACAGATGAAGCTTTGCAATTGATTCCACACTGGGAAACACTAACTTGGAACCACAAAGAAGTGGAAGACTGTCCTTCTCCCCTCTCTGCAAAAGGAATTACATTCTTCTCATTATTTGGACCTGAATTACAAAAAAAAAACAAAAGAAAAGACCATTCAATATTATAGTGGAATGTAATCAATAAACACTTTGTAAAGGGATGGGCATTTAGCCTAGTGATTAAGATTCTGGTTAGGATGCCTGTGTTCTGCTATCAGAGTGCCTGGGTTTGATATGTGGCCCTGGCTCTAGCTCCCAACTCCAGCTTCCTGCTAATGCAGACCATGGAGGTGGCATAAAAGCTCAAGTAGTTGGCCTTCTGTCCCACATGTGGGAGACCCAGATAGTGAGTTCCTGACTCCCAGCTTGCCCACCCCTCCCCCAGCTCTAGCCACTGCAGACATTTAGAGAATGAACCAGCAAATGAGAGCTCTCTTTTCTATCTGTCTCTCTTTTTCTTTGTCTCTCTCTCTCAAATAAATATTTTTTTAAGAAAGAACTTGGTGAATTAAATATCTTTAATTTTGCCTCTTGACCCACAAAGCCTGAAATATGTACTCTCTAGCTCTTCAGAGAAAATGTTCACAGATCCCAGTCTATCTGCTCTGCTAATCTGGGAAAGACTTTGACCACCATGCTATGATGGTTTTATAAGGCACCCTCTGGTGATTGGCATAGCCAGTCCTGGCCTGTCACACACGCTCAGGACAGATGGCACCCTCAACACTGTTGGTCCACTCTGGGCGAGGAGAGAAGGGTTAGAAACCGTGTAGTAAGCAGCCCTCAGCACAGTTTTAAGGGAGTGACATTCGTTTTTGGGTGTTAGTACTTTCCTCTTCCTAAGCTCTTGCCATTCTGCATACTTGGGACTCTGGGTCTTCTCTGGTGATATCCTCAACTTCTGTTCTCCAGAGAGATCTCCCCGGGGCTCCTGCAGCTCTGTGGCCACCTCCCCAGCTGCGTGTTGGGTAAGTCTTCTGCAGAGTAAAGCGATAGAATCTCTGCTTGTGATTCACATGCTTGCTTCCTGTGTCATTTCATACAGAACTGTAGGTTATGATAGAATTTGGAAATCAGGGCCCTGAAAAGTGGTACTAAAAAAAAAAAAATCTTGACTGTCTTTTGGCCCCCACTTGCGTATTCTGCTGTCCACAGCAGATTCTCAAGGTTCCGACCCTTTCAAGGTAAGGTTTTCTGTGGTAATTTGAGGCAAAGAAGGCGAACCAGCTGACTTCTGCCTGCTGATGAAAACTGAGGTTCTCTCCGGGAACTCTCTCGCAGATTGGCTCTTGTAAGCAATGGGTGAGTCAGCTCAGGGCTTCTTCTCAAGCTCTTCCTTGGGCTCACACAGTGGGAAAGCGGAACCATCAGACAATAGGATGAGGGCTGTTTTGGCAGTCATATGGAGCAGGCCCATGGCAGAAAATGACTCCCTGCTATCTCCCTTTGAATTAAGGCCAACCATTTGGAAGCTTCTAGCGATTAAGAAATGCAAGGAGAAGAACAAGAGAGTGCAGTGATGAAGAGTTCTAGCAACAGCAGCCCTCAGTCTGAGTTCTCACTGTTTTGCTAACAGCGTTGGCCAAAGTTCTCGTGCCCAGGCCTGTCTTCACACCACCATCCGCACCATGGTGCAGTGGTGTAACAATCGGGACTCGGAGGCGGTTGCAAGCACTACATTAGATACTAGCCTGGAGTCAAGAAGTCAATTTGGATGCCCTCATCCCATTTCAGAGTGCCTGGGTTCAATTCCTGGCTTAGGGTTTGATTCCAGCTTCCTGCTAATGTAGACCTGCGATGTAGCAGTGCTGATTCAAGTGGTTGGGTTACTGCCACCCGTGTGGAAGACCTGGATTGAGTTCCTGGCTGCCAGCTTTGTTCTAGCCCTGTCTTGGCAAGGTACTTGAGGCGCTCTTATTTGTCTTATCTTTCTCTCTGTTTTCCTACTCTGCAAACAAAAATAGAGACAAATGCCAGGAAAAAAATAAAAATAGGTAATGTCCAGCATTGACAGGGACATTGTCTGGTACATGATTTGACTTGGTGGGTGTTCTATAAATTGTAGCTATAGTGTTATTTTGCCTAAGTACTCTATTAACGGAAGTAAATAATACCCAGGGATCCCACCTATTCATTCATTCATTCATTCATTTGAGAAACATTTTTGGAGACCTGTTGTAAGGCAAGCCTCCTCTTGGATTAAGAGCTAGAATGTGATGAAGGCCGATGAAGCCCCAGCCTGCTCACGTTTGGACTGTGAGCTCTTAGGGAGATCCTCTCTCGCTAGAGTCTAGCACAGTGCATAACTCAGAATAGGTGCTTAAAAAGTGTTTATTTTAAAAATGACAGGCTAATTGGCACTTCCGAGAAGTGAGAAGAAAAGTCAGCTGTGTTTACCTCCCCTCTGCTGTTACTGGGACTGGTCCATCTCTGAGACACAAACCCACTGTTGGACCGAAAGCAGAGTGGATCATGCACAGAGCCCTGTGCCAGGAGCTCTCCTCCCGGTGAGCACAGAGAGATAGCAGACTCTCAGACAACCATCGTCCTCTTCACTGCAGTGTGTAATCCAGTACTGAGTTCTAAGTGGCAGCACACAGAGGTGGTTTCCTACGTCAATAGTCGTTCTGTTCATTGCCATAGCCTAGCAAACAAACTGCACCGGTGGGAGTGAGTTCCAGGGGCGGAATTGTAACGTTCGGCTGCCTGGCATCCCAGAGGGCAGGGGAGCTTTCATGCTGTGGGGCAGTTGATTCAAGAAGAGTCACAAAAGTGTTCCAGATAATTCCCATCATGTGGCTACTCACTATGACTTTATTATCCGGCATAATGTTTAATTTATTTTTCATGTGGATGTAGATTCTTTTGTGACCCTTTGTGATTGAGCAGCATTCAGACAATTGCTAACTGTTGGAAGAATCTTATTTTGCAATTAACCAGATCATTAACACAGACGGACACATTCTGTCTCTTCACTGTGTGTGGACATACCCCTAATGTATTTGATTTAAATTTCAAGTTTTCTTGTTTTTTTTTTTTTTAAACTTTTATTTAATGAATATAAATTTCCAAAGTACAGCTTATGGATTACAATGGCTTCCCCCCCCCCAATAACTTCCCTCCCACCTGCAACCCTCCCCTTTCCCGCTCCCTCTCCCCTTCCATTCACATCAAGATTCATTTTTAATTCTCTTTATATACAGAAGATCAGTTTAGTATATATTAAGTAAAGATTTCAACAGTTTGCCCTCACATAGCAACACCAAGTGAAAAATACTGTTGGAGTACTAGTTATAGCATTAAATCACAATGTACAGCACATTAAGGACAGAGATCCTACATGATTTTTTTTTTTACTTTTATTTAATGAATATAAATTTCCAAAGTACAGCTTATGGATTACAATGGCTTCCCCCTTCCATAACTTCCCTCCCACCCGCAACCCTCCCCTCTCCCGCTCCCTCTCCTCTTCCATTCACATCAAGATTCATTTTTAATTCTCTTTATATATAGAAGATCAATTTAGTATATACTAAGTAAAGATTTCAACAGTTTCCACCCACAGAGAAACACAAAGTGAAACATACTGTTTGAGTACTAGTTATAGCATTAAATCACAATGTACAGCACATTAAGGACAGAGATTCCACATGAGGAGCAAGTGCACAGTGACTCCTGTTGTTGACCCAACAAATTGACACTCTAGTTTATGGCACCAGTAACCACGCTAGGCTCTTGTCATGAGTTGCCAAGGCTATGGAAGCCTTCCGAGTTCGCCAACTCTGATCATATTTAGACAAGGTCATAAAAGACAGGGTGAGGATAGTAACCAATGATCCTAAGAGTGGCATTAACTGGGTCTGAACAATTATACAGCATTAAGTGGGGAAGAGGACCATCAGTACACACAGGTTGGGAGTAGAGCCATTGGTGGTAAAGTAGAGGTTATGATTACGAAGGAATGAGGCCCAAGTGCGCTAGACAGGGTCTAGAACAAAGGACAGGGTCATTATTAGAGGAGCTAAGAAAGGTGCTAAGCTACAATGAAGTCTTCTGATTGAGAGGCAAATAGAACCTGACAGAAGGGGCTTGATAATAATCTGTTGGGCTTTAGGCCTTGTAAGTTAAGAGGCCCATGGGGTACATCCTAACGGAGGTGTGAGCCTCCTGGGGGAAGGCACCCTGTTGACTTTCATTACTTAGCTGGCATGGGAGGAGAGCTGGCCAGGTAAAGGCAGGTGGCATCTCTAACAAGAAATTTACAGTTCTGCCTGCAATGTTGCTGACCCTACTTGGCCGTCCCCTCAGCTGCAGTGGTCACTTTGGAAGTTGGGCTGAGTGAAGGGCTTTTCAGCTTAGAGCCAGTAAGATCTGTGGCTCTGACCTGGGCATCCTTCGACTCCAGGGCAGGTCCATTTCCAGTGATCCAACTCTTGGCAAAGCTGCCAGGGCTCTTCACAAGTTGACTTCTGCTGAAGCCCAGGCTTACCACATTGAAAGCCACTGCAGTGGACTGGCCTGTTGGGTCTCCTTGAGGGCAGGTCACTGTACAGATCAGCCATTAATAGGCCTGCCACCCATTGCTTCTGATGCCGAGCTTTCTTTTCCTCCTTGTTTGTGTTAAAGCAGACCAGAGGATGCAAGTCAAGGGAGTGCCCAGGTCCCATCTCTAATCTTTGGTGGCCTGAACTACAAGTCTATAGTCACAGGCATGTTCTGTAGTAGTTTTTCTAAGGTAGACAATGCCCATGAGGAAAATCATATTCTCACTTTAAAACTTTCTTTCCCTTTGGTCTGAAAGGGAGGCTTTTTCTACTTACTGTTTACTTCGCTGATGGTGAAGTAAATCTAGCTATGAGATTTATAATTTAAGCTCTTATTTTGGCTATGTTATTACAGAAAAATGCTAGCTATCTCTTTTATAAGCTCTAAAGATTAAATTGTGCGTCCTACAGATTCCTTCATAATAGAATTAGTTTCCTACCTTGAAGAGAATAGAGAAATGAAAGAACAAGTTGGGCTTAGAATAGAGAAATGAGGGAGCAAGTCCTAGATCGCTTGCTAACAATAGCAATATCACATGAATACTTAGCAAACAGTTTCAACCATTAGATAACAACTTAAGAAAACATTTACCAGAAGGTCCAATGCCTTCTATAAATTTTAAGAATCATGTATTTGGAAACACCTCTTAAATATCTAACATGGCATAGTTTGTTTAACCAGTAAACTTAAGCACAACCATATAAAATGTTTTTAGTTTCTTTCTACCAACAAGTTTAAAACATATGATGCAGAGATTCAGGTCACACGAATTAAAATGTATCTTTGATTGATTTTAGCAGCTTAAATTTATGGACAATCTTATCTATAGGCCATTCAAAATAAAATTCTTAATAAAATTTTCCCATGTGGACATACAATATGTACACACATATAACATAGCATAATAGACCAATAGAGCAATTTTAATAATAGCTTAAAATCTTTAACTCCTTTTGTAGATTGCCATTTGATTTGAATTGCTTTTTGTGTTTAGTAACCTCAGTTAACCATACTTTCTCTCAGTTGGTACTGGTAATACATTATTGGTTTCATCTGTTTACAGAGCCATCCCAAAGTACTGAATACAATAGAAGTGGCTGGAAAAAGTCCATAGGAACCTACAGGAGGACAGCTAAACACAGAACCAACAACGCTTTAGTTTTATGAGCAGCAAATCATATATAACTGTGGATGACAAAAGACTTAAGTTTCCATGTTTAAAATGATAAACTCATCAACCAACAAGAGGCACTTGCTTACTTCACAGTATTTTTGAAAGCACCTGTAGGATTTTACAAGTATTTAACCCTTTAGGCCTCTGGGGCTTTCTCATTAAGATAATTATCATGTCTAGTAACACAAGATCATTAGACTTTTTAATTCTCAAACATTTGTATTAATAGCATTTTCCATTATAGAAACTTAAAATTTAGTACCACGTCACATCTTGACAGTACTTCTAATATAATCCAAATAGCCTGATTAGTTGGTGTCTCTATAAGATGAGAGACATAGGTCCTTTGATTTTTTCAGTTGGGCCCAAACTGGAAAAACCAAAGTCCAAGATTTACTGGAAATTTTAGAGTCCAGATTGTTTGAAACTTTGATTTTTTGAATGCCTGCCAAGAATTCCAAGAAGGCTCAAAATCCAAAATAACTGGTTGAAATTAGATTTCTTAAAATCATGACATAATGTAGACCATATCTGATCATTGTTACAAGGTGATTATTCAAATCTTTGAAAATAAGCACATATTTAAATAACCCATAGCTCTTAATAAAAATTCAGCTGTTTTTGAACAATTAGAACTTAACAGACATCAAGAGAACATAATAGATTAACACATTGCTTTAACAGAGAATCAGATTTTAATTCTATGTCAAAGAGAAATTGAGCTTCCTGTGATCTTTTGCTGTGAGGTTTCCTTCCTTTACCTTCTTTCATATTGATGACCATGTTTCTGTGTTTCTGTGTGTAACACATCTTTAAGCATCTTTTGCAGGGCAAGACGAGTGGCAACAAATTCTTTCAATTTCTGTTTGCTATGAAAAGTTTATTTCACCTTCATTCACAAATGAGAGCTTTGCAGGATATAATATTCTGGGCTGGCAGTTTTTCTCTCTTAGTACCTGGGCTATGTCTTGCCATTCCCTTCTAGCTTGTAGGGTTTCTGATGAGAAGTCTGCTGTGAGTCTAATTGGAGATCCTCTGAGAGTAATCTGACGTTTCTCTCTTGCACCTTTTAGAATCTTTTCTTTATGTTTCACTGTGGTGAGTTTGATTACAACGTGTCGTGGTGAGGATTTCTTTTGGTCATGTTTACTAGGGGTTCTATAAGCTTCCTGTACTAAGATGCCTCTGTCCTTCTCCAAACCTGGGAAGTTCTCTGCAAGTATCTCACTAAAAACGCCTTCACTAAAAAGGTGAAATAAAGACTTTTCATAGTAAACAGAAATTGAAAGAATTTGTTGCCACTCGTCCTGCCCTGCAAAAGATGCTTAATAAATTTCAAGTTTTCATGGCAAAAGTCATATTGCCTGTTTCTGAATGAGTCAGTAAAATGCTCGTGGGTCCATAGTCCCTACTATGGGGAGTTTCTAAAATGACTTATGTATTTATGTGTTTATCTGAAAGGCAGAGTGATGGAGCAGGAGGGACGAAGGGTTGGGGAGAGAGAGTGAGATCTTCCACGCACATGTCTGGAACAGCTGGGCCTTAAGCCAGGCTGAAACCAGAAACTTCATGTGAGCTTCACACATGGGTGGCAAGGACCTGAGTGCTTGGGTCATCACCTGCTGCCTCTAGGAAGCATTAGCAGGAAGCTGGATCAGAAGCAGAGGCAGGTCTGATCCTAGATCACTCCAGATGGGGATGTGAGCACTTCAAGTTGAGGCTTAATCTGCTGTGTCACAATGCCCCCACCGCCCCCTACTCCTCACTGCTAGGACAAGTCATCAGCAGTCATCAACAAATATTTCTTCGGTAGTTATCTTGTACAAAACTTGGGGATGGAGTTTGGGAGCTAGTTACACAAAAAATTACAGGTTTGTCCTTGATGTTGCTTGGAAAATAAGACATATGAGAGTGCTTCAAAATGTTTGCAGAAAAAAAATGGAATACAAGATTCTTTTATTTTGATGTAAAATCTTTCTGAAATCCATGTGTACACAGGACCTTTTAAAAAAGTTCATGAAAATTGTGCGTTATGAAAAAACTATGCATGGATTCCCCAAATTTTTTGTCCCAAAATTTTTAACCAAAATAAATTTATCTTTTAATTCCATTTTCTGTGAACTTTTTGAAGTTCCCTCACATAGGTATGGGGTGATAATTAACAACCTAAGGCAATAAATGTTGAGTGTTATCAAAGATAGTATTGTAGCCCGTAGATATGTACAAATATTGTTAATAAAAAATTAAAAGCCAACAAACAAAAATAACTGCTGTGGGAGTCCACAGGAAGCAGCAGTCTCTGTGGTCCTCCTTGGTTATGGAAGCCTTACCCGCTTTAGTGTTGTACTTTCCTGAAAGCTTACACAATTAAGTGGAAAGATGGTGGAAAGACAGTGAACTAACTTGAGAGGCAGCGTGTTGGGTGACGCCAGGAAGCCTGTTCAGTGGGTAGAGACTCCAGCACAGTCCCGTATTGGCTGAGTCAGAATACACAATGTCCCAGGATCCCCAGTGATGCACAGAAAGGTGAGATCTGAGAAGCGTGGGCTTGTCCTGCAGATGTGTAAGCCGCTTGACTTGAGGGAAAATGAGGCTCATGCTTGCCCATTGCATTCTTTCGCCAATAAAAAACAATAATAAGGTAATGGGACCTCCGATCCTGGAGGCCGGTGTGCATTCTGTGCACTGGATACTTCTTTCCAATCCACGCTAAGTATGTGCAGGCACCCAAAGACAGTTTTGCATAAAAACTAATTCTGGTGACTTCACCCTGAAACAAACGCTGAGATCTAAGAGCCGTGTTGATTCCTATTGCTCTGTGGTGTCTCCTTCATCAGCTAGCAAATCTGGGCCTTCCCAAGAGGTGGGATAAATGTTAGAAACCACTCCAGGCACAGGCAGCGTCTGCACAAGGAGCAACTCAACACAGGAGATGGTGCTGCAGCAAATTCAAATGTGCGTTTGTTTCCTGCTGTGCGGAAGCCTGCATCCAGCAAACGCCCTGACATTTCCACCTGTGCCTCTTCCAGGCTTCTTAATGATAAACATCTGAAAGAAAATTCTTAACCTTCTCTCACTAACCTGTTTTTTTTTTTTTTTTTTTCTTTTTCTGCCTGGATCTTCTTCTTCTTGATAAAGGCTTCTACCATTTGCTGGTTAATAAGACTCCCTCACTTCAAAAAAAAATCAACCTGAATTCTAATTTTTCTATCTACCAAGTTCAGTCTGAGAGCATTTCCTATCAGTTCCATCTTCAGAACAGGATCTTGGTTGTGCCCTTTTTGGGTCATCACCAGGGTGCCATTGACCATTGACACTTTTTTTTTTAAAGATTTATTTATTTTGAAAGTTGCAGTTACAGAGAAAGAGGGAGAGACAGGGACACAGATCTTCCTTATGCTGGTTCATTCCTTAGATGGCTGGGCCAGGGCTGGGCCAGGCTGAAGCCAAGAGCCAGGAGCTTCATCCCGTTCTCCTACATGGGCTTCAGGGGCCCAGACACTTAGACCATCTTCGCTGCTTTTCCCAGGCTATTAGCAGGGAGCTGGATCAGAAGTGAAGCAGCCTGGACATGAGCCAGCACCCACATAGGATGCGGGCATTGCAGGTGATGGCTTTACCTGCCACACCACAGCACTGGTCCCCCATTGGCACTCTGATCTGAGGAGCAGTGCTGGTTACCTAAGAGGACTTCCTGTTTACACTCTTGCCCTGTCCAAGCTAATCTTTGTACAGTAGCCAGAATTGTCTTGGAAAAAATGTCAGCCTCTTCAGAGTGGTCCTCTACCTGTTTATTTGCAAATAAAATAGAAACAATCAGGCCTTGTTTGATCTGGTCCTGTTACTTCTTCCCCTTGCCAACTTCTTTTAATGATCCTCTGTGCCCTACCTTCAATCATGTTTGCAATGTGCTTGTCTCTTTTCTGCCTTAGGGTTTTTGTAGTATTCCCTAGAACAGTCTAGAAGTGTCTAGAGGGGCTGGCACCATGACGCAGTAGGTTAATCCTCTGCCTGTGGTTCCGGCATCCTGTATGGGTGCCAGTTCTAATCCTGGCTGCTCCTCTTCTGATCCAGCTCTCTGCTGTGGCCTGGGATAGCAGTAGAAGATGGCCCAAGTCCTTGGGCTCCTGCACCTGTATGGGAGACCTGGAGGAGGCTCCTGGCTCCAGGCTTTGGATCAGCACATCTCTAGCCGTTGCAGCCATTTGGGGAGTGAACCAACAGAAGGAAGACCTTTCTTTCTGTCTCTTTCTCTGTCTGCAACTCTACCTCTCAAATAAATAAATGAAATCTTTAAAAAAATGTCTAGAACAATCTCAACTCTTCCATGGTGACTTCATAATTCTTTCGGAACGCAAAGTGTTCGGCTTTACAGAACCACTCTCTGAAGTTCAACCAGTTGGCAACTCAGGTCTCTAAATTTTTCATAATCCTAAAGGCAATCTCCAATTACCTTTTTAGTTTTTTGGCTTTATTTACTTGAGCTTGCTCCCCTGAATGAGAATATAAATCTGGTAAGAGCAGAGACCTCGTCTGTCTCATGCATCTACATTCTCAGTGTGTCCCACACAAATGTGTGAATGAGAAGCCAGCATTGTAGCACAGCAAATTCAGCTACTGTCTGCAATGCTGGCATCCCATATGGGTGTCAATTCAAGTCCTGGCTGCTCTACTTCCAATCATCCAGCGCCCTGCTAATGCACCAGGGAAAACCATTGTTAGATGGATGATCTCTGTCTCTCCCTCTCTCTAACACTTCCTTCAAATAAACTTTTAAACATTTTTCTCTTTTCTTTCTCTCTCTCTCTCTTTCTCTCTCTCTCTCTCTTTACTTGAGAGGTAGAGTTACAGACAGAGAGAGGGAGAGACAGACAGAAAGGTCCTCCATCTGCTGGTTCACTCCCTAGATGGCTGCAGTGACCGGAGCTGAGCCAATCTGAAACCAGGATCCAGAAGCCACAGTGTCGGCCCCTCAAATAAACTTTTAATAAACTTTTAAAAAGATGTGTGAATGAATGAAAAAAGTGGTTCTAGATGTATGTGACTGGATTTCTTTTTCTCTTTGAGGGTAAATCTGAAATACATTTTAATTAAATTGCTGAACTTTGAGAAGAATCATGTTATGCAATTAACACAGGTTATTATTAGCACAGATGCACACATTCTATCTCTGTGCTTTCCCTAACATAACAAGGAGCCAGACAAATTCTGAATGCTGGAGACAAACCCTTTCGGCCAGCTGGTTATATGGAGGGAGGTTGTGATCCCAGTAGCCGACTATCTGTGCAATGAAGTCAAGGTTTGCTTCCAAGATCCACCCTAGAGAGCAGTGTGGCCACTTGGGTAGAGATGAGCCTCCATGAATGGACCTATAAGGGTATAAGGGAGATACAAGAGCCTTCTAAGCCTCTACACTCTGACAGGAAGTGTAGGTGAATCCCTATATCCAGACAAAGACCCAGAGGAAATAATCACTGCAGTTTACTTAAGTGGTTTTAATTGCTGGGTCTTCTTGAGCACTAAGAAATTTGGTTACTTCTGAAAAATAATAAATAACTACTGTTTCCATGTATAGCTAATACCAAAAAATTCATACTTGGTGAGGTTGGTGAGAGAATAATGCCTCCGTCTGGCCCTGCCTCCACCAAAGATGCCCACATTCACTCCCCCTGGAACCCATGAATGTGTCACCTTACTAGCATATATGCTTAGCTAAGAATCTTTTCTGAAAAGATTATTTATTTTGAAAGTCAGGTTACAGAGAGAGTGGGACACACACACACATATAGAGCGATCAATCTTGCATCTGCTGGCTCACTCACCAAATGGTCATAACAGCCAGGGCTGAGCCTGGCAGAACCAGGGGTCAGGAGCTTGTTCCATATCTCCTATGTGGGTGGCAGAGGTCCAGACACTTGGACCATCTTCTGCTGCTTTCCCAGGCCTGTAGCAGGGAGCTGGACCAGAAATAGAGCAGCTGGGACACAAACCAGTGCCCATAAAGGATGCTGGTGTCGCCTGCAATGGCGTTACCCACTAGACCACACCACCAGCCCTGAGCTAAGAATATTGAGATGGGAACTTATCCTATCTGAATGGCTGAGAGATGTCCCAAGGATCCTTAGTAGAGTCACAGGAGGGGAGGTGATGACACACACCAAGTGTTGAGTCAGACAGATTTGAATGCTATGCTGCTGGATTTAAAGATGGAAGGAAGCCATGCACCAGGAAAACTGGCACTTTGGAGGAGCTGGAAGGGTGAGGAAGCAGATTCTGCCCTGCTGAGGGACACCTTGACCTTAGCCCATGAGACCTGTTTTGGATTTGTGCTCTCCAGAAATTTAGGATAATAAATTTGTGTTGCTCTAAACCAGTAAGTTTGTAGAAATTTGCCTCCATAGCAAGGGAAGACTAATATGGTGAAAGTGGGTGATAAAGACAACCCCCTCTGAATTTTTCTTCTCATTTATGAAGTTCAAAAATCTTCCCTGTGGTTCTGACAAGATTCTGAAAGGCAAACCAGCCAATTTCTCTCCTCAGTGAGATTCCGCCACCTCACTCACTACCCTCCCACTTTAGTAACCAGCCCCCCAGCCTGATGCCCATCGAAGATACCAAATGGGGAATTATTGGGGCAAAAATAATGAATGTTGCAATATGTAACAATGGAAGGCTTGATTGTGAGAGAAGAAAAAAAATTTGCACCAAAAGGCCGCAAGAGGCAGGACATGGAGTGGTAACCAATCCTGGAGGTATCACTCATTTCCCTCCTTGCTGGAACCATGATCCTGAGGTGTGAATACAAGGTTTCATTAAACTTCACGAACATCCCTAGATGTAGGGAAATGTGTCCTACATTTAAGAGAGAGAGCCCACAAAGGAAAATGTAGACATTATTTGATGCTTAAAGGTAGACAGTAAAAAGGCTTATTCTCTAATGATTCTGACTGCTTGAGGGTGGCATTTCTGTGGGCGTCCCTGTCTATTCTGTGGCCCTAAAGATGACCGTCTCATGCAGTTTCCTCAAAGATAATGAAGTGTACCACTGCAGGACTTGAATCCTCTATCCTTCCCTGGCATTAGTGTGCATTGCAGTTAGAAGAAGATGCTCCTGCCAGCCCGTCGTCATGCGGAAGTCCCTGCGTGTTCAAAGGGGGAATTCTCAGAAAGCATTGGCGCTAAGGGCTTACGATACCGTTAACAGTCAGAGTTGACATTTCAACATTCTTCATTTTTAACCACCCTGTACGTACTAACTAATTAAGCCTCATCAGGCACTGATAGGAAAGAATTACCTCCAATATTTTACAAAGGAAAATAGTTCATGTGATACTTAGGAAAGTTCTAACGATGGAAAGGAGGAATTGTGTCTCCTGCTGTGCCTCCTGCAGTATTGCAGAGAGGTGTTCTCAAAAGGGACCCAGTGTTAATGAAAGGGTCCTGTGTTCAGCCATGTAACCAGCTACAGGTGTCCCTCAGTATCTGTGGAAGGTTGGTTCTGGAGCTCCTGTGGACCAAAGTCTGCAGGTGCTCATGTCCCTTATGTAAGATGCTGTAGTATTTGCATGCAACCTGTGCAAGGCCTCCAGAGCACCTTCAGTCATCTGGGGTTATTTGTAGGATCTCGGGACAGGTACATGCATTGTAAATAGTTGTAGTGTTTAGAGGATAATGACAGAAGCCTTGTACATGCTCAGTACAGATGCAGTTCCTTTTTCCTGAATATTTTTGGCCCCAGATGGATTGAATCCATGGATGCAGATCCTGCGGACGTGGAGGGCTCACTGCGTACACTGACTGGGCATTCGTTCCTGCCATCCGTGACGAAGCATTGGAGAGCACATACAGTACCCACGATGTGTGTGCACATATGTATGGCTTAGATCCTCATTTAACACCCACCACCCCATCCTCCCCGGCTGCTTCTGCTGGAGGCCAAGCCCCATCATTCCTCACCTGAACTAGGGTAGTAGCCTCCCAACAAACCTCCTTCACTGTATCTTCCCCCCTTACTATCTATCTCCTCACAGCAGCCAGAGATCTCGTACAAGCTGAAGTCAGAAAACCACTCTCCATTCACTTAAATCCTCCCGTGATTTCTGCATTACACTCATAACTAGCTCCAGCGTTCTTACTCTAACTTCTGTTAGAGACTGAATGTTTGTGCCCCTCTTAAAATTCATATGTTGAAATCTAGGCCCCAGAGTGATGGTATTTGGAAGCAAGGGCTATGATATTAAGACATGAGTGTGAAGCCCTCACAAACGGGCTGAGTGCCTTTATGACAAAATGACCAGGGAGCTCTCTCTCTCCTTCCACTGTGCACAATCTGTAAACTGGAAGAGGCCCTCACCAGGGCGTGGCCACGTTGGCACCTTGGTCTCACACTTCCAGCCTCCAGAAATGTACAAAATGAATTTCTGGGGCCATCATTGTAGTGCAGTGGGTTAAACTGTCACCTTCAATACCGACATCCCATACTGGAGCACCAGTTTGAGTCCAGGCTGCTCTGCTTCTGAGCCAACTCCTTGCTAACATGCCTGGGAAAGCAGCAGAAGATGGTCCAAGTGCTTGGGCCCCTACCACCCATGTGTGAGACCTGGATGGAATTTCAGGATCTTGGCTTTGGCCTGGCCCAACCCTGGCCCTTGCAGCACTTTAGGGGAGTGAATAAGCAGATAGAAGTGCTCTCTCTCTCTCTCTCTCTTTCTCTCTCTCCCATTCTGCCTTTTTAATGAATACATAAATAGGGGGCTGCTGTTGTGGCATAGCTGGTAAAGCAGCTGACTGCATTGCAGGCTTCCTGTGTGAGCACTGGTTCATGTCCTAACTGCTCCACTTTCAATCCAGCTTCTGCAAGTGTCCTGGGAAAAGCACAGGAGGATGGCCTAAGTGTTTGGACCCCTACTACCCATGTTGGAGACCTGGAAGAAGTTCCTGGCTCCTGGCTTCAGCCAGGCTCCACCCTGGCCATTGCAGACATCTGGGGAGTAAGCCAGTAGATGGAAGTTTCTCTTTCTCTCTCTTTCTTTTTCTCCCACCCTCTCTGTAACTCTTTCAAATAAATAAACAAATCTTTAAAAATAATAGATAAATAAAATAAATGTCTGAGCCATCCGGTCTGTGGCACTTTGTCATAGCAGCAGCCCTCTTGGACCAAGACAGCTTCAAAGCCCATAGTGGCAGCCTCTTGAATGCTGAGCCTCACTTGTTACCCAAGCCACACTGGCCCCTTCCCCTGCTTGAGTGTCCCAGGCCTGCTGTTGCCTCCAGATCTTTGTCCTTGCTGCTCCTCTGATCTCCCCCATGGCAGGCTCATCTCCACTCAACTGACACATCAGAGAGACCTCTCCTAACAACCTGTTCTATGTAGACGCGGGGTCGTTGTGATTAAGAACATGCACATTAATTTGAAAATGTTGCTATTATGATAGATTTTGGTCATCTGAAATTTTTTCCCAAGTAACAGTGGTCCATGAAAGTGCTGGGCACTAAAATCTGGTCCCGATACCTGAAATGTTGTGAAAAAGATGAACTCCATCACGAAAGGAAACTAATCATTCAATGAGCCAGCTTCTTATTTTTAAAGCCACTTGCTGAAAAATGATGCTCTGAGCGTATCCTGAAATAGTTATTCGATGTATATTTCTGGAACATTTCTCACAACTACATACTGGCTTCAGTGCTCTTATGATGTATACAGCCAGCACAGAGTCAGGCCTTGATTAACAGAAGTCTTTATGCCTCAAATAAGGGAGAACCTATTTTCTAAGCTTAGAAATTCAGCATTAATTTCTCAAGACTTAAGAAAGCTGTGTGGCAACTCAGACAGGACCCATAAAAAAAGAGAAAATTACTATCAGATGCACTGCATGCTATTTAGCTATCAGTCAAACTGCAAGAGAGAATGTATCGTTCTCTGAAGTTTCCATTTGATGAGCAAATAAGTTTATTTGTTATGTCAATAAAATGTGAGGTTCGAGTGTTAGAAGCTTCAAAAAGATTTGGTAGTCTGTGGCAAAAAGTGAAAAAAAGATGTAGAATGTTTAAAAGTGACTAAAAAATAAACCCCCAACATTTAGAAATGTATGCTGTGCAATGAGAAAGATTGAGGTAGATAACCACATTGTCATTCTAGGGGAGAGGTGACCCAGGAGGGCTGTTATCTGTGGAACATCTCCGTGTGTTCCTCTTACTCCCCCCCCCCCACACACACACACATACACAAGAAGGAGCTGCAGAGGGCAGAAGTGTTCTGCAAGCCTGTGAGATGAATTGGGGGCAGGGGGAGAATTCACTGGTGATCCAGGAAGTAGCGTGTGTGTGAATAAGGAGAGGAGACTGGATGGCGTGTGGGCAAAAGGTCAGTGAGACGCTTCCGTAATAGAAGAGGACAAAGGGTGGCCAAACAGACAGGAAAACTTGTGTCACGCTTCACCATTGGGATAGGAGACCCCTGTGTGACATCTGTGAATGTATGACCTTTCATACAGACAGCTTTGTGTGATTTTATGTGGGTGTGGGTGAACTGGAGAAGGAACAGACTTTCGCATCTATTTAGCAAGACAAGGAGAAACGTGGCCATGAGAATACAAGCCTTTCAAGAATTCACAGGTACCTTGGCTTTAGACTTCTGCAGGGGGTTCAATCCAATCTGACTTACTTCTTACTGGGAAAGCTGCTGTGACATCTGGGTTATGACTCTTAGAATCTTCCAGAAGGTTGTGGGTGGGAAGAGGTAGTGAAGGACTTATTTTAGTGCCTTCTAATAATGAAAAGTTGCTAGTGCTTAGCTGAGGGTACTATTTAACTGGGAAGCCATAGCTTTTATCTTATTGTTACACACGTCTTTCTTTGGAAGACAGGCTGTTTCCAGGGCTGTACACCAACATCAGAACACTTTTCATTACAGTTTTACAAAGTTCTCTACCTGAGTACACATTCGGGGATAATAGAAACATAAATTTAGCTTCATCGAAGAAAGATCCCTAAGGTGTGTTGGGGTAATGGTTTCACAAACATCTGAGAAATAGCAGTAAGTGTTGAGCAGGGAGATGCTAGTCTTTCCAGAAGTTATTGGAATTTTCGGTAGGATGCCAGGCTCCAAGGAATATCCATGGGAACTGTAACAGGTATGAGGCTATCGAATTTGAATTTTGAAGCTATTTATCCCACATAGCACATTTTTATTTAAGTGAGGGAGAAAAATAGTTTTGAAGTAATCTGATTCAGGATTGTTCCCTGAGGCATCATCTGAAAATATTGGAACCCGAGAGTATAAGTGGGAAAGGGACTTCATCGTGGGCTGTAGTTGGAATTTTGATTCTGTGAGCTATTGTGGTCCTTTATTAAGCCAGATTGTTAGCTTCAGGCTTGTAATATCTCCAGTTTTCAACAACTTTATTTCATATACATTTCATATATTTTAAATATGCCCTTTGAATAGATTATTATGAAATGTTATATGAGAATGTCAGTCTCCTGATAAAAAGAAGAGAAGGTTTAAGTTTTGTGCTCTGGGAAGATATGACTCAGGGGCTTGGAGAGAAATCTGCTAAGCAAACAAATATAGATATGGAAGAAGCAGCCACAATTATATCGCCTTTTCTCCAGGAAGAAATGATTATATTTCCCAGTGTATGCGAGGGCAATAATAATAATATTCAGTGCGACTTTCTGGAAATAAGCAGTTAGCATTGAAAGAGACCACTGCTTCTGTGGCAATTGAAGTCTACAAATTGGTTGGACTTGGCAATGAGTCATCATTATCTATCAACATTGAAAATTGGGGCAAGTTGCTGCTTTATTGAACTTGACAGTGCAACTTTCAGAAACTGCAGTTAGAAAGGTAGTTCATAGATGGTGGGGAGGGGATTTTCTTTAATAGGAAGGTAAAGGGAGACAGCGTTGAGACTCTGCTTCCTTCCTCTTACTCCACACACACACACACACCTGCACATACTCAGCTGAAGTAAGCTCAGGTCAAAGAAATCCTAATTCTATTTAGATTGAAATTCTTTGTGTCCCCTACGCATGGAACCTTAGGGTATGAGAAATGGTTGCAAAAAACCTATGAGAATTGTTCCTAATGAGTAACCACTCCAGAATGGAGTTGGGCAGTGATTTCTTAGGGGTGGACAGCACGCTCCAACCACCGTGAGTCACCCGAACAGCTTGTCTGTGGTGTGTCAAGCACTGATGGTTCCAGGTTGGCATGGACCTCTCTGCAGGCCCCAGCACGCTGAGCGGCATTCCTTGGAATCCTGCTCTTCATTCCTTGAAGAGACATCAGTCACTTTAAAGACCACTGCGTATGTGAACACAGAGCCTGCATCCTTGAGGAGTTTGAAATGAGTCGTTATTTGTCAACATTGAAAGTCAGAGTGTGTTCCTGCCTTACTGAACCTGACAGTGCAATAAAAATGAAAAAGGAAGCAAGTGATTTGCATCACCGGAGTATGGGTAATGTGGTCAACACCGTTTTCTTTCAGATGTTTGCTGCAAATAAGTGCTTTCAGGCTTCTGATTCTGGTAAGGATCATTCTTATTTATGAAAAACATATATCATGCCAGACACTTTATGTGACACTTGAAATACTAGATATTCTAAAGCTACATATATCCTCCTTCTTGTGGGAAAAATACGTTATTGTCACTTTACAGATGAGAAAACAGAAGCTCAACAGGGTTAAATACCTGGCCATGGTCAGGCCACTGGTAGATGCCACAGTGGGTGGATTTAGCTTCCTACCTGGTCTTTTATTATTTGACATTCCTTCTTGATTATGGAAGGAATGCTGATAAAAATATTTACCACCACTCAGGAGGCAGAGCGGGAATAGTATTTGTTTTGCTACAAAGAATTGGGTTAGCAAGAAACCCAAGGTAGAAAAAAAGATTGCTTCTCCAGATGGAAAAATGTTGAGATTATTTAATAGTTTTATAAGTGATTTGGATCGGAGAGTACACAGTGAGATCTCCAAAATTAAAGATGGAAGTGAAATGTCAAACTGACAAGGATAAACCTTAGTAAGATCTCATGAGGTTCCATGAGTGGGTAGAGAAATAGCAAATGAGCTGTAGCGTGGGCAAGTGTAAGGCAATATAGTCAGAGAAAATAATATAAACTTGGCTTATGACACCTCCTGGTTTCAATACTGGAAAAGGATCTTGAAATCAATAGAAAATATTAGATATACTTCTTCATATTGTTAAAAGTGTTTAGATTCGTAATTTTTGAAAGATTTATTTGCTTATTAGAGAGAGAGCGAGCTTCCATCTAGTGGCTCACTCACCAAATGCATGCAACAGTCAGAGCCAGGCCAGGACAAAGCCAGAATCAGGAACTCCACCCAGGTCTCCAATGTGAGAGGCAGGGACCCAAGTACTTGGGCCATCACCTGCTGCCTCCCTCCTAAGCTAGATCTGAAGAACAGTGCAGCTGGGACTGGAACCAGGCACTCCGATTGGGTGATACGGTGTTAGCATCCCAGGTGACAGCTTAACCCACTGTCCCTCAGTGCCTGCCCCTCATTTGTCATTTTTTGTGGGCTTTATAAAGAATCAGGGAGAAAAGGTAATTTTTACTAATCCCATTTTTTAGGGAAAAATAAAGACCTGGCTTGCTTTAGTGGCAGTTAGCAAAAGAATTTGAACTAGAAACCAATAGCACAGAAATCCATATCTTTCCTCATAGAGAGTATTCTGTAAGGTCACAAAACCAGTCATTTTGGATTATTATCAGGAAAAATTATCTTTACCATATCAAGGTCAAGATCTCAGATTGGGGGTGGCCTTGTAGTGTAGAATGTTAAGTCTCTGACTGTAGTGCCTACGTATCATATGGACACCTGTTAGAGTCCTGCCTGTTCCACTTCCAGTCCAGCTCCCTGCTAGTGTGCCTGGGAAAGCAGCCAAGTATTGCCCAAGTACTTGAGCTCCTGCACCAATGTGGGAGACTCAGAAGAAGCTCCTGACTCCTGGCTTCAGCCTGGCCTTGCCAGGGCTGTTGTTGCCATTTGGGGATTGAACCAGTGGATGGAAGATCAGTCTCTCTCTCTTCTCTCTCTGTATTTCTGACTTTAAATAAATAAATCTTTAAAAAAAATCTCAGGTTTTGGGGACGAGCATACCCGGATTCAGATCCCGTTTTGTTTCTTGTCAGAATACTTCAGAATAACATGGGTTATATCAACTCTGAACAATGTTGCTTCCCTTTCCTATAAAATGGAGATACAGAATAGCATCGGCCTCAGGAAGCCTTTTAAGGATTAAATACAGTACGATATGAAAAGACTCAGAATAATGTCTGGCACATAAGTGTTTGCTGAATGTTATTTTTTGTTGTTGTAAATGGGCAGGATGGTGGAATAAACTCACATGTTTACTCTCTGCACTCCAAACATAGACGAATGATTGACAAGATAATAAGAGAAGCAGGCGAAAAAGCACAGCTAGTTTAGGATTCCATATGAACCTCTTTCTGTATCAGAAATAGAACAACAGGGGCGAGGATTGTGCAGGTGTCGGTGAAGCCGCTTCCTGCAACACTGGCATACCATATGAGCACAGGTTCGAGTCCTGGTTGCTCCACTTCTAATGCAGCTGCCTGCTGATGTTCCTGAGAAAACAATGGAAGGTGGCTCAAGTCTTCGGGCTCCTGCCACGAACATGGGGACCCAGACAGAGTTCTCAGGTCCAGGTTCCTGGCTTCAGCCGGGCTCAGCCCCGGCTGTTGCTGCCATTTGTGGAGTGGACCAGAGGATGGAAGATTCTCTCTCTCTCTCTCTCTCTCTCTCTCTCTCTCTGTGTGTGTGTTTCTGTCTCTCCTTCTTTCTCTATAATTCTGCCTTTCAAATGAACAAGTGCATATTTAACAAACAAACCAAAAAGAAATGGAAAAACAGTGCTGATAAGAAGGGGAGCAGCCAGGACTTCAACTGGCACTCAGATGTGGGACACTGGCATGGAAAACAGTGACTTAACCTGCTGTGCCATAGTGCTGGGACTTGGCTCAAATTAAATAAATAAACACTTCAAACAATAGGCCAGACACAAGACAGAATCAGTGAACTGGAGGACAGTGCTGAAAAAGTTACCCTAGCACACAGCATAAAGATACCAGAGTGAGATTTAAGAGAGAGATTCAGATACATGATGGATAGATGGGCAGGCTTCAACAAATGTTAAACTGGGATTTTAGAAGAGGACCTAGAAGGACTGGTAGAAAAACAATATTAGAGACTGGCGCCGCGGCTCAATAGGCTAATCTTCCACCTGTGGCACCGGCACACCGAGTTCTAGTCCTGGTCAGGGTGCTGGATTCTGTCCCGGTTGCCCCTCTTCCAGTCCAGCTCTCTGTTGTGGCCCGGGAGTGCAGTGGAGGATGGCCCAAGTGCTTGGGCCCTGCACCCGCATGGGAGACCAGGAGAAGCACCTGGCTCCTGGCTTCAGATCAGCGTGGTGCGCAGCCATTGAGGGGTGAACCAATGGAAAAGGAAGAACTTTCTGTCTGTCTCTCTCTCTCACTGTCCACTCTGCTTGTCAAATAAATAAATAAATAAATAAATAAATAAAAACAATATTAGAGAAGATAATGGGCTCTCAAATTGAAAATAATAAATAAGGTGCTAATAAAGTTAAGCTAAAATAAATTTTTGACAACATTTCGGAGTGAGAGTGCAGACTATCAAAAAGAAAAAGAAAACCATGAAATTACCAGGGAAATTATTGGCAAAGATATGGAACTAAGAAAGATTTCTGCTGGCACCGTGGCTCACTAGGCTAATCCTCCGCCTGCGGCGCTGGTACTCCAGGTTCTAGTCCCGGTTGGGGTGCTGGTTCTGTCCCGGTTGCCCCTCTTCCAGTCCAGCTCTCTGCTGTGGCCCGGGAGTGCAGTGGAGGATGGCCCAAGTGCTTGGGCGCTGCACCTGCATGGGAGACCAGGAGAAGCACCTGGCTCCTGGCTTCGGATTGGTGCAACCCGCTGGCCATTTGGGGGGGTGAACCAATGGGAGGAAGACCTTTCTCTTTGTCTTTCTCTCACTAACTCTGCCTGTCAAAAAAAAGAAAAAAAAAAAAAGAACGAAAGATTTGTCATTCATAATAGATGCAGAACCGTGCACCAAAAGCTTCGCAGTACTAATGGTGATGTCAACCTCTCATTTAATACCCATGTAAACTATAATTTGAGATTGAACAGAAAAGAGAACCATTTTCAGACATAGTAAATAGTTTATCAACCACAGAACTTTATTGTTACAGGTGTTATCATCAGGAGGAAAGGAAATATTTATGATAGAAAAAGTATTAATAAATATAGCAATTAATAAATCATACTAGTAGACATAATTAACAATAGATTATAAAATACCAATAACTAACTAGGGGATATGATTTTACTAAATAAAAACCCAACTCCTATAAGTTAAATATTCTAAATTTATAGTTTGGTGTGTGTGTGTTTTAGAGTTGAGGGTATTTCTACATGAGTCTGCACATGTGAATAAAATCACAAAGAGCATGTACATTCATATATGCACACACACAAACATAGACAAATACATATAAAACTGATGAAATCTGAATAAAGTCACCAGATTTTAACAATGTAGATTTCTTTGTGATATTGCTTTATGTTTATAAAGTTGTCAGCATTAGGGAAAAGTAGGTGAAGTTTTAATCAGATCTCTTTCCATTATTTTTTATAATTACATGTTAATCTGCAGTTATATCCAAATAAAAAGTTAAAAAATAGTATAAATATAGTCCCCAGTTTCCAACCTTTTCATAGAAACAAAAGTTGGGGATGTAGACAATATTATCAATTCAACAGAACATAGGAAATGAAGCAGCAGATAAAAAGGATGATAAAATGCAATATAAAATGTAGATTATAAATTCAAATCCAAGGGTAATTACAATTGTGAATTGTATCACCCATTAGCTTAAGACATGTTTAGTAGAATAAATAAAAAATAAAATCAACCACATGCTATTTACAAAAAGAAAAGTAGAATAAAATGATACAGATATGTGAAGAAAAAGAAAAGAAAATGATCTGCCAGGTAATTATTTCCTAACCAAGTTTTGGAAGTTAGTTGGCTTGGCAAAATTAATGTGAGGCAAAATAGAATCTAAAGGAAAAGCCATTAAATGGATAAAACAGCCTCAAATATATAATCATATAAGAACTATAGCAATTGTGAGCTTTTAATATAGAAATTAGAGTTGGAAGAGAGGCATGAGTAGCGTTTATAAAACTATGTCCATGGGCTATATTTTTGTTCAGTTCAATAAATTTTATTAAGTCTTGGCTAAGAACATCCTTAATGTTCTAAGGACTATACTTGCAAAGCAATTCTTTCTTACATGTGGAGCTAAACTTTGGATAGCATGGAAAAATTTTTGAAAGTACTTCAAAAAGTTTGTGGAAAAATGTCATTAAAAGAAAGTTTTGTTTTGGTGCAAAAAAAATGAAGTACATGCATAGTTTTTTCGTGATACACATTTTCCATGAGTTTTTGGAAGATTCCTTGTATGGCCAAAAGTTTTGTTACATAAATAGAATACAGAGCCAAACTTGTTATTAGGATTGAGTGTGTGTGTGTGTGTGTGTCCTTTACTTCTCTGAATGGAGTAAGAAAGACAACAAAGCTCTTTCATGAGACATTATTTGTTTTGATGTCAGAGGTATCAGGTTGTTCCAGATCATTCTTCTCACACAAGATTGGGCTATGCAGTTAAATTGTGCAAATTTCAGAAGTTCATTTCACATAACGTTTACTATGAACCAAATGTTTGTGTTGTTGAAATTCTAATTGCCAAGATGATGGTATTAGCAACTGCGACCTTTGAGATGTGGTTAGGTCCCAAGGGTGGAGCTTTCGTGTTTGGGATTAGCACCCTCTTAAAAGGAACTCCAGCTTGCTAGCCGGCCTCTTCTGTCCTGTGAGGCCGCAGGGAAAGCTTGCTGTCCATACCCTCACTGAACAGGGATCCTGCCCGAGCCTTGCTGCTGGACTTCCTGCCTCCATCAGCGTGAGAAAGAAATTTCTTTCATTTATAAGCTACCCAGTTTCATGATACTTTGTGAGAGCAGCCCAAACAGACTAAGGTGGACTTCTGGATTGTGTGATTAGTGCTCTCTAATACCTCACTCTGAGTGCCACAGACCCGGCTCCCCGTTCCAAAAGTCTGAATTCTGAAAGCCCAACATTTCTGAGTCAAGAACAGACATTCCCGGCCAGGGTAATAGACCACTGATGTGTGACTGAGGAGGAGCGTGCCACGCACACGACTCACCCCTCACCCAGCTCACTGCTTCATCTCTTTGGCCTGAAAGGAACAGAATATTCTGTGGCATCCCTCACCAGGCTTATGTTCTGAATGAAACCTGGAATTGTATGTGTGTGGCTTTTGTAGGAATTATCATTGGTGTACTACATACCAATAAGGTTCTTACGACATTTGCAATATGTATTTTCATCAATTAATTAGAAAAGGTCAGCCTTATTTGAATGATTAATAATCCTTAGGAACCCCATCAATATGTCTTCTTCCTGTGGCAAGCACAGAGGTTAGGCTTGGGGGGAGGGTGGAGCCACAAGGCCTTGGTGACAGAGGGCAGGTGTACAGGTGGGTGCTTGCAAGTGCTTGTGTACAAGCATCCACACATACATACATACATATACACACTACTTGTGACCCACAGCCAGAAAGAGATTGCTTTAAAACACAAAGAAGACTGGCTTACAACAAGCTCTCAATTGTTTTAAGCTTGCTCCTGGTTCTGTGGGTCACCAAACCCTTGCATATTATTGTATCCTTCTTAGGCCTTAGGGGAAAGAAGACACAGAGAGAATTCTCATGGATCATAGGTTGGAAAAGTATTTGGCTTCACGCAGAGGAGAAATGACTCAAGTTCAGAACCTGGCACATTGCGTATTCCACACTTATCCGAATAAAATCTCCTGCCTCCCACTGAGCTAGTTGAATGACCTCTAAGGTTTTAACAGTCTGCAGTTCTGGTGTTTTAGCTCTTATGGTACATTCACATTAGCCTGGTAGCCTAATGAAATTCAACAAATCTTTGCAAATATAACACTGTAAGTGGATATATTTTATTAGCTATCTGCCTGTACTTATATAAGGGTACTTCAAAACTCATGAAAAATGAAATTTAAAAGATCATTCTTTTTTAGTACAAATTTGAAATCTATGCATGGTTTTTCAAAATACAATTTTGCCATAAACCTTTTGAATATCCCTTGCATGTATGGATTTCCACTTTTTTTTGCAGTCAAATAAATTTACCTTTTAAGTCTGGGTTCCCATGATGTTTAAGTATCCTCATATTTGTATTTCATTGTTTTCTACCATGTTTAAAATGAATTCTTGATGCCTTTTCTGAGTCTCAAATAAACACACAAACTCACCTGCAAATCTTCGAGGTTTGCAGACTTACTCTTTGGGTGAGACAAAGGACAACCCTAGAATCATTGGGGTGCTGGAGCTGACTTATACTGGGTTGGACGAGCTGACTCCGGGCATGTCTTTCCAATTCCATTTTGGGTGATGTCCCAGTGGGCAGTTTGAAATCAGCCATACTGAGAACTGACACCGTGGGAATCAACAAATGGTGTAGAGCAGGGTTCTCCCTGCCCGTTGCTAATGCTTTGCCAGCAAACTTTTGTTCGCAGTCCTTAGCCTTCAGTCAGTTTCCGCTAGCATGATCTTCCAAAGCCTGAAGAAAGGTCATCTCAGAGACTGTGCACAAGTGACTGGGAAGCAGTGACACTAGTGTCACACAGGGCCTGAGGGGCATTCATTCTTCCCTAGCAGAAGACTAAGTGCAAGCTTTTTCCTCCAAGGTTGACATGAACTCAGTTACAGCTTCCAAATTAGAGAACTGAAAAAAATCCCACCCCCAGAAATGTGTCCTGTTGCTGAAGTTCTTTATTCTCTTATATTGTAAATTACTGGCTCTTGCTATATCAAATTATAATAAATCTTTCCAAACACGATTTTCTTGTCAATCAAGTAATGAAATATTCAATGAATATTTATCAGATATAAGACTTGGTTAAAGGCAATGTGCTAAATATAAAGAATGATTGTCTAGCCTCAAAATTATTATCGTGAAGAACCATAAAAGTTCAACAATTGCTGCATCAGAATACGCAGGGATAGTGTTCAGTGCAACAGTTCAGTTGCCACGTGGGACACCTGCATCTTTTATCAGAGTACCTGGCTTGAGCCCCAGCTACATCGCTTCAGATCCGGCTTCCTGCTAATTTGCACCCTCAAAGGAAGTGATGATCACTCAAGTACTTGAGTCCTTACCAGCCACACAGAAGACCTGGTTGGAGTTCCCAGTTCATGGCTTTTGGCCTGATCCAGCCCTGGAGGTTGCAGGCATTTGGGGAGTGAACCGATGGATGGAAGATTTCCGTTTGTCTGTCTCTGCCTCTCTGCCTTTCAAATAAAAGTGAAACACACACACCCACACAACTATTGAAGATTCTTCTTAAAGGTTTCTGAAGGGTGGATATCATAAACCAAAGGTGGGAGTGCCATTTCACATCATACAGCAAAACTTTCTAAAAATCTTCCTTCAGTATTGCTAGGACTTGAATATCTGTGTACACCAAAACCCATGTTGAAATTTAATTCCTAAGTGTATCTGTTACTGGGGTTTGGAAGTTGCACCTTCGGGAGGACACTAGGTGGAATCCTCATGATGACATCAGTGAGTTTATAGAAGAGGAGAGAGCCCAGAGCTGGCCGTGAGGCCCTCTACTTCATATGATGCAGCAAGAAGGCCCTCACCAGATGACGGCGCCATGTTCTTGGACTTCTCAGCATCCAGAACCCAGAGCCAAATAAGCCTCAATTCTATATAAATCACCCAGTCTGTGGTATTCTGTTGTAGCAAAAGAAAATGGACTAAGACAAATATTATTATCTTTTCACAAATCACCACTCTGACAACATCCGTCTCCTCTACTCCTGTTTCTTTTCTGTCTTTCTTCATTCTCTTGTTTCAGCCCTTGTGATGGTTCTATGCCCCCATTTCTTCAAATATTCTTGAAAATTTAGCAAAACAAGGATTTTCTAGGGACCCACCCTCATTAGAAGGATAAGGAAGAAATATTGGTAAATTCAGATGGCTTCCTGTGCACATGCCATAAAAAAAGAGAACAATTGAAGATGAATCAGAAAGAATATCCCAATTAAAGGTAAACAGTTGTGCATTCTAAGTTAAGATGGAGAAAAAAAACATGAAAATATCATTTTGGGGATGAGAAAGTTTTAAGAGAGTGGTAGGTGAACAGAAGGGCTCAAAAAGAAGGGGACTGGAGTAACCAGTTAGTGCCTCTCTCATAAATGTTGCTACCTGGAAAGTTGCTAAGTTGGGCTCATGCTCCAGGTGTTTGGCGATAACCATCTCTTGCTTTTTACATTACTGTGCCCTTCTATATCCTCAAAATGACCTGCAGTCCATGGACTCTTTATTCTCTCTCTCCAGAGAGGTGGTGAAGTCTGCTTTAGGTAGACTGAAGTGCAGATATATTTTTAAGACACATCCAAGGTCATTCTGCAAGTTGGTACAGTGGTAGGTCATATTCAGATATTTGGATCTTAACCAGGGCTCTTCTCTGACTGCTAATGTATTTAATGAGAGATTTGTTCCAAATAATTTTGAGATGACACTGTATTCCAGGAAGTGTTATACCCAGGTTTCCATGCTACACACAATTTTATATATAAAACCCAACCCAATAACCAACTGGAAATGGTACTTCCATGCTGCTTGGGTCACAAAATGTTGGCCACACAGTCACTAGCATTTTTGTTTTGTACCCCTGTACCAATAAACTAGAGAAATTTTTAGAGCAGTCATTTCCTCTTCTCATTGAAGTAGACTCAAATGACTTTGATGTAAAGAGACAGTTTGGCAGTAAAGTCTGTTGTCAGCAACTTTGCAAAGTTCCCAGCTTGAGAATTTTCAGCCTTGTCTTCCTGCCTGTTTGACAAGTTCAGAAATCTCTCTCTACCATTATGAAACATTGTCAAAAACCACAGTTACCCCAGGGATTTGCACACTTTCCATGCCCTTTTGATGATGGAGCTGTCAGCATGGGACATGGGGAGCTCGAAGTATTAGGAATCGCTGTAGGAAGCCGTTAAACTAACAGCAACCTGATTTCCTTCATTTTCAGGTCTGAACATCTATATTAGTCTAAATAGCTCCTTTCCCAATCAACTAATAAGCACTCCCACTCTTCTGACAGTATCAGAGGCACTTGAGTCATTCAACCAACTTTCATCAGAGCTTCAGAGATATTTGGCTCCTCTGGATTCTGGACAGTTTCTTTTTCCTCCTCACAGCAGCAGCTCCTTCTGGCCACATGACCTTGAATCAGTAACTTAACACCTTCCTGAATCTCAGTATTTTCATCTCCAGGTCAGGCTAATGACTCATTCTGCGTCTTCAGGCTGTTCTGAAAATCTGGATTAGCTGATATGTAGGAAATTACTTGGAAATTAGAAAGCTCTATGCATTAACTAATGGGAAGATTAAGATATATCCTTCTGGCTGATGAGAAAAGCAACCTTGCCATGGAGTCTTGAGTCTTGTACATAAACATTGCATTCAAGACTCAGATCTGTCATGTAGCATGTCCAAGATGTTTAGGCCACAGTAGGGTTAAGGGTTTATATGAGAGAATTCATTTCATCCTGGTTTCTAATAAGAGGGACCTTCCAAATTTTTCAAAATATGTAATATGAAAAAACTATGCATGGATTTCAAAAGTATTTTACATCAAAACATACTTATATTTTAATTGCATTTTCCTTAAACTTTTTGAAGTGATTTTGTAGGTTGCTCCCAAATTCGAATGACATTGTAGTCAGGGCTTATTATTATGCTTTCTTTGACTTAAAAATTATTGGGGAAAAGAAGAGCAAATCATTTCCCATAGTCACTAGTACTTGTCCAAAACACAATATGTAGCCTTACTAGAGCCACAATCTGTGCAATCCAATTTATGAGAGACTACCCAGGAAAAAGAAGCACATCAAGAGAACAGATTGAAAAACAACTCAAGTTCCCCTAGAGAAACTCTTCCTAAACTTATTTTTCTCAGTTATGTGTAAGACTTCCCAATTCTGACTTGGATACCTCTTCTCCTTCTGTTTTCTTTTTCCCAGCTCTGCATCACCCAAGCCTAAGAACCGAGCTAGCAAAAGTGGTACTCTCCTTGGAGGGCAGATGAAGAACATGAGTCTTACTGGACAAAGCTAGAACCCTCAGGAGAGAGGTAGATGCTGAGAACACTCATATATCCAGAATATTTGACCATCACCAGTGCAAAAAGAATTGTCACTCAAATCATGGCAGGGCACAGACATATTTGGATGTGACTGGAGTCCTGGAGCAAACAGGACTAATAAGAGTCTAAATGAAACAATACCCAAGTAGGAAAACCATGGAAAAAAAATATAGGCAGAGAAGTGTTCAGCAGGATGTATTTGGTTGAGGTCATTAGGAGGGGTAGGTGATTCTGAACAGAGCAGGTAGTGCCCCCCTGGTCAGGTCCCATGAACCCACACTGGAAACCCAGGGACAGAAAGCTACTATGAAAGAACAAATAAAAAAGCTGAGACATTAGAAAAGGGAGGAACGATCAAAGCTGGTGCCAGCAACTTCTGCTGTGACAGGAGCTACACCGTCAGCCAGGAAACATCAATCTGCTCAGGGCAGATATTGAGGTGGTGGGGGTGGGATGGGGATGGGCAGCTATGGTTAGCAGGCTGCAACTCTGGAAAGCCCTGGGAGCAGTGCTGATAGTGTTAGGATCAGTGTGGGTGAAGGCTGGGGCCAGTGCCCAAGAGTGATCAATAGAATTCACTGGAAATGTCCAGGACAGCTCTGTAGGAGAGAGTAGGAGGGGTGAGATCCTTGAGTCATTCACTCTTCATGACATTGAGCTTCTCCAGTCATCTTTTTTATGAGCAGTTCCATAGAAGGCAGCAATAGCATAAACTACTCCCTAACACCCCATTCTTCCCTCAAGCCTACCATGTAGTTGATCAGCACATGAAATTTTCATTTCTTAAAAGAATTACATAGTTTCTTCCAAAGGAAATAGAGATACCATATTTAACTGGTACATACTGTGTAGCAGGTGCAACTCATGGAGCTTTACTGTTTATTGCTGTGTATGTTCTTAGTTTTCTCATCTGCAAAATAAGGGTTTGACACAGAAGGTGCCGCCTGCAGCGCCTTCCTGGAGTCAGCAGCACAGTGAGCTGCTTACCAGGTTCAGGGCAGTAGATTGTCTGCATACTGAATAACAAAGAGGCAAAGGTCTGTGCTTATGTTTTCCATTGTTTTAACATCATACCTGGGGCTGGGTAGTTTATAATCCAAACAACATGGGACCTGCCAGAGGCCTCCTGGTGAGGGCGCCGTTGGCTGCATCATCACATGGCAAAGAGCAGAAAAGGAAACTGCTGTGTACAGAAGGGACCAAGCACACAGGGTAACCTTTATGACAGCTCACTTGCATCAAGATTCACTCACTCCTGCAAGACACAACCTGCTCTGGGAGATCAGCATTCAACCATTCATGAGATGGAGTCCCCTGAGCCTTGACTGCTTCCCGCAAGGCCCCACTTCGTAAAGTTCCATCATCTCAATTCTGCCTCTCTGGGGACCAAGCTTCTATCACATGGACCTGTGAGGAACCCACTCAACCCATATCCAGACCATGGCAATATCTGGTAAGAAGAGCAAACTAAGAGCTTGGTTCTCTACCTCAGAAGGTAAAGACGGATTCTATGATGAGGAACAAAGGTCCCTAAATGTTGCAACACAGCAGAGAGGACTAGGGTATCCATCGCGGTGTCTAAACGGAATAAGGAAGCCAGAGGAAGTGCTCGGGGCATCTTAACTTGTCCTCTGCAAAGTCACTCTCAAAGGAGGACCGGAAGTTCTGTCTCTTGAGTCTGTATCTTTAGATATTGCAGACCATCAGGTCACGTGCCTGTGTGTGACCACAAGCAGGCAGATGTGTGTATTTGCAATTAGAACATTGCTGCTTGTTAAAGATTAGTTAAGAAATGTCGGGGCTGGGCATTTGACATGCTGCTGGGATTCTTTCATTCCACATGCAAGTGCCTGGGTTTGAGTCTCAGTTCTGCTCCCAATTCCACCTTCCTGATAATGTGCATCTGAGGAGGAAGCTGCTGATGGCTCAAGTGGTTGGGTTCCTGCCACCCATGTGGGAGACCAGGATTCAGTTCCCTGTTCCAAGCTTCAATTTGGCCAGGCTTCCATGTTGTGGGCGTTTGAGGAGTAACCAAGTAAATAGGATATCTCTCTGCTTCAAGCAAACCTTTGGAAAACCTAGAAAAGTCAGTAGAAAATATAAGTGATCCATGATCCTGTTACTTATAAGTGAAATTAATATTTTGGCTAATTCCTTTCCTGTCTGTTCCTTTAAGTTTTAAAATATTGCTAAAGTGCAGTATAAAATTGTATATCTTACTATTTTCTTTGCTTAATGTCATATGACAGAAAATATGATATTGCTACTTAGCATTTTTTACATACATACTACATTGTTAACTTGAATGTTTCCCCATGTCCTCACCAGGGAGGAATAGTCTGCAAGTCACCTGGAGAAAGGAGGGGAGGTCCTCAGAGACCAACAGGTAATCAATCAGTGTCTACCTGTGAGGAAGGGGGCTGGTCCACTGTAGGGGTGTGGGCTTTTCTGGACGGGCAGGACAAGCATTGGCAGATAGATAATATCACACCAGATGGGGTGCCCTCCTGCAGCTCGTGTTTCAAACACACCTGCCAGACACAGCAGTGAGATGACCGGCTGAGGTGGCATTGGGTCAGGGACCTCAGCAGGAACAGGCAAAGGAAGAGAAGAAGTTCAACGAGCAGTGCCAGCACAGGAGGAGGCCTGAGAGCGGCCAGGAGAGTCCAGGGAATGAAGGTATAAAAGTGAGCAGTTGTTTGACAGTGCACAGTGGGGCTGGAATGCCGAGTGAGAGGATGATGGAAGCGTTGTATTGGGTTTACCAGTGAGGAGCTTGGTGGTCATCTCTGGTTGCACAGATTGTGTGAAATGTGCGGAGGATTCTGGGATGCTGGGCAGCAACTTTCCCACTGCAAGTCATCAAAGAAGAGCAAGCAATTCAACTGATCTTCCCAGCAGTTTGGCAATGTATGGCGTGTGAAGAGAGTGGAAGGTGGCATCTCCCTCCTGCTGCCCTCTGGCTTTACGGCCTGTGCAACATTTGACAAAAGTTTCAGAATCAACACACGGTTTCATGATTTGAACTTTTGACATTAATTATGAGTAACAGTGACTATTTTCCCTTATGGTTATGTGTCATTTTTCTTTTGTTATTTATGTCCTTTGCCCAATATTCTGTGTTAGATGAGTCATCATCTTATTCATTTTGAATATGTATTTATATACCATAACCTCTTTGCAATTATATTTCAAGCAAATATAATTCCTAGTGCTAATTCTATCTCTGCTTTTAACATATAAATTTCATTTCCATCTATTTGTTTATTCTTTTGCTTCCTTCTTTCCTTCCTTCTTTGCTTCCTCTTCTCTCTCTCTTGCTCTTTCTTCACTTGTTTTATTTGAGCGGCAGAGAGACAGAGGGAGAAGCAAACAGAAAGGGCTCCCATCTTCTGATTCACTCCCTCCATGCTCACAAAGGCTGGGGCTAGGTGGAGAAGAAGCTGGGATCTGGGAGCTTAATCCAGATCTCCCATGTGCATGGCAGGGACCTAACTACTTGAACCATCACTCTTGCCTCCCAGGGTCTGCATTAGCAGAAACCTGGAGTCAGGAACAGGAACTGGGTATTGAACACAGGCTCTCTGCTTTGTAGGATGTGGGCATCTTAGCTCTGCCTGCCTGTGCTTTCTGTCTTTATGTTATGAAATCTTCCTTGGACAATAGGTTTTCAAAAGAAAAGTAAGTAGCAACAACTTGAGATACATGGGCAAGATGGACAATCTGGAGATAAGTTTACAAGAAAGCCACTGCAGTTGCTACAAGAAAGTCCTGGGACACACTTCCCCATGGTGAAGACGACCCAGCCACATTCTCTTCACTCACTCACTCAGTCATTTAGGACTTAATTGAGTACCTGTTCTGTCCAATTCACCACTGTTGCCGCTGAGCTCAGTGTGGTTCTATCTGGGAGAGTAATTTGAAGAGACTGTCTTAAGGGAGGACCACGAGAGAGGAGTAGTTCAGTTGGAATGAAAGATGGCCCGCACAATGCCTGGTCTCCTGAAAATGAGCATGCTACCCCACAAAACCTAGTACCATACCTGAGGGCTCAACCATTTTTGCACAATGGTTGATGTCTTTTCTGTCACCAGAAGTTGTCCTAATAATTGTTTTTGTCCTTTGTTCTCCCCTCATAGCCTGAGGGTTTGGACTGCATCATCCATAGTCTTTCCCACCTCTGCCTGTCTACCACAAACACCCAGCTCAGGGCCACCTTGCTGGGTAAGTACTATGGATTGGATACTTGTGTCTCTCCACAATTCATGTTGAAACTTACTCCCCACTGAGGTGGTAGTAACAGGTGAGGCTTTTGGAGAAGTGATTAGATCATGAGAGTTCTGCCCTTGTGAATGGAATCAAAGCTCTTTTTTGATAGATTTATTTCATTATTCACTTGAAAGGCAGAGTGATAGAGGGAGAGGGAGGAATATTCGGTGCACTTCTCAAATAGTTACAACAGCTGGGGCTGGGACAGGAAAAGCTAGGAGCCAGGAATTCCACTCTGGTTTCCTAGATGGTTGGCAAGGGCCCAGGGACTTGGACCATCTTCCTGTCCTTTCTTAGGTGCTTTAGCAGGGACCTGGATTGGAAGTGGGGTAGCTGGGACGCGGACCAGCACCATGGTACGGAATGTGGCCCTTCTGCAAGTGGCAGCTTCACCTGGTGTGCTATGATGCTGGCTCACAAATGAATGTCCTTGTGAATCCGACCTCAGGGAACTGCCTGGCCCCTGCGTCTCTTCTGCCATGTGATGACAAAGCATTTGTCACTTGTTGCCCTTTCAGTCACGTGAACACACAGCAAGAAGCAGCAAGTCCTCACCCAACCTGATAGCACCTCCAGCTTGGACTTCCCAGCTCCTGAACTGTAAGAAATTCCTTTCTGTTCTTACCAGTGACTTGCCCTGCTACCAGCATCACGGTCATCTGTGTGGCCCATTCATCCTGAGCCCCTGTGTCAAGGCCTCTTCTCTACCTGATGATCTTGAGCAGGTGATGTGAGCTGTCCATGCCAAGTTCCCATCTGTAACAAGAGGGGAGGTGGTAAAAGGACAAACGACGTAGGGCTGCTGTGAGAATGGAGAGGGTGAGTGGAGAGGGCCACCATGTTCCTGCTACTGCTGCTGTCATTACTGTAAATGGGGTCTGCCACCCAGCCTCAGGCCCCACACGACGACTCTCCAAGGGGAGGCAGATGATCCAGTAAAACTCCAGGAAGCTGTGCCTCTATTGCCAGCTGTTCCACAGCCGGCTCACTCCCGGCTGCCACGAAGTTCTGCCTCCACAAGCAGGCACGTCACGAGGCACTAGGCAGTTGGAGGCTGACTTCCATGGGCCCTCACCACTGTGCAGCAAGAATGTCCTGGCTGAGCAAAGAAGGCTTTTATTTGCCTGTGAATGGCACTGAGAGGAGCAGGGTAGCAGGAGGGAAGGAGGTCCCTTCCCCTCGGCGTTCTCAGGGTGGGCTCTGCTGATGCCTGCATCTCAGCACTGCCCTGCTATGAACGTTGGGACCACGCGACCTTACACTACCCAGGTATTTTATAACGGCCACAGTACCCTTGTCCTTGTCTCACCTGTTCTCCTCCATTCGCTGGAAGCTGGGAGGTGGGCTGGATGCAGAGGAGAAAGCATTATTTTTAAATCTGTTTTCTTGCTCAGAGCCAGGAGGGAAACAATGGGAAGGAAAACAGGAGTTATTGTCCCTGTTATATAATCCTTAAAAACCCAAGTTCATTGGGGCCGGCGCGGTGGTGTAGTGGGTAACAATGCCACCTGCAGTGCTGGCACAATCCAGCTCTCTGCTATGGCCTGGGAAAGCAGTGGAAGATGGCCTGAGTCCTTGGGCCCCTGCACCTGCGTGGGAGACCTGGAGAAAGCTCCCGGCTCCTGCCTTCGGTTCGGCATAGCTTCAACCGTTGCGGCCAATTGGGGAGTGAACCAATGGAAGGAAGACCTCTCTCTTTCTCTCTCTCTCTCTCTGCCTCTCCTTCTCTCTATGTGTAACTCTGACTTTCAAATAAATTAATAAATCTTAAAAAAAAAGTTCAGATGATGCCATACGATTGCTTCCTTTGCACATGGAAAAGCATGTGGAATGAGAGATCTACTCCCTGTGACACTTTGCAGCTTTCCTGGCACTCCAGCAGCAGTAAACAGATGTCATTACTGGGAACCAGGAGAACAGGACCCAGGGGTTGATCTGCCAGCCGGGGGAGGCGGGGTCTACTTTCATGAAGAGGGCTGAGAGCAAGACCAAAAGCATAAGCAGTGACGACATCAAGGAAACCAGCATCTATCTCCTTAAGCATTGACCCAGTCCTGTTGTTTGGAGCCCGTGGACTCCTCTTTATAAAAGATCCAGTAATTTGTTGTAAGCTACAGTCACCCTCCTGTGCTGCTAGACGGTTCTCTGCTAGATGATTCTCTGGTGTGATCACCACACATTTATATGCATGTATCAAAAAATCACACTGTGTCCTATAGGTATGTCACTTATTATGTCAATTTTTTTTATTTATTTGACAGGTAGAATTATAGGTAGTGAGAGAGAGAGACAGAAAGGTCTTCCTTCCGTTGGGTCACTCCCCAAATGGCTACTACAGCCAGTGCTGTGCTGATCCGAAGCCAGGAACCAGGGGCTTCTCCTGGTCTCTCATGTGGATGCAGCGGCCCAAGCACTTGGGCCATCCTCCACTGCACTCCCCGGCCACAGCAGAGAGCTGACTGGAAGAGGAGCAACCAGGACAGAATCCGGTGCCCATATGGGATGCCGGGGCCGCAGGCAGAGGATCAACCAAGTGAGCCACAGCGTCGGCCCTTTTATGTCAATTAAGAATAATTTTTAGAGGTATTTTAAAATGCCTTAGTAGGAATGGTCAATAGCTGTGTTTGGGGTAAGCCTTACTCTTAGATCGGGTAGCTAGACAAGGGCCAACAAGGAGGATTCTCTGGCCAGTGTCATGTCACTGACGAAAATAGCTAAAATTCTCACAACTGAAACTCATTATGTTTAAGTTTTATAATCTGCTTTTTGTAACAGTGCATTTTTTTTAAGATTATGGATACATTTAAAATGTACAGGGGCAGGTGAGTGTTTGGCTCAGTAGTTCAGGTGCCACTTGGGGATGTCTGCTTTCCATGTCAGAGCACCCGGGTTTGAATCCTGCCTCCACTCCTGACTCCAGCTTCCTGCTAGTGGGAACCCTGGGAGGCAGCAGATGATGGGTCAAGTACTTGCATTCCTGCCACCCATGTAAGAGACTTGGATTGATTTCTGGCTTCTCCTGGCCAAATCCAGGGGATGACCGCTCTCTGTTTTTCCCTCTATTTGTCTGTCTGTCTCTGTCTTTCACATAGATGAAAATAAATGTAAAAATATTTTAAAATTTAAAAAATGTAAAAATGAAGTGAGTTATATCCCAAGGGAGATATGACTTCTGCCTAGAGTCTTTGAGAAGACTTAGGGTGAGATACATAATTCCATCTAGGACATTGAAGGAAAGTCCCTAAGGACACGCCAGGATGCTAAGAGATAGATTGGTGCCAGCGCTGGAACACTGGACGGGGCATGAGGCTGTTCTTAGTGTTCAGTGGAGTCCAGAAAGGAAGCATCAGTGGGTCCACTGTGGCCATGGTTCTGGGAGACCCAAAAACGGGGAGGGGCAGCTTGCAGCATGGAGGCTACAGAAGATCTCATTTCTCCTTTGGAGAGATTACTGGCTGCTAATAATGAATTGAATACCCGTTATGCACTGGGGATTGTGCATGCATTATGAAGACTACAGGCAGATAATATTCACCCCATTTTATGAATGAATGAGCTGAGACTTGGAAACGATTGGGGATTTAATATTCTCCTGGCTCTGTCTGGCTTCACGGGCTATGCTTTCTCAGGCTTCTTTTTGAGCTTGTTCTACTTACCAGGTCTGAAAAAGTTGGAATTCCTTCTCTTCTCACCCTCTGCCCACACAACACAGTATTATTAGCCACTTTCTGTGAACTTCAAAACTTAATTTCCAACCTCTATCTCTCCTCAGAATGGCAAAATTAACCCAAAGAACATATGAGGAAGGAATACATCTTAGGGTACTTTGAAGAATGTGAACAGTGGGATTAAAAGATAATTTTATTTTGGTATACACAAAAAATTGAAATGCATGCATAGGTTTTTCATGATACAAATTTTCCATAAGTTTTTTTTAGATACATTTTATTTATTTAAAAGGCAGAGTTACAGAGAGGGAGAGAGAGAGAGAGAGAGAGAGAGAGAGAGAGAGAGAGAGAGAGAGAGAGAAAGGGAGAGAGAGAGAGGTCGGTCTTTCATCCGCTATTTCACTCCTCAAACGGCTGCATCAGCTGGGGCTGGACCAGGCTGAAGCCAGGAGCTTCTTCCAGGTCTCCCACGTGGGTGCAGGAGCCCAATCACTTGGGCCATCTTCTATTGCTTTCCCAGGAGTATTAGCAGGGAGCTAAATCAGAAGTGGAGCAACCAGGCCATGAATGAGAACCCATATGGGAATGCCGATGCTGCAGGCAGCAGCTTAACCTGCTGCACCACAGTGCCAGCTTCTCCGTGAGCTTTCAGAAGACCTCTCATTTACATGGACTTAAAACATTTTTTACAACAAAGTAAACATTGTTTTATTTCATCTTCCATGAGCTTTTTTTTTTAAAGATTTATTTATTTATTTGAAAGTCAGAGTTACACAGAGAGAAGGAGAAGCAGAGAGAGAGAGAGAGAGAGAGAGAGAGAGAGAGAGGTCTTCCATCCGCTGGTTCACTCCCTAATTGGCAGCAATGGCCTAAGCTGTGCCAATCCGAAGCCAGGAGCCAGGAGCTTCTTCCAGGTCTCCCATGCGGGTGCAGGGGCCCAAGAACTTGGACCATCTTCACAGCTTTCCCAGGCCGTGGCAGAGAGCCGGATCGGAAGTGGAGCAGCTGGGACTCGAAGCTGCCCCCATATGGTATGCCAGCCCTGCCGGCAGTGGCTTTACCTGCTACACGTCAGCGTTGCCCCCCCTCCCCCATGAACTTTTTAAAGTACTCCAGTAGATATAAATATTTATATTTGTTTATTGGAAAAGCAGAAATAACAGGATGATTTCCAAGGTGGTGTTATTATAACTAATAAAATAGACAAAAGATTAACTGATCCAACAAAGAAAATTAGAGAAAACCAAAAATTTGGAATGAGAAAATATTTCAAGAGACCACTTTTCCCAATTTTCTGTGGACACTTTGGAACATTTCAGTGAAAATTTAAATTTTCTAGGAAAACAGTTATTACCAAAGTTCACACTAGAAGTGATCCCACTACTGGAGCTGCCAGATTTAACAAACAGAAATTTGAATTTCAGATAAATAATTGTTTTAGTATAAATATGTATGTCCATCCAATATCTGAGACATGCTTTATAGCAAAGAAGCATTATTGGTTTTCTGAAATTCAAATATAATCATACATCCTGCATTTTATTGGGCAGCTCTATTAAGACAGATAAATTATCATGGAAAAATATTAGGGACTAGTCAATAATTTTAAAGGCAGCCAGGGTCTAAGTGTTTTTGCTTAGAGGATAAGACACTTATTAGGGCAGCCAGATCACACATGGGAGGGCCTGAGTTCAACTCAGGCCCCAAATCCAACTTCCAACTTCCTGCTGAAGCAGCAGCTGGAGACGGAGGTGCTGGCCCGGGTAGTTGGGATCCTGTCACTCACCTACCAGACACAAATTGAGTTTACAGCTCCTGACTTTGGCTTGGCCTATCCCTGGCCACTGGGGCATTTGGGAAGTAAAACATTTGACTGTAGGTCTCTCTCTCTCAGTCTGCCTCTGTCTCTCCACACACACACACACACACACACACACACACTCACACACACTCACACATAGTAGATCATTTGTTTCAAGCGAATTATATGAACTGAATTCAAGGAATATTTTCAACTCTATTTAAATTACTCCCAAGTGTAAAAAACAGAGGCCATCATTGTAGATCAATAAGCTAAGCTGCCACCTTGTAATTTAGCACACCACCCTGGAAGGCTTGTTCAAGTCCCAGTTGCTCTGCTTCTGACTCAGCTCCCTGATAATGTGCCTGGGAAAGCAGTGGAGGATTGTTCAAGTACATGGGCCCCTGCCACCCACGTGGGAGACCCAGATGGAACTCCAGACTCCTGGCTTTGGCCTGAACCAATCTTAGCTAATGGAGAATGAACCAGAGGATGGAAGACCGAATCTGTCTCTCTCTCTTTCTCTCTCTTTTTCAAATAAATAAATCTTTTTTAAAAATTTTACTTAAAGTATACAAATTTCATGTAATTCTTGTATACAGATTTAGAAACATAGTAATTCTTCCTCCCCTCCCCTCCCACCTGCCCACTCTCCAACCCTTCTTCTTCCTCCTTCTCCTTTTCCCACTCTTAATTTTTACAAAGATCTATTTTTAGTTTACTTTATACTCATAAAATTAATCCTACACTAAGTAAAGTGTTCAAAAAATAGTATGAAGAAAAAAAAACACTGTTCCTCAACAATAGAGACAAGGGCTGTAAACAAGCATCAGATCTCAAAATGTTAATTTCTCTCCAAAACATTACATTTCGGGTACTCTATTAGTTATTACAGATCAGATAAAACATCCAGTATCTGTCTTTTGGGGACTGGCTTATTTCATTAAGTATAATGGTTTCCAGTTGTATCCATTTTGTTGCAAAAGACAGAATTTCATATATATATATATATATATATATATAACCACTAAGTAGTATTCTATAGTGTATATATGCCATGTTTTCTTTATCCACTCATCAGTTGATGGACATCTGAGTTGATTCCATGCCTTAGCTATTGTGAATGAACATGGGGGTACAGATAACTCTTTCATAGGCTGATTTGATTTTGTTTGGGTAAATTCCCAGGAGTGGGATGGCTGGGTCAGATGGTGGATCTATTTTTAGATTTCTGAAGTATTTCCATACTGCCTTCCACATGACTAAACCAGTTTACATTCCCACCAACAGTGGATTAGGGTTAAATAAAGGAATAGAGATTGGCATTGTGGCACAGTGGGTAAAGTCGTTGTCTGTGATGCTGGCATTTGGGTGCTGGTTCAAGTCCTGGCTTCTCCATTTCTGATCTAGCTCCTGATCTAGCTCCTTGATAATGTGCCTAGGAAAACAGCAGAACATGGTCCAAGTACTTGGGCTACCGCATCCACGTGGGAGACTCAGAAGAAGCTCCTGGCTCCTGGCTTCGGATCAGCCCCGCTCCGGGTATTGCAGCCATTTGTGGAGTAAACCAGTGGATGGTTCTTTCTCTCTGTCTCTCCCTCTCTCTCTCTCTCTCTGTGACTTTTACTTTCAAATAAATAAATTAAAAAATCTTAAAAATAATCTTAGGAGAAGAGATTACATCATTAATTATATAAATTACATAATTTAATTATATAATTAATTATTAATTGTATAAAATTATAGTAAAAGAACTTTAGGCACACAGCTACAAATGTCTGTGATAAAATCTTTATTGTGATGGTAATAAACCTGGAAGGAAATGATATTTTCTTTAAAAGTGACAGACTTAAAAAAAAAAAAAACTGAGGAAAATTATCAAGCGATTTTGCCAAGTTTTCTGTATTTTTTCTCAGTCTTAATATGCCTGTGTGTATTAGGGACATAATTCTTAGCTACAAGTCATTTGTATAATAGATGCTCCTTCCTATAAACATCTCAAATTAAAGCCCATTGTTCAGAGGGTATTAGTCAATGCAATTAGATTAGAGAAAGAAGTGAGACATGAATCCATCAGCTGAAGAGATAAAATTATTACTATTTTCAGACAATGTAGCTGTTTACCTAGAAAACAGAAAAGAAGACAATTCAGTTAGATGAAATGGTTTTAAAATTAATACCCATATTCAGTAAGCACTTTACTAAGCAAATAGTACTTAACTATAAAATGTAACAGAGCAAATGATCTCATTTATGTTGGCATAAAGAAGATAAAACACATAGCTATAAATTTAATAACAACTGTATAAAATCTATTTAAAAAGCTAAGACTTCTTGAAGGGCTTAAAAAATGAATAAATAAAAAGAACTATTGCATTCATGGGTGGAAAGATTTAACCCTGTTAAATCTGTAAACACATTCTTTTACCTCAAATTAATGCAAAAATCTAACAAAATCCTCATCAAAACACCAAAAGGCATTTTTATGTTGGCAGCATATTAAAGACAGCTGGAAACATAACCTAGGGGATCTGCTCGGATTCCTGCCCAAACCCGACAATTTCAGTGAGGAGCCGCACAAAGCAGGTTAGAATGTTCTTTCACCTTTAGGCTGTGGGACTGGAGGCCTGAAGGGTTGAGCCTTTTTATTTTATAGCTGTATTTGCCATTTTCATTTTAATAGGTGCACATATTGCCTACATGATTAAAAATGATAGGTGTTTTGAAAGAACATTTTCATTCACTGCGTAGTGAGTCCTGTCCCTCATCCCTTTTTAGAATCATAGACAGGGCTTGCGAAAAACAAAGAACCAAAATGAAAGAAAGCACCAGTGCCCATGCCTCATCTCTAGATTCTGACTCACGTGGTCTGGGTTTGGCCTGGGCATCAGTATTTTTTCAAGTGCCAGAGTGGCTCTGCTGTGCAGCCAGGGCTAAGAGTCACTGCCACCGAGTGACCCATGCCAGAGCTTTGCAAACCTACTCACAACACATTGGTCATAAAATCAGTTTAGTGGGTTGGGGTCAGCATTCAAACAAACAAAACATGGGGCCTGCATACTGGCACCAGTTTGTGTTCTGGCTGCTCCACTTCTGATCTTACTCCCTGTTAATGGCCTAGAAAAAGCAGCAGAAGATGGCCCAAGTGTTTGGTCCCTGCCACCCATGTGGGAGAAGGTGGAGTTCCTGGCTCCTGGCTCCTGGCTTTGACCTGTCCCTGACATTTCAGTCTCTGTCTCTGTCTCTCTGTCTCTCTCTCTCTCTCTCTCCATCTCTCTTGCCCTCTGTCTCTGTAACTCTGGCTTTCAAATACATAAATAAATAATTAAAACAAACAAAACACAATAGAATTAGATAAATATTGTGTGTGTGTGTGTGTGTGTCTACTGGCTGGTGAGATGCAGTCAAAATTATTGGAAAGCTGCTGACTTTGTGACTCAAACGTTTCTGACTTTCTGAAGCACCTGATCAGAGTTTGCATGAACTAGTAAAGGCTTTTACACTTTAAAACTTAGATTGTAATGCTCACTTTTGCTTATTTTACTTAGCTGTTTAATCATTCTTGTATCACCAAGGTTCAAAGATGCAGTGTATAATTACTTGTGCTTCTATGATGAGCATTGGGCCTTGCTCAACAAATGTCTGATAAATAAATGGATGATTGGAATAACCATTAAGTAATACTTTGCCTGGTTCTCTGTTGAGTTATTTTTATACACTAGTTTCTTCTTTTCCATAAATAAGCTCTAATTAAGTAATTACTCTGGGTAGAATAAAAAAAGAATAATTGGGTGGACATCCAACAAGCAAGACTTTCTTCCTGGCCAATGCACTCATGCAAGTGAGGACCCTGTTTGGACTAGGCCATACATGTTCCAGTCACACTGATGTTGCTGAAGGTCACCTTGACTGGGATGCCTTGCCATGCCATAAGATACTCAGGAAAAGATAGAACCCGAACAAATATGGCTGATAGGAGTCAGCTTCATTCATGGACAGTTTTCAGATTCAAAGTCAGGTCTTCAGAAAAACATTTGAATTCTCTACACCACCAATTTTATGTAACTGAGCAATTACTTATTGAGTTACCATGTTCTTAGCCTTGGGCAAGGTGCTTCAGGAAATATTAAAAAACTATCAAAGTTGCTTAAACCACGTGATCCTAATTATAAGCGAGAAAGAAGTTCAAATTGAACAGGGAAAAAAATTAAGTACAAAGGAAGAAGTCTTCAGATCCAAAAACCAGACACTCGGGACATCACACAGGCATCACAACAAAAAGGCTCAGGTGACATCCTCAGGCCTGAACACTGCGCACTATTCACCTGAAGCCTCTTCCTCCAGGGCCTTGTCTTGGGTCCCATTTTCAAAACCGTGAACAAAACAGCCACGTCTGGAGTTCTCTTGGCGCATTAGCCAGCTTGCACGCTGCTGAGTCACTGCTGCACGACCCCATGATTTCTGTTCTGTTCCACCTCCTGTTCCTCAGATGACGCTTGTGAAAGAGCTGACGTGGACAGAGAGTGAAAATAGGAATCCATGGCATCGCAAGCACTTACCAGAACTGAGCCAGAGGTCGGAGTGACCCCAGCTGGCCTGTGAGGGAGCCTTCAGAGGAGAGGGTTCTGGAAGGTTAGGTGGGGGTGCAGAGCAGAACAGAGCAAACGCCTTACGGGGTCCTTCCAGAAATCTGGGGAAAAGCAGTTAGAAGCTCATATTGGTGAAAACATTTTGAAATCCCTGCAAAATTTTGTATTATGTGCATTTTCCATGGACTTTAGAATTTTTTTTAAAGATTTATTTATTTATTTGAAAGAGTTAACACAAACAAAAGGAGAAACAGAGACAGAGATCTTCCATTCATTGGTTGACTCCCCAGATGGCTGCAACCAGGAGTCAGGAGCTTCATCTGGGTCTACCATATGGGGACAGGGGTCCAAGGACTTGGGCCATCTTCCGCTTTGTTTCCCAAGGCATTGGCAGGGAACTGGAGTTGCTGGGACTCAAATCAGCACCCATGTGGAATGCCGGCATTGCAGACAGTGGCTTCCACTGCTACACCACAATGCCAGCCCCTCCATAGACTTTTTGAAGATCCCTCATTTAAATGAAAAACTTTAAAATTTCCCAAGTGGCTGCAATGAAGCCAAGAGTCAGGGGCTTCTTCAGGACCCAAGGACTTGGGCCATACTCGGTTGCTTTCCCAGGTGCATTAGCAGAGAGCTGGAGCGGAAGTGGAGTAGCTAGGACTCGAACCAGTGCTCACATGGGATACTGGCATTGCAGGCAGAGGCTTAATATACTACTCCATAGTGCTGATCTCCAAATGACTTTTTACATTTCTTTTTTAGAAGATTTTATTTATTTATTTGAAAGAGTTACACAGAGTGCTAGAGTCACAGAGAGACTGCTGGTTTACTCCCTAAATGGCCACAACAGCTGAGGCTGGAGCTGGCTGAAGCCAGGAGCCTGGAACTCCATCTGGGTCTCCCAAGTGGGTGGCTTCAGCCATCTTCCCCTGCTTTCCAGGGCACATTAGCAGGGAACTGGATCAGAAGTGGAGCAACCAGGATTCGAACCATTGCCCATATATATGGATGCTGGCATGCAGGTGGCAGCTTAACCCATTATAGTAGGTGTTCATTTGTTCATTCATTATTGTAACTCCTTTATGTCAAGCATTCTGCTGGAGAAGGAAGAGACACAAAGGAAGGTCTAAGAGCCCTGGGCTAAGAAACTCACAGACATGAAAAATTAAACCTCCAATTCTGCCAAGGTACATTAAAGCAGCAAAAAAAGCTATTTCAAATAGATCATCCAAGAAAATTAGGAGCAACAAAGTCCTGTCCTGAAGGTTCTAACAAGCTTATTTTAAGTAAATAATGAAAAAAAAAGTTAATTGGAAAATGATTACTCTCATTGTGGTAAAAATTGACAGTGAGACTTGAATTACAAAATGTTAATCAGAGTATAAGTTATACAGTTACTTGCCAAGAGAAAATTATGCTAGGTATTTTTAAAAGATAAGTAAATTATGTTTAGATATGGAAAAGCATCTGTATCTTAGAGTTAATTTTTGCCATGATCTTGAAGATTGGTGGACAAGAACCAAGCAGATACAGCACTTGATCCAGAGCTTAAATTACACAAAAATTGAGTTCCTAAATTAACAATTTGAGGGTCAGGCATTGTGGTTCAACAGGTTAAGAATTTCCTGCATTACCAGCATCCCATAGGGGCACTGGTTTGAGTGCCTTCCAATCCAGCTCCCAGCCAATGCACTTGGGAGAGCAGCAGAAGATGGTCTCTACTTGGGAGACCTGGATAGAGATCTATCCAGGCTTTGTCCTGGCCCAGCCCCAGCCACTGTGGCCATTCGGGGAATGAACTACTGGTAGGTGGAAGATCTCTCTCTCTCTCTCTCTCTCTAGATCAATCTCTTTCTCTCTCTTTCTCGCTCTGTAACACTACCTTCCAAATAAATAAATAAATAATTAAGAAGTAAGTAAAGAAATCATAATTTGATGGAGTTCAAAATCCATGTTCAAGATACAATAAAACTACTTCTAATTTTTTATGATTGATGGATTGATTGATTTGGAAGGAAGAAACGTAGAGAGAGAGGAGAGACAGAGAGAGATCTTTCATCCATGGGTTCACTCCCAAAATGGCCACAACAGTCAGAGCTGCTTCAGGCTGAAGCCAAGAGCCAGGAGCTTCATCTGGGTCTCCCATGTAGGTGCAGGGTCCCAAGCACTTGGGCCATCCTCCGATGCTTTCCCAGGTGCACCAGCAGGGAGCTGAATTAGAAGCAGAGCAGCCACGACTCGCACTGGCGCCCACAGGGGATACTGATGTCACAGCTAGTGACCCAGCCCACTATCCCACAGCCCTGACCTCTAACATACATAAATACAGCCTTTAAAAGTTGTGCTCGAGGCACGTCTTTGCCTAAGCAGTTAAGATGCTGGTTAGGATATCCACAACCCACATTAGAGTGCCTGGGTTGGACTCCTGGCTCTGGCTTCCAATTCCAGCTTCCTGCTGATGTGGACCTTGGGAGGCAGCAGTGAGGACTCAAGCAGTTTTGCCCGTACCACCCAAGAGGGAGATCTGGACTGAGTCCTTGACTCCTGGATTTGGTCCTGGCCCCAAATGGGGCATTTGTGGGTATTTGGGGAATCAACCAGCAGATGGGAGTGTCTCTCTGTCCATCTGTCTCTCTCTGCCTCTCAAAAATTAAACAAGACAATTAGACTCTGTAAAGCCAGTAGTTGTTAAACTTACCTTAGCATTAAGTCACATTTTTCCTTAATCAAAATGCTAAATCTTACATAGTCCTAGAACATACTTTTTCTTTTTTAATTTTTTTTATTTATTTGAGAGGTAGAGTTACAGACAGTGAGAGGGAGAGACAGAAAGAAATGTCTTCCTTCCATTGGTTCACTCCACAAATAGCCGCAACAGCCAGAGCTGAGCAGATCAAAAGTCAGAAGTCAGGAGCTTCTTCCAGGTCTCCCAGGTGGGTGCAAGGGCCTAAGCACTTGGGCCATCCTCTGCTGCTTTCCCAGGTGCATTATCAGGGAGCTGGATGGGAAGTGCAGCAGCCAGGACTTGACCTGGCGCCCATATAGGATCCCATACTGCACGCTAGGGCTTTTTTTTTTTTTTTTTTAAGGGAAAGGGTTTATTGGAGGAAACCCAACAGACCGATGGGAAGGGGTGAAGAAGGAGAAAGAGAGAGAGGAGAGCATAAAAGAGAGCAAGAGACAGAGAGACAGAGAAGTCAGGAGACGGGAGAGAGAGAGAGAGAGAGAGAGAGAGAGAGAGAGCCACATGTTCAGGAGCAGGTCCTTTTAAAACTTTGTAGGGGCAGGCAGGGAAGTAGGGGCAGCGAATCCCATTAGGATGGGGGTGGAGCTTGACACCGGCCATGTGGCCACCTGGCTCCAGGCTGGGGCTTTAATCCACTGTGCCACAGCCCTGACACGTATCTACATCTTTCACAAAAGAAAATTTTGATCAGATAATTGGCTCAACTGATATAACTGCTTTTTCTCTTTCATTCTTTCTCTCTCTCTTTTGCTTTCCTCTTTCTTCCTTTTAAAGTTTTCAAGTGCTGGCCGGCGCCGTGGCTTAACAGGCTAATCCTCCACCTTGCGGCGCCGGCACACCGGGTTCTAGTCCCGGTTGGGACGCCGGATTCTATCCCGGTTGCCCCTCTTCCAGGCCAGCTCTCTGCTATGGGCCGGGAAGGCAGTGGAGGATAGCCCAAGTGCTTGGGCCCTGCACCCGCATGGGAGACCAGGAGAAGCACCTGGCTCCTGGCTTTGGATCAGCACGATGTGCGGGCTGCAGCGGCCATTGGAGGGTGAACCAACGGCAAAAAGGATGACCTTTCTCTCTGTCTCTCTCTCACTATCCACTCTGCCTGTCAAAAAAAAAAAAGTTTTCAAGTGATTCCAAGTACAGATCTTGGTAAACTGTTATAATTTATAGACTTTTCAGTTTAAATGAACTGGCAGAGAGCAAAATAAATAGATGAAAACATGTTGCTAAAATTGTGTATCCTCTAAGGCTAATCAACTCTCAAATTAACGTGCATAAAACTGACCTATTTGGAAACATTGCCCCTTGGAGGCAATGAAAACAATTGTGATATAGCACCTATTCTAGGTATAAGGTACATACCCCTTCCCACCTTACTGGGACTGCGCTGTGGCGTAGCAGGTAAAGCCGCCACTTGCAGTGCCGGCAACCAGTTTGAGTCCTGGCTGCTACACTTCCAATCCAGCTCTCTGCTATGGCCTGGGAAAGCAGTAGAAAATGGCCCAAGTCCTTGGACCCCTGCACCTGTGTGGGAGACCTGAAAGAAGCTGCTGGCTCCTGGTTTCAGATCGGCGCAGCTCCGGCCATTGCAGCCATCTGGGGAGTGAACCAGCGGATGGAAGACCCCTCTCTCTCTACCTCTCTTCTCTCTGTGTAACTCTGCCTTTCAAATAAATAAACAAATCTTTTTAAAAAATAAAGTTATTGCCATTTTTAGTTGATCATTGTACTTGCTCTCTCACCACATTATTAACCTTTAGCTACCCTACTGGAAGGGGATGAGAATCAAATGTTAGTGTTGGATAACTTTCTGGGTTTGGCAGGATTACAAAGCATAGCTATGTGAAAACATATTTGCATTTAAAATTCTTAGGTACATATGCATAATAAATATTAGAACACCAATGAGCTAAAATTATTGTCTGTATTTAAAGTGTGACAGTATTTAAAATTACCTCCTGATGACAATTTCAGTTAATCACATTAGAAGTATGTCTGATTACTTCTTGTTAATTGCAGTTTACAATCCAGAGGGGAAAAGGTCTAGAAAATTCCAGGTAATAGGTTACATAATTGCTAACATCAATCTGGGGTTTGAAATAATATTCATACTCTTGGGCCAGTCAGTTAGCGATGGGTACTGAGAACCACCGCTGCAGACTGTGACAGGTTCTGTAGGGGAGATGTGGAGCTGTCTCCACAGTTTACAACAGCAGAGCAGGAATGAAGACTTAGAAATGATCACAGGAACATTCAGGTATGTGCCGGTTATGTGTCGAGGGAATCACGAAATGCTGGCGGATTCCACCAAAGGGCGCCACTTGACCCTACTGTGCAGAGATCTGTGCACCAGTCAGGCCGCATCCCCATTCCGTAAGACCCCAGACTGGTCTCTCTACCCTTCTACCATTCATTTCCGTAATTTATGCTTATTATTTACTTTCTATCCACTCACATTTGAATTTCATAAAGGGAGAAATATTTATTTGATTTGTGCACAGAAATATCCCAACTGCCAATAATGCTGGATTCTGTTGAATGAATGGATTTAATCATTTCCACAGTAGGCAGACAGAGACATCTGCTCAGGTGAATTTGTTAATTTGTTTGAGGGAAATTTCAGAATCAATAGAAACGTGTATCTGTGATATTTTTCCTTCTACTCTTAGACCTATCTTTCCCAGCCTAGGAGGCATGGGGCTAAATCTCTTTGAAGATCCAATGAGGACAGCTTCAGGTTTCAGACTGATGATAGCAGAGGCTTATAAAAGAAAAATCTATTCTTTCAGAAAAAATATAGGGAAAGTCTGGCTGTTCTTGAAGAGAAATAACATTGGAAATTGGTTGAAAAATGAAAGAATAAGATTCAATTACCAGTGCCACATCACCTGAGTCACTTTCCCTTTAATAAACTCACTTTTGACTGGTGTGTAGACTCTTTGTGGGAGAGGCCAGGCCAAATGAAATTCAAATTGCTTCTGCTTGGAAAACACAAAACAAAAAGTAACCTCTACTGGATTCTGAAGCAAATTATCACTGTGCACCCTAACCTCAAGTCCAGGAACAATTCATAGAGAAACATCTGCCTCTAGGGAAGCCAGATGAGAATCCCACACTTATCCTATCTGCTCTCACATTGAGCTGATGACAAGACTTGGGCACCTTTTGGGAGTGCTACAGTCTGGAGGTGCCCCCAAAGCGCCAGTGTTGTAAGCTCAATCCCAGTGCAACAGTGCTGGGAAGTAAAACTTAATGTGAAGTGATTAAGTCAGTAGGACTCTGTCCTCATGAATGGACTAATGCTGTTATCACAGGAGTGAGTTTGAGTTCCTCTTCCTGTCTTGAGTTCTCTTGCCCTTCTGTGTTCTGCCATGGAATGAACCAACAGGATGGTCTACATCGGATGCTGATGCCATGCTCATGGACACCCAATTTCCCAAATCGTCCTAATTTACACACACACACACACACACATACACATACACCATCCTGTTGTCCACAAATTACCCAGTCTGTGATGTTCTGTTACAGCAACACTAAATCTAAAACTAAAATGAACTAAGACATAAAGAGATCTTCTATTTCTTAAAAAAAAAAAAAAAAAAAAAAACTGAAAATGGGCTAATATTAGTCAATAGCTCTCGATACGTTTCTTACCGGAAACCGCTGAGACCCCAGAATTTCTTGGTGAAATACAGGCATCGGAGTTGTAAAACAGTCCCCATGCATGCTTGATACAACTGCTGTGAGTTGCGGTTCAACGATCGCGGTTTGATCCATCGTGGGACCATCTGGGTTTAACTGGGGGTCTCAGCACACTGTGTTCTTCCTCTATCAATCTTCCTTGATGCCTATATTCCTAAATCAAAGGGAACAACATCTAGTTTCAAATGGCAGTAAATGGGAATTGATGGGTGTTGCCTCATCGACAAAACATAGCACAAAACCATTAGCACAATGCCATCAAACAGAAGCATTTGGAGAAAAAGAAATTAACAGCATACTTTAAACTTAAAGTCTCATTCCTCCCGTGTTTTGATTCCCATTCTCTTTTGAAGGGTTGTTTCACATGCTTTTTTCACCCCATCACGTCCCCAGCTGACTTTGCTCCACCTCTGGGTTATTCCTGCATGCCGCTGTTAGGAAATGGTGACTGGGGCACCATAGCATTGCCCCTCCACACTCTGCAGTCCCCAAGGGACGGACAGCATGCTCCGGTGACGCTCCCGGGGCCTTTTCAGTCCTGCAGGAGCCCATCTCCACGCTGCCATCACGCCCTCTGGACTTCCCAGCCCATCCCAGCCTTGGGTTCGGCAGACACCGCAGGAGTGTGTTTTATTGACCACTGGATTCAAAATCTGTCATCTGTCCGAAAGGAAAGCCTGATGCAAAGACTTAGAAGCAGGTAATTTTACTGAGAAATCAAATTACCGATCACCAATTCACCAAATGGCTCAGTCAGCAAATTTACTTAACTCTTGAGTTTGGGTTGAGCAGTTTTCTTTTTGTCTTACAGCATCATTAAAAGGAGTGTGGCTGCCCCTGCTGCCTGCTATAGCTGGAGACCAAAGGGCAGAGAGAGACAGAGACCGAGGGGATAGAACAGGAATGTATCTTGAAGAAGGATTTCTTCTAAATATTTTATTAATCAATGTATTCACAGGAAGGATAGAAGGATTCTGCATATTCAAGAATCTATTAAATAAATTCTTCATGAATATATGTACAGGAATAATTTTGGGGAGACATGTCTTTGTTACAGAAAATATTTGTGGAGAATACGTTCTCAAACATTAAGAATACAGTCACAGAAACTCGTCCTATTCAACATAATGTTCTTCAGCCCCAGAAATTGCAGAGACAAACTGAATTTCCTTAAAATGGTGTAAAGTAAAACTCAGTGTTTCAAAAGAAATGAGCCAGTGTGGAGAGAGCTGGTCATTTGCTGGGTGGTTAAGAGTTGCTTCTAGAGCATGCATCCGGCAAGTTGCAGGAGTCTTGGGTTTAAAGCTGCACCACATCCAAAGCCCAAGTACTTCATGGTATCTGCCCCTGCCTCCCCCCACCCCGACCCCGCTCAAGAGATGGGGGTGCTGTAGACATGGGTGACTCCTCTCAGACATCCCAGGCATGTCTGAAAATCAGCGTTCAGCCAGGGAGCCGCGTCCTCACTGGGAGTCCTGTGTTAGCCAGGTCTCCATCTCCAGCACCAGCACTCCTGGAAACGCTTTTAAAACACGAGTTATACAAGGTCAGGATTTCAAATCACAGAGGAAGAAAGGAGCTGCTCAGAGATTGTTAAGGCTCAAGGTTTTTTTAATGTCCTAGGGCTGTTGGAAGTGAGAGAAATTTATTTTCGCTGAAGCTATCTGAAGTGACAGACATTCAAAGACTACAGTCCCACAACTCCTAAGCTCCTTCAGGACTCTCGTTAATGATCTAACTTCCAGCATCATCATGTGTACTTGTGATGTGTTGCACAAATGGTCCTTTGGGGGAGCTTCCTCTAATAACCTAGAAGTGTGTATTTGGTCAGGAGAGGAGGAGGTGAGTATGAGGCTGAGGTTGGCCTGGGGCAGCCGGGGTCTACATGCTGTCTGCCATTTCTGGGTGCTGCTTGACCCAAAGGTAGTGGGAGTCCTCCCCGCACAGGGACGATTTCAGCTCCCGATAGGTCACGCCTTTCTGGAATGCATCGGGATTGGGGAAGGGGCACTGGTTGGAACAGGAGCTGGATGCAGGTAGAGGTGAGTCCCAGGCAGTTGAGGGCTCAACAGCACCCCAGCGTCTGCCGTACCTGCTCCTGGGCCTCCAATTTGGTGTGGCACTAAGAGTGGCTCAACTGGGTTGCTGAAGGTGCTCATGCTTGATGCACACTCGGGGCTCCTATGCAGGAGATTCTTTGAGGTTCAGCCACTGCTGACTTAGAGAAGTGGATCACTGCTGGCACATTCCTGGTGCTACTTAGTGGTTGCTCTTAAATGTCGGCACCCCATACGAGGGTGCTTTAAAATAGCATTAAAAGGTTTGAAGTCTGAGGCTGGCGCTGTGGCGTAGCAGGTAAAGCTGCTGCTTTCAGCACAGGCATCCCATATGGGCACTGATTTGAGTCCTGGTTACTCTGCTTCTGACCCAGCTCTCTGCTATGGCCTGGGAAAGCAGCAGAAGATGGGCCAAGTCCTTGTGCCCCTGTACGCATGTGCAGGAAGAAGTCTTGGCTCCTGGCTTCCGCCTGGTCCCGCTTGGTCATTGCAACTATCTGGGAAGTCAGCCATTAGATGGAAAGCCTCTCTCTCTCTGCCTTTCAAATGAGTATTTTTATTTTTGAAAAAGAATGTTCTTGAGCACTCAAAGAGCTCATGCACCTTAAAAAAATTCAGAATCTGGGTGTGCGAGAGTCTTTAAGATGTTCATGATAAATACAATGAAATCACATGAATTCCAAATTTCCTTTTGCACCAAAATAAACTGACCTTTTAATTCCATTTTTCCACGAACATTTTGAAGCACCCTCGTGTGTGTGTTGTGTCGGCCATTTACATTCACAAGTATGCAGGCATCCTCAAAGTGAAACTGAAAGACCTTTGGTGTAGGTACTGTCTTCTCATTCCATGGAGATGTTCTGCCTGATTAGGAAAGTGCACAGGTGGACTTTGCCTTGGCGTTTGATTGGCTTGTTTCAGCAATAAATACTTACTTGTGTCAGTTAAGTGTGAGAGCAGGTGTTGAACATGAGAGTTAAGAGTCCTTGTTCCCACAGATCTTCCAGACCTGGGGGAGAGACCAACTAGGAACAATAAAAAGAGAAAAGCCAAATGGTGGGTAGAGACCAGGTACCGTGGGGCTGTGAAGTAGGTGATACTGTGGACGCAAACAGTTAAGGAGTCAAAAAAGACTGCGAAGAAGTTGGGGGAGGGGCAAGAACACCTAGGCAGAGGGATCAGAGACACGAATAGGGGACACCCATGAACTGGTGCGTTTGGAGAAGAGAAAGTTCAGTGCAAATCAAGTAGGGAACATGAGAGAGGTACCTGGAGGAACAGGACTGTGGACTGTCTGTAGCCTCTCGGGCCTGGCACTGGTCAGCTCTCAAGAGTTAACTGTGGGGGCCGCCGCCGTGGATCACTTGGTTAATCCTCCGCCTGTGGCGCCGGCATCCCATATGGGCGCTGGGTTCTAGTCCTGGCTGTTCCTCTTTCAGTCCAGCTCTCTGCTGTGGCCTGGGAAGGCAGTGGAGGATGGCCCGAGAGCTGGGGCTCCTGCACCCATATGGGAGACCAGGAAGAAGCACCTGGCTCCTGGCTTTGAATCGGCACATCTCCTGCCGTTGTGGCCATTGGGGAGTGAACCAATGGAAGGAAGACCTTTCTCTCTCTCTCTCTCTGTCTGTCTATAACTCTACCTGCCTGTGCCCTTTGTGTCCTAACTCCAGTGAGGTCATGTTGGTAGATGACACCTCAGAAACGGGGCAAAAGGTGGGCAATTCCAGTTTCCTGGTGAGCAGTTCCTCTGATGATGGCACTGTTTTGTGTAGTGCTAATACTTGGTTAGGGGATCCAAGTTCCCTTTTCTAAAAAGTAATTTTTATTTATTTAAAAGGGAGAAGGAAGGGAGCCAGGCACTTCACTGAGGTTTCTCACATGGGTGGCAGGGACTCAAGTACTTGGACAGTCACCTGCTGCCTCCCCGGGCATGGGTCAGCAGGAAGCTGGTGTGGAAGGCGAGGTGGGACTTGATCCCAGCCACTCTGATATGGGCTGCAAGCAGCTCAAGCAGCAGCTTCTCGCTGTCAGTAACACAGAACTGCCCCTGAGTTCTCTTTTGAATAAGCCTCAGATACTTGGAAGACAAAGCTGATGGCTGGCTACCTGGATTTCTCTCTTCCTATGTGACCACATGGTCTTTTGTGAACAAAATAGTTCAACCCCAATTTGGCTTGTTTTATCCATCCTGTTTGAGAACCTTCTGTTGAAACGACATATATTAAATATACAAGCCCAAAATTTCTGGTCTTCTATGGAGCCTATACAATGAGCAATTTTGAGATTCTTAGTAATTTAAAAAACTTACAATTTGATTTCTAAGAGTATTAATATGTCAATCTATTTTCCTAAGGAAACACCCTAAGGAGCATGGTCCCCCAAAGTGACTGACTTCTTCGCTGGCCAATGCAGGCAGTTACCTTTGTTCTCCATGCAGAGAAAAGACACGTTCCAGGCTGTGTTGCAGGCACAGGTCATGGCAGCACAGTCATTAAGACAGTAGTCAGGTATGGGTTTTATCTGTTTATTATCATTTAAAATATATTAAAATCTTAACACAGCAGAGCAGGTACTTTTGTTGCACATGACAGTTTACAAAAAGCAAAGCAAAACCAAACAAAATTCCACAGAAACAAGACATCAACCAATAATATATTAAAATTCCATTTCTGTACGGATACAAAGGCATGTGATTAATGCACACCTCTGAGAAAAAATCTATCGTTTCTTCAGGGACTTACACTTGGAGACATTCTTGAAGCAGAAATCAACTTTCTTAAACTGTAGCATCTTAATGAAGCAAATAGATAGAGCTGAGTCTTTCTATATCTATTGCCTTTCCCTCCCCCTCAACAGTGATGACGGTCCACTCCCATGAGGGCATTGGTAGCTGTTACTATGTGTGACAAGAGCGAGAAGTGTAAGCAAAGAGGTACTTGTCTTTGAAAATTGTGGGACTGATTCCACACGACTTAAATCTCGGATAGAATCACCTGTAACAAAAAAATAAGGTTGGATAACAAATCGGAATTTTTCAAAGAATCAATACTGAGCTCCTACTTTAGAGATCTTCCCTCTCAAAGATGTGCACAGGCCCCAATGTAACACAGCTGCCTGCAATGGGAACTCCACAGCCAGTGGGAGGAACAGTTCTCCTGCAACCTCTTTGGAGTGGAGCCAGGAAGATTTCAGACCCACCGCCCAATGCCAATGTGAAGGCAGGGTCCCCGGGTCCCGCTGCTGGTGGTGGGGGCTCAGCAAGAAATGAACAGCTTTTGGATGCCCTCTGCCTGTTCTCACCTCACCTCTGGCCACTCTCCCACTTCTTTTAGGCTCTTTTAGGTTTGGGAGCAAACCAGGAAATGGAAAATGGGACAGTAAGGAGATTTAAGGAGTCCTGAACACATGTGCTTTTTATTGCTGTTATCTTTAAAGAGTCACACTTCCTGAGAAAAGTACACAGATACCTCCTGTGAAGTCTTTTGCTTTTAAAGCACCAGGCCTCCATCTCTCGGACCTGCGGCACCCAGATAGCCGATGTGGGGCACGCTCAGATGTGGTTCAGGTAAAAACATTCACACCTGTTCCTGAAGATGACTTCTCTGTTTGGAGATTTGAGAGCTGTACGCGTGCCAAATGGGGAATGGTCTTCTTTCATGGCAAGGGGGAGAATCAGGTGTGAGTGGGGCTTCTCCGGTCTGCTGGCTGCAGCACATCAAAGTGGGGGTCCCACCCTTGCTGCAGCACATGGTGGGCAGGAGAAGTCCCGCCCCCAGGTAGTGACCTTCCCAAACCCACCTTGTCCCCGAGTGAGTCACTGGCGCTAGGTCAGGCATCAAAGTCCTCTGCACACACAAACCACACTTTGGAAGGCCCTCCTAAAATGCGGATAGGACCCCAGAGACGTCAACATCAAATTAAGAGGCACCAGTCTTCCTGTTGACGGGGCCCATGCAAGTCCGGTGAGCCGGCTACCCCCTGACCTGGCTTAGGGCAGGGTCTTCCTCAGTGAGGTCCTGGGAGTTTCTGAACATCAGGATGGAATTGTATATCTTCAGTGCTGGGCCCAGTTTGATCTTCATCACCTTGACGATGTCTGTCTGTGTCAGAAGCAGGAAGGCTTTGCCATCGATTTGCTGTAAATAAACACACACAAACACACACACAATGTGAATACCCCATGCTGTTACAGCCTGTTCCCCCAGGGGTGCAGAGCCTGCTGATGGCTGAGCCTCAAGGCTCTAGCCAACTGTCACTCAACATCCCCCTACAGGAATTGGAAGTTGAATCAGATTAAAAAGGTGCTCACTCTGGTAAGTACGAATTCAATAGACACAAACAGTTCCCAGGCTACATTTTGGTTGTGATGTTTTTAAAATCTTGACCTCAATTTGTATTGAGAGCTTTAAAAATGACAGCAAGCAAATCTCCAGGAATTTTTCCCAAGAGAATAATTGCAATGTGTATTCCCCAGTATTATTTATGACAAGCGGATACTGACAGCAGCCCAGGGCTCCAATAACAGCAGAAGTAAATAAATTATGATATAATCACAGGATGGGATACCACAGTCATCCAAATTCATGTCCCAGTGAAACATTTAATGATCTGGGAAAATTTTCATGAACTGTTAAGCAACAAAATAAGATACGATGATATAGAGAGATGTCATATTTAATCTGTAAAATTAAATATGCATGGCCACATGAACACATCTACATATGTAAAATATTTGAAGTCTTCACACCAAATGATAAACTGAAGTTATCTTTGGATGGTAGAATAGTGGCTGATGTTTATTTTCTCCTTTTAACTTTCCTATATGAAAAAAATTCTGAAGTAACATAAGCAGAAATGTACACAGAACAAATGCTTTCTTTATTAATTTTTTAAAAGTATTTTAAGGGGCCAGCACTATGGTGTAGTAGATTAAGCTACTGCCTGCAGTGCCAATATCTCATATGGGCACCAGTTCGAGCCCCACTGCTCCACATCCCATCTAGCTCCCTGCTTATGCGACTGGGAATGCAGTAGAGGATGGCCTAAGTGCTTGACCCCTTACACCTCATGGGATACACAGAAGAAGCTCCTGGATCCTGGTTTTGGACCAGCCTAGCTCCGGCTATTGTGGCCATTTGGGGAATGAACCAGCAGATGAAAGATCTCTCCCTCTGTCTCTCCTTCTCTCTCTCTCTCTAACTATGCCTTTCAAATAAATAAAAAATAATAAACCTTTTAAAAAGAGAAAATATATTTTTATATTTTTACACTAGTTCAGAATGATTTCTGGATTCAGATGAACAAGTTTTGGTGTCTAATGTACAGCAAGGATAGTGATGGATGTGCTAATTAATTTGACTGTGGTAATCACTTCACTATACACACACACACATTAAACTATCATGTTGGATAGTTTGAATATATTCAGTTTTTATTTGACAATTACATATTTTTTTGACAGGCGCTACGACCGGCGCACCGCGCTGATCCGATGGCAGGAGCCAGGTGCTTCTCCTGGTCTCCCATGGGGTGCAGGGCCCAAGCACTTGGGCCATCCTCCACTGCACTCCATGGCCACAGCAGAGAGCTGGCCTGGAAGAGGGGCAACTGGGACAGGATCGGTGCCCCGACCGGGACTAGAACCCGGTGTGCTGGCGCCGCAAGGCAGAGGATTAGCCTGTTGAGCTGCGGCGCCGGCCTTGACAATTACATTTTAAAAGATTTATTTATTTATTTGAAAGGCAGAGTTACAGAGAGAGGGGGGAGAGATATATACAGAGAGATATCTTCTATCTGCTAGTTCACCCCCCCCACCAAATGGCCACAGTGGCTGGGGTTGGGCTGAGTGGAAACTGGGAGCCAGGAGTTTCTTTCTGGGTCTCCCACGTGGGTGTCAGGGGGCCAAACACTTGGGCCATCTTCAGCTGCTTTCCCAAGTACTGGGAGCTGGATCAGAAGTAGAGCAGCTGGGGCTTGAACTGGTGCCCACATGTGATGCTGGCGTTGCAGGTGGTGGCTTAACCTGCTGCGCCACAACATCAGTCCTGACAATTCCGTAGTTTTAAAGTCAAAAACATACTACAGTCTGAACTGTGGCTTTCCCCAGTAATAGACGGCCCTGGCCACCACACCGACTGCTTGTCCAGCTTCTGCAGGCCTCAGTGACTCAGGTTTTGATTTGTGGGACTTTTTGGGGGTCCTTACACCAATGTGACTTATTTATACACAGCCTGGCTCAGAAGATTCCTGGATCCAGAATCTTGTTCATTTACTGTTCCTGAACCACGAAAGTAGGAATGAGATTTCCATGGTAACACCCTTCCTGAACCAGGGTTCTAAACCTTTGCAAGTTTAACAGTGGCGTAGCAGGCAAAGCTGCCGCCTGCAGTGCCCACATCCCATGCGGGTGCTGGTTCGAGTCCCAGCTGCTCTACTTCCTAGCCAGATCTCTGCTATAGACTGGGAAAGCAATAGAAGATGGCTCAACTCCTTGGGTTCCTGCATGCATTAGGAGACCTGGAAGAAGCTTCTGGCTCTTGGCTCTGGATCTGGACAGCTCCAGCCATTGTGGCCATCTGAGGAATGAACCATCACATAGAAGACCTCTCTCTTTCTCTCTACCTCTGCCTCTCTGTAACTCTGTCTTTCATATAAATACATAAATAAATCTTCACAAATATTTAACATTGCCTGCACACACCCCTAGATGATCTCACTGATGGTGATGCTTATGAGGGCAGGAAACCCCTGGGTGATGTATGAGAATTATAACATTTCAAACAGCTTTAGAAAGCTTCCTGTGTATTAAGGAAGACTCATCCCTCTGGACAATGGCACACCTTACCAGGGCAGAGGAGAGAGAATGTCTCTACTTCCATACCCTGACCCTTCTCTAATGCCCAAAGGGGACTTTGTGTATGGGGCTGGGCCACCACAGCCAAGCCGGCCATGCCCAGGCAGAAGCAGGGGAACATTACGTTCCCTTGGCAGCTGCCCAGACTGATAGCGCCTGGGCCTTGTGCTGTGCTCCTGTGGGGCTCAGGGATCCAGGACTCAAAGCCCCAAGAGGACTTGCTCTGAACCCTGCCTGCTCTGAACTCTAGAGAGGGAGAGGCACTTGCTGCTTCCTAGAATATCAAAAGGTCCATTCTCATGCAGAGTTCTAGAGCACTGACTGGGGCTCTGGAACCAGGCGGCAATGCGCTGGATCCTGGCTGTCCTTTCCTCAGTATGCCTGACCTTCCAGAGCTCAGAGCTTAGGTCCCCAGGGTGTGAACCGCCACCGTGGAGTTTGGTGATGATCAAAGCTCTATGCCTTCAATCTAAGCACATCTCAGCACAGCACCTAGCCCATGGCAAGTCCAGGTAAACATCAGGAGCATTACTATTTACATTATAATTCTGTAGCAGGTCCAGCCTCTTCTGAGGCCCTTGTCATGGATACTAATTCCTGGACAAAACGCTAAGCAGTTCAGCATATTGTCAGGCAAGAAGCAGCAACCCCAAAGGAAGATTTTGTGGTTTGTCTGCATCCCCCATAGAGCAGGTGCAGGGCAGGAATAGGCTTATGATCCTGCCCTCACTTGGGAGTAGACCAATCCCCTCTGCTCCCCAGTGCAGTCCCAGGGAGGATCCCTCCCGCCCTCAGTCAGGCTTAATGCCACCATGCAGAGGCTTCAGGACACCTGCGGGTATTAGTTCATTACTGCTAGGGTTAGAATGTCACCAGAAAAACTGCTGTTGAAGTTTAATCTCCATTTTAAAATGTTTTAAAATGTGGATGCAGAAGATGAGGCCATAATGGCTCTATCCTCACGAATGCATTGACTCATCCACCAGTTAATGGTTAACAGGTTATCTTGTAGGTGGATTTGTTACCAAAGTCAGGGTGGTCCCATCTCTTGGAAGCACTCCTCTCATCCATGTGATGCCCTGTACCTCCTCAGATCCCTGCAGTCCCCACAAGCAAGAAGGAGCTCACCAAATGCCACCCTTTGACCCTGAACCTTGTAGCCTCCAGTACCATGAACAGAGTAAGCCTCTATTCTTTATAGTTGCCCAGGCTGTGGTATTCAGTTACAGGAACAGAATATGGAGGAAGACAAATCCTCTTGTTTATTTACTATTCCCCTGAATAGTGTGTTTGCAAAGCATGACATATGAGCTGGGTGCCACAGAGCCATGTGACAGTAGAGCTGGGTATAAGAGAACCCAAGATGGGGGCTGTCCTGCTGTCCCACCTGCATTGCTGGCTCTTTCCCTGCTGGCTCTTCTCTTGCCTCCCCAAGCTGATCTGCACATCTGTCAATGGATGCAGAGCACTGCTGGGGGCCTAGAAGTGCAGAGACACATATAACGTTCACAGTTCTCACCTCTTTCCTGAAGCACTTGGCCTGTTCTTCACAGCCCAGGAGAGACTGTACAAACTCAGCCACCTGCACAGCAAGATGAAAGGCCTCATTTACAACAGGCACCTGCGGTAATACCAGGTCCAACATTTGAGGAAGACACACGCCACATCCCTCCCATGTTTGGGATTAAATAGCAACTATCAGGTCACATCAGCATTTTCCAACTCACAGCTCAGAAATGAAACCTACTCGTATCTTTTCTGTCCCCTTGTCACTGGGCCTACCCAGGGTCATGGGTATGGTAGTGCCAATGATGGCCTCTATCTGCACGGGGCTCTGGCATTAGGGAAGCTTCTCTCATCGGACCTTCTGGTGCACCCTGAGAGGGATTGGAGGGGGGGTGGTGGCCTTGTGCAGCATTTACAGACAGGATGGCCAAGGGGCAGCAAGAGGTCAGCTTCCTTGCAGCAGGCCCCAGTCAAGGTCCTCTCTGAGTTCCCAGCTCCTTACTTGGTGTCTGGCTAACCACAAGAACTCAGTAAATCTAACTGGAGTGGGTCCTCCTACAGATGAGGATGGAGCTGAATGCTGGTGACCCCCATTCACCCACAGTCAGTAAGTAGCAAGGTGGATCTGGAACTCAGGTTAAATCCAAACCTCAAGTTCTAGACAACCTCTTCAATTCGATCTCCCATTCTCACTTTTCCCCCACCTTCTTTAACTCCCATATCCCCCCAAATTCCTCTTGGTAAGAGAGTTCTCATAAAGACCTGGCTGTTGGCTCAGGAAGCCACTGGGTATTATAAGCAGGTGCTTGTGTGAAGCTGACTGAGCCAATGTGATACAGTGCAGACTCCCAACAAACTGAAAGGGCAGCTGGGTTCTGGCTGCTTCCGGCCAGGTCAGGTGCAGTGGCAGCATGGGCTGAGAGGCACCGGGGAAGCACAGGCAATTGCAGTCTTAGGTGCCACCTGCATTGTGTATACCTGCCCTCTTCCTCCCTCAGGTCCCACAGGAAGGTCCTTGAGAGAGCTACACAGCCCAGGACCTGGAGTCAGCCTGTTCTGCCATCAAACATCTCCGCAAGCACCTGCTCCCTCCAAACCCGGCCACGAGTAGCAGTGCAGGAGCGGCCACCAGGTGCATGGATTCCTGGTTACAGAGCAGTTAGAGCCAGAGGAGCACCCTGACACCTGTGTGCACCCTGGATTTGCCCCACGGTCTCACAGCTCTACAATATTCAGTCTGTGTGAAGGAGGCGAGTTCTCAGTATCTTCTTTCTAGAAGCCATCAGTGTGTTACGTCTGCTTTTACTCATCTCTGGTGCTGCCATTGCATTTTATCATCAGTTGTTTTATAGTCTTCCTTCCAGAGTGCAGGATGATAAGGGTTTTTAAATGCCCTCCCGTATCAGCCGTCATGCTGTCATGCAGTGACATCTCCAATCCCTGGGAGCTCCCGGGACTCGTGTGGGTGCTCCCACTGGCCTCGGCTTTCACATTATGAGTGGGTTCAAAGCAGACCCTGGCAGTTCAGAAGCAGAGGAGGCCGAGTCTGCTTGCTGAGTGAAGGTGATTTTTCTGGGTGAACAGGATGCACAGAACACGTTTAGTAGTTGCAGGTAGCTGGTGAGAGCTATGGAAGGTCTCCCGTCAAGCTGCAGAGATGGCACAACTAGGGTAGGTGACAGTGCAGGTGACAGAAGCCCTGACGGTGGCTGAAGCGGGGCTTCCAGAGTGTCTCATGCCCGGGACAGTGACAAGTGGATGGCTTCGTCTTTCCCCAGGTTGCTCCTCTGGCTTTGTGGGATGCCTCGTGCTAGGTGCTGGGAGGGTTGCACCTGTGAGCAGGTGGGGCCTGAAAGTTAGTGAGCTGACTGTCTGATTAGTGCAGGGGGACAGATGGTGCCTGGTGCATTCGGGAAAGTTCATTCTTCACTATAAGACAAGGTCAAGTGCACCAGCATTCTTAAGAGAAGTATAAAGGTGATAGGGACAGCCTGTATGTCGGGGGGGACTCAGGGAAGTCACCATGAAAGTGTTGGTCCCTGGGTGGATGGGTAGAGAAGGCAGGAGAACCTCAGGAGCAAGCCCAGAAGCAGAGTGCAGCGTGGCTGGAGCTGAGCAGCAGGAGGGAGTGGCAGGCAAGGCAGGGGCAGCTCTGGTTTCTCACTGGGGGGTTGTACTTCCATCAGCAGGTGGCAGGGAGCGCTGGGTTCTCTGCCATGGCCACACAGTGGAATCACCTGCAGAGCACTGAAACTGACTGGGGTGCAGGCCTCATGCCACTGAGGTTACAAATGAGTCCTGCTGGAATGGGTCCAAGTACTAGGCAGTTATTTTTAGAGCTCCCCAGCTGACACTAATGTGCACTGAGGGCCAAGGACAGCGGCGCTCGAGAAGGCTGGGGTGATGATCCAGCAGTGTCCAGAGGATCCGTGCTGGCGCCTCCAGTGGGCAGTGCCATCTGGGAAGCATCGGGGCAGGGGGAGGCGCCGAGGGCCTGGATGCTCTGCACGGGCTGAGCAAACAACCCAGGCAGCAGGCGCTGCTCAGGTGAAATCCTGAGGTTCTGGGGACAGACTGGGTGTGGGAGTGAAAGGGATGGAAGCTGAGTCTGGGCCACAGGCCTGCGAGCACAGCTTCTCCACCTCAGTGCTCCTGACACTGGGCCAGCCAATGCTGTGCAGTGGGGGCTGTCCTGTGCATTGTGGTGCGTTTAACAGTGTCCCTGGCTTCCACTCACTTGGTGTGTATAGGCTGTAGCAATGTGCCCCTCCCAGCCATGACATCCAAACATGTGTCCAGATGTTTCCGAATGTTCCCAGGGGGAAAATCGCCTTCTACAGGAAGATAAACTGACTGTCACAGGAGGAAAAAAACAGGGTTAGAAACAGGGGCCCAGAAATTAGCCAAAGACCCACACTTGGTTCCTCCATCAGCAGCTGCTGTGGGGAAGCCATGCTAGTGTGAGGTGAGGCCCACCGATGGAGAGAAGTGGTTGGTCGGAGATTTGAAATACTTGTTCAAAGGGCTTCTGCTTGCAAGGAAAGTGTGGCGAGTTGCTCCGATGGTTTGCATATGTTAAACTGTCCTTTTCTGGGCAAACACACGAAAAAAGGCCCACATCCTCCTGCCTTCGTTTTGTTAGCCAGGAAATCACTGTCCATGTCAGAGGTAAATTGGATTTTTTTAATGGGAATAAACAATGTGTTGAATCACAGTGTCAACAGCACAGAGCAAGTGCTGCTGAGAAGGTGGCCTTGTTCAACACCAGCCTGGTGCTCGTGCCTCCCGCCTGCCTCGCCAGCCTGCTGCTATCTGCAGATGGTGGGGAGCTCTGGCTCCTCTACTTTGCCACTCACCTCAAATCCTCTGCCTCTCGGGAAAGCGATTCCCATTCTATTCTTTGTTTTCCAAAGTAAAGAACAAGTTTCATGAAATCTAATGAGGCAGTATTCTAATAACTGAAAAATATCCAAAGACCTGGATTCAGGATTATTAGATGGTATTCAATTGCCCCTAAGAACAATTTCTAAGTTTTAGTAGAAAGCCAGTACTGCTATTAGTTTTCCACATGTACAGTGGTGAGTTTTAATACACCATAGACTCACATCACAACGTTTCCCCTTCATTCCCCCCTTAAAAGACTTTTCCTTTCCCTCTCAAGTTCATGGTAAACTATGGACAGCTATTCAGATGGGAGCAAGCTCTGTGAGAGAGGAAATGACCACCCATTTGTCCTCCACCCAACAATAGCAGGTTGTGGTATGATTCTGCTTTTGCAAGGTAACAACTGAGTGTCCTGTTAGAGCCCGGTGGGAAGTCCGGGCCTTGGTCTTGGCTCACAGCAACCCCAGTCCATACCCCCACCCCCACCCCCACCTCTGTGGTGGGGGCTGGCACTGCCGCCATTTCCTGCACTCTCTGGAGGGAGCGCCTATGACTAAAGCCTTGCTTTGTTCTGGAAGGACACTGGATCCAGGTATGCAACATCAGCAGTCAGGGACAACTAAGAAGGGAGACCTTGCCCAGGCTCTCTACAGAGGAGCCCGTCACTTTGCCCAATCACGTCCCCCGTGACCTACTTTCCCTAGCTTCCACCCTGGAGCTCAGCAGGCCTTGTGTTCTTCTGCGGGGCTGCTGCTCTTAAATCTTCCTGCGTGGTGGTGTCCTCTCTTGCTGAGCCTGGGGATGTGTGCCTGACTGGCCGGGCTAACGGTCCACTAGGGACAGTGCTTCTAGCCCAGCTCTCGTGTTGGAGCCACAGAGCTAATTTGCTTGCTTTTTTTTAAGGGCTCAATGGTACACGGCAGTTATGCTTAGTTAGCAGTACTCTGAATTTTTCAAAAGACTCCCTCCTGTGTAAAGACTTTTAAAGTGACTGCCATCTTTTACAGTTATGGAATGTTTAGGGTGCTCTTGATTGAGGCTCAGGCAATTTACATGGGGTGCTGTAAACAATGTTTGTGAAAATAGGAAATAAAAGCATCTCCATGTGCATCCAGCATGACTGAGTCATCCCTGTGGTGGTACATGTGCACCTGACAGGTGGTACCCTGCACCTGTGTGCTTGGACACACACCTGCAGGAAGACTTACCCATTCACTCCCTCACTCTCACTCAACACTTGTAAAACACCTACTTTGCACAGGATGCTTGCCTATGAAGATGTAAATGTTATCAGATATTTTATTTCCTATTCTCCAAAGCCTGGACTCCCATACAGGGTATTTTTTTCATGACCCAGAATAAGAAACATGAGGGGTCTTCAGAGAGTTCAGGGAAAATGCATATTATAAAAAAAAATCTATGCATTGGATTTCAAAATTTTTGCATGAAAAAATCCTTATCTTTCAAGTCCATTTTTCACAAACTTTTGGAAGTACCCTCGCACGCACCCCTCTCCACGGCTAACCAAAGCTTCACAAAACAGTAACAGTTATGACCCAGCACCTACTCTCATCTTTCTCGCCTTTCATTTTGTAAGTATGAAACTGGCTTCACAACTCAGGCATGCTTTCAAAATCACCACTTGGGGAGAAACAGCCCCAGGAGCAAAGGAGTTCAAAGCCCGCTCTGTGCTCTAGGGCCTGTTACAAAGGACCTGCGCTGGCCTCTCTTCACAGGTAGCAGGCGCAGAGTGGAGTCTTCCTCCCAAGCCAGGACTGGGGACAAAGAGATGTGCTTTTACTCCATCTCTGCCACCACCACTCTTCATTATGTCTTGCTGAGAGGCTTAGCACTCACGCCTGAGCTCATTTCAACACACCCTGCCCCTGCTACCCAGGTCCCCTCCAAATGCCGGGCACCCATCAGGCACAAGGCACCCCCACAGCCCCTGCTCAGCCCCGATTCGCCTTTTCAAACCCTCACTCCTCCCAGGCAGCCACAGTGGTCTCACACTGCTATCGGTTGGTGTTCACTGGATGCTCCCTACATGGATGCCCTCCTCGGAGCTGCCTTCCCATCAATCAAGGCTACAGCACAAGAGTCACAAAGTCCCCATTTCCAGCCCATCATTCCCCTAGACCTGTTTGGTGATGGAAACATGGGTAGTGGGGCAGGATACAGAAGGAAATTTAGAGCAAGCTCCTCATCCTTCAGGGCATGTTCAGCATTGGGGAATAATGAACTTGGTCTCTGGGATGCTTTCCAGATGGAAGTCATGGTTACAGAAGCTTCAGGAGGCATCGCCAGCAGGAGTGCAAGGCACTTGGCGTCTCCAATAGCCGTTCTGAAAAAAATCTGTCAGTGCTCTCGGGCCTCTTCCAGCTGTAAAATGCTGAGATTCGTGTGAACGTGTCCCAGAGAGCTTAGGAAGTGGGACCTCAGCTTTCCACCAGTCTTGGAAAGCATCCAGTTTCCTTCTCTTGGGCCTTCCTCCTGAGGCCCTTGGTGTCCCAGTGAGACTAGACTTGAACCAGCAACCCCCTTTAATCATCATTAGCCTCTCGCTCCTGCTTTTCTTCAAGGACGACTCAGAACTCATCAGACAGGAGCCAGCTGCTCCTCCTCTGCTCTTTTTAGTGATGGGACTGGAGAAGGTAACGAGTGTGCTGGCCATGAACACGTGCACGCGCTGGACAAAGCTTCTGGAGCCCACGCCCTCAGGGCTGTCCCCTTCAGTGGCATCTGTCCCTTGTTCCTGCCCACTGACCATCGACACTCTCACTACATACCCCATAATAAATTCTGCAGGTTGGCCTCCACCCCTATGCTGGGTCCTTACCCCAGAGTTTCAGACCTAGGGCCACACGGTTTCCTACTCCTTCAGATGAACTCCCACTCACTCTCGTGCTCATCACACAGCAGACCGTGTAGCGCTGCTAGTTTAGACGGAACCACACCAGGCTCATTTCACCCTTCCGTCTTCTCCACCTGTGCTGCTGCTGACCTTAAAATGTCTGCTGGATGCAGGTTCTTCTCACAGCAGCGCCCAGTCCTGGCCCTGACGCTTCCAGGCCAGGTGCACGTTGGTGATTTCCTGGGCATCTCCCTCCTTGGCTTCTTTTCACTGCCCTTTGCTGTTCTCACGTCCCTGTAAAGCCCCCTTCACCAACTGACCTGCACAAGAACCCTCTATGGCTCCTGCTGCCCACCCAGCACCATGCCCACTCTGCCCAGCCTCGAGGCCTTTCACACCTGGCCTGTCTTCCTTGTCCCAGATCTGCCGTGTGCATGATGGGGAAGCAATGAACGTAAGGGCTGGCTCGTATAGTCTTAAGCAAGTCATTTAGTCTCTGGGCATCTCAATTTCCCTATCTGTACAATGGGCATAACAGGAGTATCTGTCTTACCTTCACTCTATTAGCTCAGTCGGTCAGCATCACTCATGTTAGCAAAGGACCCAGGGATCTGCCGTCCAGGGCATGGTTCCAGCCATGTCCATGCAGCCTCCCGTTTCCCTTTTAACTGCAATGTCTCCCCTTCTGCTCTCCGCTTAGACATGCGCCACTTCTGCTTCCAAATTCAGCTCATGATCGATTCCCTTGTTATTCAACACTCACTCAACAAACATTGGCTGGGCATTTACTAAAGCCAGGAATAGTGACAGGCTCCCAAGTGACTACACCAAGTGAGTGAAATGAGGTCTCTCCTCTGGCCAGGAGTCAGACAGGTGAGAGAGGTACAGGGAGAGAGGTGACCCTTGGCTCTGCTGGAGGTGGCGGTGAGCACTTAGCTGTGGGCTGGTGGTGGCAGTGGAAGTGGGCGGTGGTGGCATGGTGGGCAGTGGCTGGGGGTGGCATGGAGGTGGGCGGGAGTGGAGGATCAGAGTGGAAAGATAGTTGTGGACAGAGTGTGTGGTGAGAATGTTACTGGAAGCCAGGGCCGGTTTTAAGTCGGGCAGCGCCCTTCCATATTCTCCCACTGTCAGGACTCAATTGCTCGGTAATCACTGGGCCGTAGAGGCTCTGAAGCTCTCTCTTCCAGCCCACTGCAAGGTGAGGTGAGAGCAGAGCTGGGGTTGGAGTCTGGGCAGCTGTTTCCATGCTATCACTCTGCAGGACAGTGAGGAGCAGTAAGAGAAGAGGAGCCTCCGCCAGTCTCACTTCCAAGCAGGCAGAACTTCAGACAAGTGGCTAGAAAGTCAAGAATGAAGGACTTACCACTTAGTTCTCAACTGCACTCCCTGTTCCATGCAGTGCCACTTCAAGGGCGAAACCACCATGATCTGATTACAGACATAGCAGGTTTTAATTCAGTGGACTTGGTCCTGCATCTGCTGCTTACTTTGTAAACTTGAACAAATCCATAAGCCGGGAGCAGACTCAAAATACACGTTCAGGAGCAGGTTCATGCGTCGGTCATCTCTCCAGACACCCAGCCAGCGTCTGGCGAGTTCAGCCTACTCTGTTCCACGACCATCTGGGCCCGTCAAGGAAGGGGAAGGGAGAGCAAGGCATGCTGGGAAAACAGTGTCAGGCCCGTTCTGCTCCACAGTGGGGGCATGTAGGACATAGGGAACCTCAGGCCCATTGTGAGAGGAGTATGGGAAGGAGGCGGGGACACGCTGGCTCCAGACTCCAAGGTCTGTATGGCTGCCAGCCCTGCCTGCTCTCTGGCCCACGACTGGCAACCAAGTCTTAAACCAGGCCTAAGTGAAGGTGACTGCAGTTAAGTGCTCGGCGGACATTCTGGGCCTAATTTAACTTCAGCTCCAGCTGTCATCTTGTCCTCAGAGTGACAGAATTTTCCTTGATTGAAAAAAAAATTATCTAATACCTGACTAGTGAAAACAATATCTTTTTTAAAAAAGTGCAATATATTCATTAAAAGGAAATTGCTTTAAGCATGAAGAATCTCTACAGCATTCTAGTAAGCAATGGGACTTAACAGATCCTTATTAGAAACCAATACTGCAAGGCACATTTACATTAAAACCTGAACCAATGCCCTCTGTACATCGCTGTAAGCAAACACATGTTTAACATCAGCCCGAGGCTGACCTTGGCTCTGCGGGCAGCAGGGGCCTGCTTTGGAGACACCACATCTGGAGTGGGCGCTCGTTTCCTGAGAGGACGCTGTGAGGTGCAGGCCCAAGATGCTTCTACACTTGTCCTTGTGGGACTGGAGGCTTAGGGCTCTCTGCTTCCATTCTCCTGAGCAGGTGGTGCCGGGGTACAGGTGGTGCTGCAGGAGAGGAGGTGCTGGACCAAGTGGGCATTCCCTACGGGCTTTCTTCACTTCTACAGAATCATGGCATACTTCTCCCTCCAGCTAAGACTGTAAACATAACACGGTGGATGCCACCCCTAAGAAACAAGGGCATTCTCCCAGGCCTGGCTACAGAACCTCAGCAGCAGCACGTCCCATCCCAGGGCCCCAGGGCGGCTCTGCTCACCTCGTCCACTGTCCAGCTGGCCACTTGGCTGGCCTGGATGTCCGCCACGCCTGGAAGCAGCTTGCAGTGCTGCTCCCTGCCCAGGGGAAGGTCCCGGAAAGGGTGGGCCGACATGGAAGACATGAAGACCGATTGGTGAAGCGCCTGCTGTGTCTGCTCGGCTGAGTACTCTGCAAAAGAGGAGTGGAGTGAGCATGGGCTCTGTGAATCAGCCGGCAGCCAGGCCAGCCTCGTGACAGAGGCCCCCGGGTCAGCGTAGGTGAGGTGCAGGCAGAGTCACAGCCCTAGTCCTCTGCTCCTGCAGGGCTATAGCCAGAGGGGTCCCGGAGCACAGCCTACACCACTGATCTATTTTAAAACATGCTCATAAAAAACCAATAGCAGCTAAGGCCCACAAGACTGGGGCTGTTCGCTAAGCCAGTTCAAATATTCTCCCTGAGATACTGTCTGATGGGCAGCGAGGACTGGCTTGTCACTGCCCCTGGCTTCTCTCTCCTTGAATCAGGAGTCAGAGGAATCAAAGACCACGCAGAATGTGAAATTAAGCAGCCTGACACACTGAGCCATCTGGGCTGTGCATGCACACAAAGAACCATGTCTTCCTGGAAGCTGCCGCATACATCTCTGAAGAGAGAACAGGCCAGGTCCACAGCTGGCTTTGTAAATCCCCTGAGTGATACGGACCAGGAAGTGCAGCTCAGGGGCCCCAAGGGAGACATCAGCTGCTACTCTGGATCCCCATCAAGACAGGCTGCCCTCACCTGGCTGGCGTGAACTCGTGTGGCAGCCAGGGACATCTGGAAAGCAGTCATGGCTGAGGCGAGCCTTCCCTGGCACAGGCAGCCTTACGTAGGGCGCCCTCTTTTCTCTGCAAAGCTCTGGATGTACCATGGTCCTCAGGCACAAAGGACAACGGCAGCTTGCTCGCCCAAGACCGGCTGCTCTTACTAAGGGGTAGGACTTCGCTGGGGTCAGGATGCATTTCGAACTCACACTATCAACGGCCTCTGCACTGACTTTCCACCTTCCAAAGTGACTTAGCTCTTAGGTTACTTCCCGACACTTAAGATGCAGAACGGATCTCAACTCCCTAATTATGTTGCTTTGAATCTACAAACGGAGGATAAGAAGCAACAACATTACAGAGACTGCAGAGAAAACAAATGGTTTTATAATGACATCTTTTAAGATACTTTCAACACACATTAGCAAAAATAAAACTGCTGATATTTAAAGAGACTTTGAAAAGAAAGATCACAAAAGGAAATGCTTCCAGTCCTCTGGAAATCAACCTTTCCTAATGCAAACGCGAGACTGAGTGAGCAGCAGACACATAATACAAAGTCTATTAGGGTGGTTTGTGTTTTGCGAGCCGAGTCTGAAAAGTTATTATTGAAACGTTGCCACCTGAAATTAATTGCAGTTTTTAGTAGATGAGGCAGACGTGGTCCCTTAGCCACACACCAGACAGCAAGTCTCTGAACAGTGAGTGAGCCTGTCCATCATCGGGCTTGTCTGCACAATGCCAATGTCACAGATCAGAACAGACATCCTCATATTTACCAATGCTTGCTGCCTACGCAGATAAAGACAGCAAAATTGCCAGCTTCTCACCAATCCTTATGCTCCAGTTACACCCGGCAGCAGATTCATCTCTAACTGCCGAATGTCCAACGCTGACCTTTTTAGTATGTAAATAGGTTATCTCTCCCTGTAGTTCAGCCAACAGTATGTAAAGCTGCGGCTTCTCAAAGGAGAGCTCACATCGAAAAATCAGTGTGCCGACAAATGTGAATTTTCTTCCATGGAGTTGTCAGGTCGGACGAGGAGCACATAGGAAACAAAGCCCAGGAAACCCAGGGCTGGCTGGCAGCTGCACCTGCCAAGAGACCTCAGAGGGCTCTCCTGGGAAGCCAAGAGTTAAAGCCATGCACGCTCAGGGATTAAGACAGGGGTCAAAGCCCAGCTTGATTCTGGAAAAAAACTGCTGCATCCGTCAACTAGTTGTTTTTGCTGGCATAGCATGGACTTGAAAAAAATACATACACGTTTATGTGTATGTATCTCAAACCCAGGCCTGGGGTAAATCAGTCATGCATAGCTTCCAAAATACAGGCACAGAACTCTGGAAAGACACAAGGTTTTATTTTGGGAGTACAAGGATGTCGAGTGTTGGAGATCAGAGTCCTGTGATTTACAAATAAAGGCTGCCCATTTAAAATGTAACAACAGCAACAAGGTGCCTGTGTGCTCCCAAGCAAGAACATTTCCCACACCATAATCTTGGAGAATTGTCTGATCTGAGTATGTAGCAAAACTCTTAGGAACAGACCTAATGTGTGACCAGCAGATCCCCAGCAGCGTGGGGTTTTCTTGATCCATTGCTTGTCACTGCCAAGGCTGGTCATGGGTCCTGGAAGATGGCCGAGGGTGACTCTAGTTAGTTCAAGACCTTCAGGATGGTCTTTTGGTTACAACTAGAGGTAGGGAGCTCTAGCTTCATGCTATACACTTGAACTCAGGCCGGTTTGATATCTGTGGCTTTCAGATACAGTCAACTGCATCCCTATTAAGTCAAATCATTTTTTTGTGAAGGGGTGTGTAATCTAGATTTTGTGAAGGCTGGACCACCCCTGAGAGCTGTGGGTAAGAGCCACAGGTGGTGGAGGCAGACCTGTGGCCACTCGCTGGGCTGTGGATCGCTGACCTGGGGTCAGTAATCCTCATTGGTCTAAGGGCCCTATTTGTCTGCAAACCCAAATTCTGAGAATGGCTTGCCACAATCAGTTACATGCTGAACACAGTGACTTTTTTAAAAAAAATTATTTTGAAAGAGTTACAGAGACAGAGGAACACACACCCGCATACACAGTGAGCTTCCATCCACTGACTCACTCCCCAGATGGCCTAACAGCCAGCAGAGGGCCAGGCCGAAGCCAGGAGCCAGGAGCTTCATCTGGGTATCCCGCGTGGGTGGCAAGGCCCCTGACACTTGGGTCATCTTCTGCTGCCATTCACAGGGAGCTGGATTAGAAGGTGGGAAGCTAGGACACCAACCCACACCTATAAGGGATGCTGGCATCACAAGTGGAAGTATTACCTGCTGTGCCACAACACCAGCCTCATGGGTGACATTTTTACCACACCAATTTTATATCATGGAAAGTTGAGTTTGTTGCTACTCAAAAAGATACAAGTTAGGTGAGGGAGCAGGTCTGTGAGCAGGAAGTTGGGCACAGCCAGTTTGTCATCTCTATGACAGGAATAGAGTTATCAGTGAGGCAGAGATGTTCATGGTATGACAGCCTCACTCACTGTTCTGAACTCCCTCTGCAAACTCCTTGAGGCCAGGACCGACATTTTATAAAGGGAAGTTGCCCTGAATGAATGTAAGGTAACACAAGACCAATTCTCCCAATAGTAACAAGACTGTTTCTTGTCTTGCCATTTTTATCCTTTAAGGTTGTGGGACAGCCAGTTCTAGCAGAATGAGTGCTGGGTGGCAGCCACAGAGCTGCTGTGGCGGAGAAGGGGGCAGGGCTGGGTTGACTCCAGAGAGCCTGGTTCTGAAGCTGATCTGCTCACGTCATGGCCCAAGGTTTCTCAAGTCTGAAATGGGGTGTCATGATTATATGATCCCTCACTGTTATCATAGAACAGCTCCTGGTTACATAAATAACAACAATTAGAACCCTGTTGTAAGATGCAAAGGTGTCTTCAAGTTGGAACAACAGCGAATACGAGGACATACAGAATTTCCAAAGCCAGTGTGGCTTGCTGTGACTAAAACCTGGGAACACTGGCATCCAGATTGAGACTCTGGACCTTGCGGGTCAGGCCCAGGTTTCACACCCATGTGGTCCCGTGGTGACAGCACAGTGCTCAGCAGAACCCTTTGCGTAAGCCCCAGGGAAAGTCTCAGCTCCACAGGGCGGGACTTGTGCTCTGCAGGCAATCTGGGGCCCATGTGTGGCAACTGGCTCATAGGGCCAAAATGCACTCGGTCTGCAAGCTTGGAGAGTACATGGCTCATGAGAGACTTTTAAAGTTTGTGGTGATTTGCATGATTTTAAATGTTGTGCATAAAATTAGACTTTTGAAAATATCTATTTAAAATTTGCATAAAATTTCCAAAGTTGTGAACACACTGATTTCCACATTTTACCAGATCCATCACAGTTCCTGTCCTAGCAGATACTCACTGAGTCACTGTTAATAAACTAAATGACCTAAGCTGGTGAGGAAGGTGTGCAGTATCGTCAGAAGCCATCCTCATCAGATCCAGAGGATCAGATCATTCTGCCTTGGTGTATGCTGGGTAAGCGGGGACTTCTGGATTGGAAAAGCACATTGCCCATGCAGAGGGCAGGAGGGGTCACTGGCATGTACCTGGCTGGCATCCTGGCCCCGCTCCCATCTGACACAGCCCAGGGCCAGGGGAGGCTCCCTGGTTACACTGTGGTGTCTCTGACCTAGCTCCCTGAAAAGTCAGCCAGGGAAATTCAGCCAGCAACAGCAGTGCGCCGACTGGAGGTTTGAACATATTAATTAATCAAAATGTCCTTTTGTACCAGAAAATGGAACGCGTATCTAATCCTGGCTTTGCCTCTAACACCCATGTGTGAGTGACAATAAGTACATTTCAGACACCTCCCCCTTTCAGAAAACAGAGTACGCAGCACTTGTCACCTTAGTGGTTTAACCACGTGTGCAACTGTTTGCCTGTAAGATTTTCTTGCTACCACTTCTCTCGAGGCCTGTAAGAACACATACAATGAAGTGCTTAATGACTCGTTCAAGGTGCAGTGAGGCTTGGAATGCTCTGAACTTCCCAAGGCCACGGGCGTCCAGCTCTGTGTCGCTCCCCAGGATGTAGTGCTGGAGGACTTGCCCTGGGAGTCCCATCAGGACCTCCCATGCAGAGCAGTCCAGTCGATAGCACGTGGGGACCCGGCGGACTCCCTCAGGAGTCCTCATTGCAAGTCAGAAACAGCCAGCTGGAGGCAGGCCCATCTTCTTAAAAGAACCCAGGGAGCCGGGCAGCCCGGCCAGCGGTGAGTGGCCACTCTTCCAGGCTTGTGATGTGCTGAGCAGTGCTGGCTGCTTCCCAGTTGCATAGATTGTTTTTTTAAATACGTACTTAGAAACGAAAGGATTTTAATTTGTCTGAAAATAACATGAAAGTAGGTCCCTGGTTTCTTCTCTGTCCCTCTCACTCGTCCTTCCCACTCCTGCTCTACCCCCACAGAAGAAAAAAAAAAACCTTTATGGAAATGTTCTTTAAAAAATCTGTCTGTTTCTTCACAAAAGCCTCACACAACAAAGCTGAAGCAAGTGAGTCATAAATGGTAAACCGGAGTCTGCAGGACGGCCCTAGAGTTATTTTTAATCCCACTAAAAACGGAGACCCATTTCACACGTAACCTCTTCAATGAAAGGGGTAGCGATGCTACCGCGTTCCCTGCTCCAAAGAGGAGGACATAAAGAAGGGAAATCGCAGTTGGTCTCCAAATCCAATCACGGGATTGTTCTCGCCCACTGTGTAATGGGGAGGATCGCCGACTGATTCCATCAGCTCAGCCATCACTCACTTCGGAGCCGCTCTGTCCCGGGCACTGTGCTCCCCTAGTGACTTCTGCTGGAGAAGCTAGGAAATGTGCAGAAATGGCTTCTCACTTGAAAATGCTGTCTTCTTCCTGGGTCACCTATTTTCAGGGTCTGTGAACCCAGTTTGCCTGGAGCCCTCATTCTTGGGCTACATCAACATCTCTTGATGCTTCTGAGTCTGCTCCACCCCTCTTTTTTTTTTTTTTAAAGATTTATTTATTTGAAAGACAGAGTTACAGAGAGGCAGAGGCAGAGAGACAGAGTCAGAGAGGTCTTCCATCAGCTGCTTCACTCCCCAGATGGCCGAAACGGCCGGAGCTATACCAATCCAAAGCCAGGAGCCAGGAGCTTCTTCCGTATCTCCCACAAGGGTGCAGGGGCTCAAGGACTTGGGCCATCTTCTACTGCTTTCCTGGGCTATAGTAGAGAGCAGGATGGGAAGTGGAGCAGCTAGGACTCAAATCAGCGCCCATATGGGATGCCAGCACACAGGAAGCGGCTTACCCACTATGCCACAGCCCTGGCCCCTCCACCCCTCTTCATGTCCATTTCTTTATCTCCTCTGTTCTTCCACATACAAGAGAAAACCAAAACAAAAGAAGTCCAATCTTGAGTGGCAAGACAACTGTCTCTGCCTGTGTGGGCACAGAAGCCCTCTGCACATGCTGTTTGTGACATGCCACAGCATACCACGGAGCACCACGTGCTGTGGCTTGTCCGCCACACTATGTCCTATTTCTTCAAGCCTTTAATATTTAAAATGGGTCCACTGGTGTCTCCAGAGTGCGTGATAGCCACAGCTGTTAGTGTTCCCTCATTACAAGTTGTCTCTTCCAGACCGGTTTTATACAAATGTGAGAGATTAAATCAGAGATGGTTCCAGGACTGCCCAGAGGACTATCAAGAGAATCGGAAGTTGAATAAAGAACTTTGGATATTCTATATCTGTTTATTGTCCAGTGTGGTGGCCATGAACCACGTGTGGTTGTGGAGCACTTGAAATGTGGAGAGTACAAATTGAGATATGTTATAATAGGACTTAATGTTTAAAAATGATGTAAAATATCTATGTAATATTTAAATTGTAATTCGCACACTAGAATGATATTGGGTTAAATAAAACATGCTGTTGAATTGACTATATTTGTTTTGTTTTATTTGAAATGTGGCTGCTACAATACTTCAAACTATGCATGTGGCCAGCATTCTATTTCTGTTGGACAGTCCAGGTCCAGAAGGGTGCTGTGTGCTGCCTCTCTCGAGATCTGCCCTGGTGTGGGAAGAGACCAGGTGGACAGATCAAGTATCTATTCCTGCTGAACGAAGGACAACAGGGCTGGAGTTCCCTGTAGCCCAGCAACACCAAGAATGGTAGAAGACATGAAAACCCTCGCGAGGTCACGGCCAGTCTACAAGAGTGGACAAGCCTGTCTGTATTCAGAATACTTGAGTTCTTGTCTAGGTCCCACAGTTCATTAGCTGTGAGACTCTGAGTGCCGTACGTGGCTGGCACACAGTAGATCCTCAACCGTTACCTGTGGAGTGGACGCACAAGTGACTGAATGGAGACATGAGCTAGGAAAGCAGGACTTTTTCATTTTCTACAAAAGCTAAGAGTGACTCAAAACTAGGTTAGGAAACATTCGGATCTACAGCCACTCTCGCTAAAAGTGTTGCTGCCCACCCCAAATCACTAAATACCAAAGCAGTTTGTGGCAACCCAGCTGCTCTTCTTGGGTGTCGATGAGAAGAAACCAGGGAATGAGGGTGTGGGCGTTTCCAGACCCCTGTAGCCACTTCTAAGCCTCCTCCCCAGTCACCACGGTGCAGTCCCACTCCTTGGAGGCCCCAGCTGCCTGGCTTTAGGGCTCACTGGATGACTTGGCCAGCCCAGTCTCATGCCCTCCTTCAGAGAGGAGTGAAAGCCCAGGGCATGGCCCTCTGCTCAGGCCTGCCCTCCTCCTGGGCCTGAGCCTTTGCCCTCTTCCTGCAAGCTCCTGGGAGGTGTGAGCAGGGATGAAGACCATGCACCTGCCTCCTGCCCTGGGAAGCCTGTGGGATGGCTGTGCGGGTCCCTGGCCTTCCTGCCGGCACAGCCAGCCACGCTTTCCTTGGCTTGGGCCTCTGGCTGCTAGGTTTCCTCAGTGGTCTCCACACTTTATCACACTGGCGTCTTCTTGCCCCTGCACACCTGTCTCTCTTCCTCACCCTGCCCTGAGGATGAAGCCTGCTTCCGGTGACTTTCAAGGGCCATCACTTTCTTCAGACCCCTGGGGGCCTCTCCCTCAGAGCGTGGTGGTGGGGCACAGATCTGACACATGGTGCAGCCCAGTACAGGTGCTTAATTACGATGTGGCTATTGAACCATCTGAGAAGTTTACCGCAGAGACAACTAATGCAGTGGCAAATGCGAACTTGGCCTGTGTCAGGGAAAACAATGAGTTTCCATCCTGCGCTGGCTCGTTTGCCAAGTATACTCATGCCTGCAAAGGCTGGGGCTTGTTTGTGATATGACATCTCACTTGCTCCTCTGATATTTGAGATGCAGCCATCCCTTGATTTCATTTTATCAAAAATGCAGAAAAAACTCTTCCAACTTTTGATATGTTATTCATCCCAAAGAAAAAAAAAGGAAGACTTCAGTGCAGCCTGTTGTTGGATGGCTAAAGGGTGACCTTTCAGTTTATTATCTGCTTCACACAGCTTGGAACATTATTAATTAACTCCTCCTGCTTGACTACTACAACTCCAGCACCAGCATGTACTTCTGCATCCTCTGCAAGGCTTCAATGTCTTCTTCCTTCACTTGCAATGGGGCGACCACAGTTGAATGAATTCAAGCATCCGCTTGACCAGAGAACTGGAGCTGTTCTCTTCTCAAAGCAGGCCTCCTACCTGTCACCTTCCGACCCCTCTGCTACACGTGTGGCTAGAGGAGGAACAAGCTGGGTGGGGTTGGCACTCACAAACATGAAAGCCCCACCACTCGGTGCATCTGTATGACACAGGGAAAATGTTCCATTGCATGAAGCAATGGTCTAACTGACCTTTAATTCCAACTGGGCATGGCAGCACTGGAATGAAAGCAGATGGATTGGGAAGCAAAGCCTGAGAGATCAGGGCAGGGTCCGGGTGCCCAGGTCTAGGGTAGGGCAGATCGCCACTTTTGCAAAACTCCAAGCAGGTCTGTGTGTGAGTCTACACCACCCAACCCATCTCTCCGCTCCAGCAGGGCTGAAGCTTGGAGGAGCAAGTGAATGAAGAGAAATTCTAACCCTCAACATCTTTACACAGCTTGCCTCTGGGAGGGCTGGGACCCAGGGAACAATAGTTTCCTGGACCTCTCTTATGTGGTTTTATTTATCCCACGGGACTTCAGGAGGGGCAGTGGTATTAATATTTTTTATAGACAATGCAGTGATGTCAGAGACACAAAGTCAACTGACATCTCTCTAGCAGGCCAGGTCAGGGCTGGAGTGCAGACTCCAGAACCTGTCATACTGGGGCTCCCACACACGGAGCACAGTGAGCTATGAGACTGGAAAACACATGGGCACATATCCCTTTCCTTCAATCCTTCAACGGTGGGTTCTTTCATCACTGCCTGACACTCCTGGCTGAAGGTTAGGGCAGAAGTGACACTTTGGGGATGGGGAGTGGCCCATTCACTCTTCCTGGAGAAGGAGTGCCTCTGTTGTAACACTTGCTATCCAAATCTCCAGGTAAGGCCTTGAAAGTATTGTCAAGTTCATATCAAAACCAACAGGTTCCCAGGGATTGTGCCTGGGACCCGGAGCCTTGAGCTAAGGAGCCCCAAGAGCCTTGCGAATGACGAGGCCTCAGCTTTGCTGCCTTGGGAACGCAGGGCTGCTGCTCAGCCTCCTCATCCCTGGCACAAAAGCATCTCCTCCCCTGGCAGGGAGCTCAGCACACATGCCAAGGGCTCCCCTCATGGCAGTGCTGACGTGCTCATGGGCAGAACCAGGGAAGTGAGCCTGCGCGGGGCTGCGCGGGGGTGCGTGGGGGTGCTCCGAGGTCCGAGTGGCTTCTCTGTGTGTCTTTGGAGCCACCTGTTCACACATGCTCAGGTGCTGCCTCTTCCCTCACACGGCTCTTCCCACTGGAACGTGGTTCCTTGGAGAAGCCAGCAGCACACAAGGAATGAACAGCAAGCACCTCCTCTTCGGCACTTTATCACACCTTCTGCCCCTGGTTCTTTCTTTTGTTGAGAACACAGAAGTGTTTGGACTTCTTTTGCAAGAATACAATGAGGAGGCAGCTTCCGTGCTGTTTCCCTCTTGTAGGAGTTCTGTGTTTTTTTCCCAGGATTTCCTCTGCCTTGTGGAGAAGCCAGAGGCACTCTGAGACCAGAGGGGACAGCACCCTGGGCATGCCCAGGTGTCTGGACCCATGCCAAGTGCCCTGCTGCTGAGCCTCTAATGAGCCCCACCTGCCCGTTTTCCAGGATTTCCTCCGTGCACACAGACGACTGTCTGCCCCCCGCAGCGTGGCACTGGCCACCTTCCCACCACTGCCTCTTAGTGTCCTCTCGGTTCCTTGGCCTGCTCTCACCTTCTGCTGATTACAGGGAGCACAGCAGGCTCAGAGACTGGAAAATACACACGCAGAACAGAGAATACAATAAAGCCTCATCTTCCTTTGGCAAAAGAACGTAGTGTTCTCAGTATTTCATGGACTTCACTGTTTTCTTTAAAAATTAGAAAAAAACATCAGCATATTACACCAGCTTTTAAGAAAATGGATTTGTTCTGGATCTTTATAAAACATGCAAAAATGCCATACTTTTTGTTACAGGAGTCAGGTCTTGGCAGATCCTGGGTTCCAGCATGCAAACAAGCGATTCTGTCTGGTCTTTCTCTTTTAGTATAAATATCACTTAATGCCAATATGTACAGATAATATATATGACCTTTTCCAATTCATCAACATTCAAGCAACAGAAGGATTTTAATGGTTTCAGTGTTCCTGTGGTATGTGTGTATGTGTGTGTTGGAAAAAAAGAAATAAAAAATCCCAAACCAAATGTTTAAAATGGCAGGAACAAGCACCTGGAATAAGCTAAAAACAAATTATGAAGCAAAGGGATAATGAAGGAATGGGGTCAGCCACAGCCCGTTGCATCTCAACCTGCTCTTTGCAGATGTCCAGCCCATGGACACGTTCCCTGCTCCTGAGCAGGGCCTGCGTGGCCTCTTTGCACCCAGGCCGAGTGTCTCATTCCCGATGGCCTGGCTTGAGCAGGCCCTTCTCTTCTTTCAGTCAGTAGGTTCCTTTGCACTGCCGACCTGACTTCCCAAGTCCACCAGGCTGTGGTTACAGCCAAGTGTTGCTTCCTGGTGACATGCTGGAATAGGAGTCAGAACTTTCTCTGCCACATGACATCCACACCCTCCAATCAGAATTCCACTTGGAAGTATGAAGTGAGAGGAACCACCGCAGAGTGCTTCACAGCCCTGGGCCTCATGATGTCCAGGAAAATGCCCAGGATGGGGCTGGCGCTGTGGCACAGCAGGTAAAATTGTTGCCTGCAGTGCTGGCATCCCATATGGGCTCTGGTTCGAGTCCCAGCTGGTCCTTTTCCGATCCAGCTCTCTCTTATGGCCTAGGGAAGCAGTGGAAGATGACCCAAGTTCTTGGGCCCCTGTACCCACGTGGGAGACCTGGAAGAAGGTTCTGGCTCCTGGCTCCTGGCTTCATCGGCTCAGCTTTGGCTGTTGTGGTTATTTGGGGAGCGAACCAATAGAATGGAAGACCTCTCTCTCTCTCTGGCTCTACCTCTCTCTGTAATTCTTTCTTTCAAATAAATAAAATAAATCTTAAAAAATAAAAAAGGAAGAAAATGCTCAGGACGAGGCCAATGGCTTGCTCTTAGAAAGCACAGATTGAGAAATGCACTCTTTGCACTTCTAAAAACAAGCCAGGAGAAATTAGAGCTCAGAATAATTAAGTTTATGATCCTATTGTATTTACAGCATACATTAGTTTCACATGCTAATTTTATGCAGTCGTAATTTCTTGTAGAAGTAATGGTCTGTTTCATGTCCAGTCTTAAAAAGCACAGAAGATTGGCTCATAGCTACCACGTTTATCAGACCATGCTTAAGAGAAGTAGAAATGAGGTATGATGAGAGGTGGTAAGATTTATCCTAGCAGATGGCCCGAGTGCTTGGGCCCCTGCACTCGTGTGGGAGATCCAGAAGAAGCTCCTGGCTCCTGGCTTTGGATCCGCCCAGCTCCAGCTATTGCAGCCATTGGGCGAGTGGACCAGCAGATAGAAGACCTCTCTCTCTGTCTCTCCATCTCTCTGTCTGTAACTCTGCCTCTCAGCTACATAAATAAATCTTTAAAAAAATTTATCCTGGGATAATTCATTGGATGGTGTTTCCTGTTGATAGGAATATATCAAAAGATGCAGAATTTGATATTGGCATTTTTATGAATACTAGTGTGACTACTAAGTGACTATTTCTTAGTAATCACTTTGAAAGCATTATGTCAAGTAACAACCAAGGGGTGATGGAGGAAATGGGTGTAAGGTTTTCTCACTTCAGTGGGAAATGACAATTTCCTAGGGCCTTTTACTTTTCCACGTGGATAAGCATGTGGTGAGAACCTGCTAGTAGAGCCTCAAGTTGCTGAGATCAGATGGAACATGGCCTGTGGTGAATTAAGCCCTTCCCTTCTGACGACATGAAGGGGAATCCCATACTTCTAACGATTTGGTGAGTGTTTCTCAATGTAAATGATCTTGCATGTAAAACCCTTCTTCATGCCGCTGTGCAAAACAACTGCTTGTGGAACCAGTAACTTTCTCTACATGGCTGCTTTCCATGGGAAGGTGCTGTGGGAGTGGTGGATCAGCAGGGATCAGCCTGCCACAGGGTAGCCGCAGCACTGCTAAGACTGACAAGCGAGGTGGCCCCACCAACACTTAAAACAGCAAGTTGCTAATATTTGTGTATTTGTGTGGGAGGGTAGGGATTTTTAAAAAAAGTTTCAGAAAATAAAAGAACCTCACTAAAGCTGGCATTTGGGAAGACTGATTCAGGTAAGCTGTCACCATACTCTCTTTTTTTTTTTTATTTTATTTTTTTATTTTTTTTATTTTTTTTATTTTTTTTTGACAGGCAGAGTGGACAGTGAGAGAGAGAGAGAGAGAGACAGAGAGAAAGGTCTTCCTTTTTGCCGTTGGTTCACCCTCTAATGGCCGCCGCGGTAGTGCGCTGCGGCCGGCGCACCGCGCTGTTCCGATGGCAGGAGCCAGGTGCTTCTCCTGGTCTCCCATGGGGTGCAGGGCCCAAGCCCTTGGGCCATCCTCCACTGCACTCCCTGGCCACAGCAGAGAGCTGGCCTGGAAGAGGGGCAACCGGGACAGGATCGGTGCCCCGACCGGGACTAGAACCCGGTGTGCCGGCGCCGCAAGGCGGAGGATTAGCCTGTTGAGCCACGGCGCCGGCTCACCATACTCTCAAAGTGCCATTGGTTGTGATGGTAACATTTAGAAACATTCTGCAGAGCTTCTAATAAACCATTCAGAAGGGAAAACATCGAGTGGCAGATTGAATAGTGACAGAACACAATGGAAGTGATGCAAAATGTGCCTGAAATAAATGAGAAACAGCAAGTTTCTGAAGCTGGACAACTCCTTCTTCCTCCCGGATAACTTGTGAATCTTCAGGGAATAGAACTGGCCCTCATTTTGCAGTCTTCCTGTAGGCTGACATCTCCATGCTAAATATCCTTCAATTACACAGTGAGCCTTCACTGTGTCAAGCTGTATTCTAACCTGGGAATGGCAAGATCATGTGAATTTTTTAAAGGCTCATGTAAATTTATTAGGACATACCAGTGTGATTCTTTGGGGGAGTGCAAGGATAGATAATTGTGGCAGCATTTCTGAAGTATGATAGCACTGCTGGTCCCATAAGCAGTTAGATCTGATTTTGGAATATTCCCCATCTCAAATCTAGGTTGAAGTGCTGGTGTGGTGCACTGGGTTAAGCCACTACTTGCAATGGCAGCATCACATATCAGAAAAATCCTGGCTGCTCTGCCTGTGATCCAGCTCCCTGCTAATGTACCTGGGAAAGCCGAGGAGAATAACCTAGGTGTGTGGGTCCCTGTCACCCTTACAGGAGACCCCGATGGAGTTCCAGGCTCCTGGCTTCAGTCCAGCCCAGCCCTGGTTGCGGTGGCCTTCTGGAGAGTGAACTAGTGATTGGCAGATCCTTCTCTTGCTGTCACACTCTCTCTTTTGCTCTTTGTCACTCTGCCTTTCAAATAATTAATCTTAAAAGCTAAATCTATAGCTGCAACTTTAATGTGCCAGAGAAAATCGCTTCCTCTTTCTTTCTTTTTTTTTTAATTTATTTTATTTATTTGAAAGAGTTACAGAGAGGCAGAGACAGAGAGAGAGGTCTTCCATCCACTGGCTCACTCCCCACATGGCCGCAATGGCTGGAGCCTTGCCGATCCAAAGCCAGGAGCCAGAAACTTCTTCTGGGTCTCCCATGCAGGTGCAGAGGCCCAGGAACTTAGGCCATCTTCTACTGCTTTCCCAGGCCATAGCAGAGAGCTGGATCGGAAGTAGAGCAGCTGGGACTAGAACCCATATGGGATGCTGGCGCTTCAGGCCAGCGCATCCCATATGGCTGAGTCCCAGCAATGGCCCAATGGCTTCCTCTTTCTAGTGATGTCCACTATATTACTCAAAACTGTAGATGGAGTGGGTGTTTGGTGCAGCAGCTAAGTCACTGCTTGGAACTCCAGCATCCTGCATTGGAGTCCCAGTTATTCCACTTCCTGATCCAGCTTCCTGCTAATATGCACCCTGACAGGCAGCAGATAATGCCTGAAGTACTTGGGTCCTTGCCAACCCTGTGGGAGACCTGGATGCAGTACCAGGCTATTGGCTTCAGCCTGGCTCAGTGCTGGCTGTGGCAGGCATTTGGGGGAGTGAAGCAGCAGATGGAGGATCTCTCTCCATGTCTGCCTGCTGTCCCCACTCCTACTTTCCCTTTCATATAAAATGAAAATAAATTAAAAAATATTTTACAAATTGAAGATGGGGGGTGGCACTGTGGTGTAATGGGTTAAGTAGCTGCCTGTGATGCCAGCAATTCATTTGGGCACAGGTTTGAGCCATGGCTGCTCCACTTCTGATCCAGATTCTGCTGATGCACCTGGGAAAGCCCAGAGGACGGCCCAAGTGCTTGGGCCCCTTCATCTATGTGGGAGCCATTTGAGGAGTGAATCAGCAGATGAAGGACCTCTCTCTTTATCTCTCTCTCTCTCTGTAACTCTACCTTTCTTTTTATTTAAAATTTTATTTAAGTTATACAAGTTTCATGTATTTCATATATATAGATTTAGGCACACAGTGGGAAACCACCCCCCCCACACACACTCTCCCTCCTACCCACACTCCAACCCTTCCTCCCACTCTGTCTCAGATTCCAATTCTTAATTTTTACAATGATCTACTTTCAGTATATTTAATGATTGTATAGTTAGCCCTACTGTAAGTAAAGGAGTTCAACTAATAGTAGGATGAGAAACAAAACAAAACAAAGCACTGTTCCTCAATGGAAGTGGAACTCTGCCTTTCACATAAATAAAGTAAATCTTTAAAAAAAACTGAGAATGATGACAAATGGATATGAATCCAAAGACACTTAAGTAACTGTAAGAGTGGCAGCTAGGCTTCAAATAGCTGAATATCTGGAAAACAAGGCTTTTAAAATACATCAGAGGCAATTCCAGTTCAGATTTGAACAGAAAAGGGTGTCCCTTTTCCCTGTCCTAAATTATTACCCTATGAAAGCTGCTCTTGCTGCTCACAACCCCGCTTATTTCTTAGAGGATTAACTGATAAGCTAAGATAATTCATTGATACTAGGGTAACATGCATTGGAACCTTGTTCCTGAATGATTTTTGGGAGATTTTGGCCTTCTTGAATCATGGATGATAATCTCGGTATCTTTGGATGAATTTTTGTCAGGGGGATAAAATTTTATAAGTGCAGATAATTGTGGAAATCATATTGGTCCATTCTAGGAAGGAAAGGAAAACTTCTGCTTAGGCTTCAAACTCTGCTTCTTAATGATTAGAACGCATTATTCTCAATGTGGCACAATTTCATGAAAGTTTGCATATGCTGGACAACACTAAGAAGCCTATTTATAACCTTCTCTGAAATCTAAGTAAAAGGCTCTTACTTGTTCGAGGTTCAAATGAGAGAGGCATTGGTGTGAAGACACAAAGAGAAACTCAGGCTGGAAGAGAGGTGTACGAGAGACTGAACCAAAGGCAAGGACATCAAAGACACCACGGGGAGTGAGTGGGGAACCCCAAGGCAGGGCTCTGCTGGGGCTGACCTGAGCAGCACTGAAGGTGAGGTGGTGTTGCAAGTGAAGAGTATGCTATTGTACCTTGAGGTAGGACTCTGCTCATTCTGCTCCCTGTGACTAAAACCCAGCCCCCTTTCCCCGGTCTGCCCCGGAGAAACACATACCACGTGCTCCAGCTTCTATACACTGCTCATGGCAGGCCAGCTGCTGTCCTAAGACTTGGAAGTGGAGAAAACAAGGCACGGAGGGCACTGGAATTGGCCTAAGGAATTTGCTAGAAGGTGGCAGAGCCAGGCTTCCTAATGAAGCTGTCTGGCTTCCAGGACCGTGCTCTTGACTCCTGTATTAAGGAGAGGGCTTCAAAAAGTTGATGGAGTGGGCCTGCGCTTTGGCTTAGAAGGTTAAGCCTCTGCCTGCAGTGCCGGCATCCCATATGGGTGCCAGTTCGAGTCCAGTTGCTTCACTTCCAATCCAGTTCCCTGCCAATGCATCTGAGAGGGCAGTGGAAGATGGCCCAAGTTTTTGGGTCCCTACACCCAATTGGGAGACTTGGAGGAAGCTCCTGGCTCCTTGCTTTGGATCGGCCCAACTCTGGCTGTTGCAGCCATTTGGGGAGTGAACCAGCAGATGCAAGACCTCTCTCACTGCCTCTCCCTATCTCTGTCTGTAACTCTGCCTCTCAGATAAATACAGCAATCTTTAAAAAAAAAAAAAGTTGATGGAAAGTGTGCAGATACTTTCATTCCACTGCTTTTATCAAGGTACTGATAAAGTTATAAAGGAATGTGGTCAACAAGAGGCAACAACTGGTCTGTAAAGAGCAGGCTGTGGGAATTACTGACCTGCCTGGGAGACATGGCCAAAGTCTTCAGACCAGAGGCTCTGGGCTAGGTTTACAGCTCATAAGAACAGGAGAGGACAAAGGGTAGACAGCAGGGATGCAAGGGGACTCCTGAGAGGCACTCAGAGAGGAGTCAGATCCAAGAATGGATTTTGTGGTTGCGGTCTGGGGGAAGGGTGTGGCTGAGAGCCAGAGAGGGTTGCCTTGTAGATGTGGCTCTGAGTGTGTGTGTCCAGGATAAGCAACCAAGGGCACTGGACAATAATGCGGCCTTGGCTAAGCTCTGGAAACTAAGAGGGACCTGGTCAAACCGAGCAAAGCATCCACAAAGCCCAGTGAGTGGAGCGGGTACGTCATCTGAGATTGTGCTGAGTCAGGCCTGTGATCTGAACCATTCCCACTTGGGCCAGTGGGCCCCTGTCACCTATAGGCTTAAAGCACATTTCAGATCCTATTTCATTTGATTCCCCCAACAATCTTGTGAGATGCCACGTTTCCTGCTTTCAGATGAGGAGACTGATACGCATGTTGCCTGCTTCTAGTTTGTCAGCAGTCGTGAAGTGGGTGGAGAAGGTGGGAGTTGAACCTGGCACCTGAATCCTGTTTTGCTGCACTTTCCATTAACTTACAGTTCTTAAAAAGGGCTTTAAAAAGTGCATGGGAAATCCATATCACTTTGTAATATCTTTTCTATGAACTTTTGGAAGTCCTCTTGTATTTTCCTACCTCTGTGACGTGTACATGTCAGTGTTTGCATGCAGCGTCATAAGATGACATCACCTCTAATAAACATTCCCTGAGAGTCTCTGCTAAAATTCTGCCAAAAGCAAAACTCCCAGTGCTGCCAGGAGAACCTGCCTGTGTGTGCTTGTCTGCCGGGCACTGAGGCCAGTGAGCCTGCATCAGCACAGCTGCTGTGAAGGGAACAGACCTGGGTCCTGACTCCACTGCGCCTTCCAGGGGCAGTGTCATCGCGAGATCTGACTTCCCTGAGCCCGTTTTTCAACAGGCTCTGGAGTTAGCTAACATAGGACTGTGAAGGAATGGATACCACTTGAATGGACTAGCGGGATGAAAACGTCAGCACTGACCTTGTTCATGTTTTCTAGCTTCCCTTCCAGGCCAGAGAGTAGGGGACTCCCAGGGGAAAAGCACGCAGCTGTGTCCCTTGTCAGGGGGAAGGCTCAGCCACTTGTCTCTGATGGCTTTGCTAAAGCCTGCACGGCTGTGGCTGCCAGCCTCCGGGTGACTAAGCCTCCAGGGGGCCCTGGCAGAGCAGCTGCCTCAGAGCTTGTACGAGGTTCAGTTTGAGGAAGGGTCTGAGCCCTCAGTTTTGCTCTTTTATTTTCCCCCATCAGTCTTGAATTCCCTGGGGGGCTGAAAATGTGCTACAAAGTAAAAGAGGCATACAGAAGCAGAAGTGGAGGGCATTCTAAAACTGGTTTATTTCTGCAAAGCAGAATACAGGATAAGTCTTGATGAATTCACATTAATCTTAACATTCGGCACTGGGCCCTCGCCCACTCAGTGCCAACTGTGGGACCCAGCCCCGGAGTGTGGGAATGCACTCAGAAACGCTGCCTGAACAGCGTCGTAGCTGCAAGTGGACTTGCTAACGAGGAGCCAACTATATTTCAGCTCTCGCTATTTAGGTCTGTCTCTAGCGTCCACCCACAAGGCACAACACAGATGAATGAAATCCCTGAACCTCACAGCGCACATGGCCCTCCCCCTCCCCCTTGAGCAGTGCTTCTAATCAGTTAGATTCTTTGAGATGATTTTCCCAGCATCTCCCTCAAACAGAATGCTTTTTAGTAAAAGTTCATAAAACAATACAGACATTACTCAAAGTAAGTTAGTGGAAAGGTGAGAAGTAGAACTTCTGAAAAAATCCTAAGCTACTCTATGATTTCGGAATTTAGCAAAGTGAACTGATAAACTAGGCCACTCAAATCTGTGCCACCAATCTTTTTTTCTGGCAAGAGATTTGCATTTTCACTTTAGGACTTAAATCCTTTTTTTTTTTTTTTTTTTTTGAACCTGGAGGAAAATTTTCCATTAGCTGTATCTTTTTGCCAATGCATATTATAATATATAATTAAGCATAATCACATTACAATATTATGATGCTGTAAGCTATTAGGAAGAATGAAATGTCTTGTATGAAGCCATCACATGATTTACTCTGCTGCTTGTTAGACCCCTAATCAAGGAGAGCTGCCCCGGACAGCAGCTTTCACTTGCCAGGCCCTGCAGAGCAGGAGCCAGTCGGCAGCCTGGGATGGGGGAGGATTCCCATTAAAGCTGCAGCATTAGAGGAGTCATCCGCTAGGGCATCCTTCTGTGGCACCAACAGCTGAATGCCCACAGTCAGAGCAATTATTCTGAAGTAATTAAAATACAAATGGAATTTCAGGCTATGTGATAATGGACAAGGTAATAAAAGCAGTTCTATGATTCTTGAAGGGACCCTGTGTGATATATATTAGCTTTCTGCTAATGTAGCTGGGAGAGGGGATGATGGCTCAAGTGCTTGGGTCGCTGACACCCACATGGGAGACCAGGATGGAGTTGCTGGCTCCAGGGTTTGCCCTGGCTCAGACTTGGCTGTTGTTGACATTTGTGGAGCAAAACAGTAGATGGAAGATACCTAAGATACCTTTCTCTTTCTCCCTCTCTCTCTCTCTTTCTCTCCCTCTCTCTCTCTGTCATTCTGCCTTTTGAATAAATAAATAAATCTTAGACAAAAAGAACATCTGGAGAATTATCACTGGGTGGAGACTCGCTAACTCGGAGTCCTGTGACTCTCACTTTGGCTGTGGTCCCTGTCCTATTCCCATGGGAGATGCTTCTGTACAAAGTCTCTGAAGGAAACTCAAAAGGGGCATCCTGCCCTGCGCTCTCCCAGGAGTTCTATGGTGGCACCTGCCAAGACTTCTAGTTCCCTGCTGTGAGTTCTATAGAAGCCCACAGGCCCAGTAAAGGAGACAGCTGGGGGTGGGGGTGGGGAGAGGCCTGTGGGGAAGTGGAGAGCACATGCCCACTAATGAGAGAGCCAGGTTCTAGCCCACTGTACCTTCAGGAAAACCATCAAGTTTGCAAGAAAAGCCAGAACTCTGCTTTTATGTGGAGATCTCTTGATTTTTAAATGCTTACAATGAATTAAGAATTTATGGAAACTGTGTTGGCTAAATAATCAGGTAGATATGGCTTCCCAAATGCCAAATTTATTATTTCTGATATAGCATTCATCTTGGACTTAAGCAGACCCAGATAAATATTTGCAACACAAATGAGTACATCAAAAACAATACCTGGAAAGTTTATGTTTTAAACCTACAGGGAAGTCTATGTTTGCTTATTTATAATTTAGCTGTGCTTTCCAGAACCTAATAGTATAGGTTCTATTAACAAGCCCTCAAAAAGTTTGCTAAATGAATACAGTCTAACCACTGTAGAGCAAACATCAAGTCAAATCAGCCAAGAGCCCACCCCACTGGACCCCTTGTGAGACACACAGGGGTTCTCAAGCTTTCTGTGCAACTCATCAACTGGGGGTCTTGTCCCGTCCCTGTGGCAGGGGTGCTGGGCCAGCTGGACCTGGTTCTGCAGTTTTTACAGGTGCTGTCACTGTGACTGGCCATAACCACTCACATATCAAAAACTAGGACTGTGTGCTCCTGGAGGGCAGAACCTGTCTTGTTCTCACTGGGCCTGGCACATGCCAGGAGCTCAGTAAACACAGACTGAGCAGCACAGTGAATGGGTGCACATGGAGAGCTCCTAGGACAGGCATGCGCAGGGTGCGGGCTGCAGGCCCAGGAGAAAGCCACACCCAGAGGCCCTTAGAGTCTAGTGGGGGAGAAGATTGCATCTAGATAGGTGGCAGTGAGATAAGCTCCACTCATTGGGGACCCAGGAGATGGGAAGCCACCAGTAAATGGAGATGCAAAGTGAGGCCTTGGAATGTTACTCTGAGGGGTCTGAGTTTTACCTCTACTGGCTGCAGCGAGCCAGGGAAGGGTCTCAAGCAGGGAAGTGAAATGATCACAGTAGGATCTTAGGAAAATGACTTTGGCAGTGACGTGATGAGGGCTGCCAGACGAGTCCCTCTGGAAAGTGCCTGTCTAGAAACTCAAGTTGGAGCTACTCCACGGTTGCTTCTCCTGCTGCTCTACCTGTGCCTTGTGCCTGCTGCAGAAATCAAACCTCCTAAAATGGCAACCACTCGATAGCTCTGCTCCTGCTCAAGTGTCAACTTAGAGATTTCTGAGAGCTGTTACCCAAAAAATCCATGTCTCCTCGCAAGGAATACTCGTGAAGAAAACAATAACACGAAGTGAAGGTTGTGTTTGGTGAGCTATTATTTCACCTGGGAGACTCCAGTGTACACTGAAACCATCTTCTAGAAAAGAATGTCTGAATTTAGTAAAATCAAACTCCGTCACCTGCAGACAAATGCAATATATCACAAACCCAGAATCTCTTGTTCCCGGATGGAAATAGCATGAAGAGAATGGGTATGCTCTACTCCCAACATCCTGTTGTTTATAACTTTGCTAAAGTGCATAGATGACAATTGGCCACATTATTTATTATATAAAAATGAGCTGAAGAGCTGATGTTGTGGCTAACAGGTAAAGCTGCTGCCTGTGACACTGGAATCCCATAAGGATGCTGGTTCAAGTCCTTGCTGCTCCACTTCTGATTCAGCTCCCTGTTAATGCGCCTTGGAAAGCAGCGGAGGATGGTTCAAGTGTTTAGGTTCCTGTACCCAAGTGGAACACCTGGAAGAGGCTCCTGGCTCCTGAGGCCATTTTGGGACTGAACCAGCAGATGGAAGATCTTAATCTTTCTTTCTCACTGTCTCCGCCCCACCCTATAACTCTGCCTTTTAAATAAATAAATCTTCTTTAGAAAATGGGCAAAGGCTGGAGCCGGCACTGTGGTGTAGCGGGTAAAGCCACCGCCCGCAGTGCCGGCATCCCATATGGGCGCTGGTTTGAGTCCTGCCTGCTCCACCTCCAATCCAGCTCTCTGCTATGGCCTGGGAAAGCAGTAGAAGATGGTGCAAGTCCTTGGGCCCCTGCACCCACATGGGAGACTTGGAGGAAGCTCCTGACTCCTGGCTTCGGATTGGTGCAGTTCTGGCCGTTGCTGCCAATTGGGGAGTGAACCAGCAGATGGAAGACATCACTCTCTCTCTTTGCCTCTTCTTCTCTCTGTGTGTAACTCTGACTTTCAAATGAATAAATAAATCTTTAAATAAATTAGCAAAGGTCAAGCTATGAACTCCAATATGGGATGCAGTCATTCCAACTGGAGTCTTAACTGCTACACCAAATACCTGTCTCTACCATTTGTTCTTAAATATATGTATATTTGTTTGTATCTCCTATTACTCTCTACCTAGCAGTTAATCCAGTGCTTTACATGGAATAGGGGTTTAGTAAATGCATGTTAGGGAAATAAGTGGAAGACTATAAGTTTCTTAAAGGCAGAGTCTATTATTCAGTCCTTGAGATGTACAGGGCTTTCTGCTGAAACACTTTATTTATTTTTTTATTTGAAAGGCAGAGATATGAAGAGGAAGAGGCAGAGAGCCAGAGAGAGAGAGAGAGAGAGAATCTTCCTTTCATTGGTTCACTCCCCAAATGGCTACAGCGGCTGGAGCTGTGCAGATTGATCAGAAACCAAGAGCCAGGAGCTTCCTCCGGGTCTGCCATGTGGGTGCAGGAGCCCAAGAACTTGGGCCATCTTCTACTGCTTCCCCAGGCCATAGTAGGGAGCTGGGTCAGAGGAGGAGCAGTCGGGACAAGAATTGGCACCCGTATGGGATGCGGGCACTGCAGGCAGCGGCCTCACCCACTACACCGCAGTGCTGGCCCTGCTGATACATTTTAAAAGACCCTACATAAGTCACCGCTCAAGTTAGTCACTCTATACCTGCATCTTCTGTGTACACTGGAGGTGTCTATAACCCATTTAATTACCCTCATGCTTACACTTCTATAACTAGAGTGAGGAAACAGGAAGGCCAATGAGGTAAATTAATGAAAAGTTCACAGTCACCAGTGCCAAGATTTTTGAAAAATGAAGTTAAAATGGCAGGGAATTAGCTAGTCCCACCTTTGAATTGTCTGCAGTAAAATGTTACTACATAAAATTTCAGTCCCATTAGACGCTCTGGGAATACTTCTGGGCTGTGGGGTAAAATCCTGGGTCATCTGCAAAAGGCAGCACTGGCTTGGCTGGGGCTGGGGCAGAATCTGAATCCCTGCTGAGCCAGGCCATCTCCAGGGCTCGAGGTGCCTCTGCCCCTTCCCCACCTCACCCAGGGCCCTCTAGACCTTCACCAACAATGCAGCCACCCAGCCTATGCTATGCCAACTGCTTGGTATAGAGACTCATTTTTTGCCATCATGAACTCATGATCCACAGGTAAGATTGATGTGGAAATAATTAGTTGTGGTGATGCAGCAAATGCAAGGGCAGAGTCATGCACTGAGTTCAAGGGGGAGACAGAGGGGATGGTGACAGGCCATGGGAGGGGATGCTTGGGTTGGGTCTTCAGCTGAGTGGGAGCCTATCAGGCAGATAGGGCTTTGGGCCTTCAGGTTAATTAAGGGGCATGGGGCCGTAGTGTATTTGTTAAGGGACGAGCAGACCAAGGAATCCTCTGAGCACACGACTTACTTTGAACATTGCCTGCAAGCTCAGCTTGTTGGGGAGCATGGAGCAGCTTTCTGCATGGACAAAGTCAGCAGATTTAGGGGCAGAGGACTGGCTGGTGGGGTGTAAGACTGTCAGCAGAACAAGCCTTCTGGAGGGTTAGCTGGTCTGAAAGCTTTGAGCAAGGCAGCTGTGGTGCCTTGTCACCTGCTGTCTTTACGGCACTCCCAGCTGTGTGTAAGGGCATCAGTGTTGTGGGGCAGGGCTCTGGGAGCATCATCCTGTGTCCACATCCCAATCCTCCCTCCTGAGCCTTTCTTGAACAAGTAAGTTTCTGTCTTCCCAAAGGGAATCAGTTTCTAGCTCAGTTTGAGGATGAAGATCAGCCTCGGGGAGGGGGGGGAGGGGGGGCTGGGACCACGTGTAGAGCCGCCCAGGGAGCAGCAGCCTGTGTAGATTACACTAACAAGAGCTTAATTGATGGGGAATGAGGAGATGCCCAATAGAGGGACAGCTTTTGATATTTCATCCTTTATTTCTAAAATGAGACACAATGAGCTAGCCTGGACAAGCTCTTTTAGAGGAAGTTGATTATTTTCTGTTTTCCCCCCATGATTTTAGGATTGGGCATAATCAGAACTGCTAATTTACACCAAGTGTTTTGCCATTTGCAGCTCATTGAAGAAAATAATCCTGCTGAAGGGTGCAGGGCCTTTGAAGCAACATCATATACCTCCTTTCGTATGTCAGTCTATGCAGTAACAACAATGACAAAGTGTACCTGCAATTATACGATTGTAGCCATTTTTCTCCCACAAGGTCACAATGCAAATAACTCTTATTTTCCCTCAATAGTTTCATTCAGAAATATAAGAATGGAATTTGCAACAATTCAGAAAACTTATATAGGCTTCTAACTGAATAAAGTTCTGGACTGGATAAAGTTCAAAAATACATGTTTTTGCATGAAAAGTTTTAGACTCTATCATGTTCGTAAAGTTGAATGTGTGAACAACTGAATGAGTGAGTCGGGGTTCTAGGGAGCTGTGGTCCTAGATGAGGGCAGCGGGGCCTCAGCCTGCAGCCACCGAGGGCCCAGGACCCCTGCTCCTCTCCCTCTTCAAGGCACAGGATCCTCCCCCATTTCCCTACTGGTTAGGCTGCAGGTTCAGGTAGAGGCTCCTCGGCAGCCTCTGACATGGCCCCGTGTCCCTCCAGGCCGCAGGCTGGCGCTGGCTTTCTTCTTCCAGCACAACTGGGAGCTGCGTGGAGGCAGGGCTCACGTCCCTCTTGCTGCTGCACCTTCAGTGTCTGCTTTCCTGCTTAGCAAGAAGCAAATGCCCTCAAGAGATCTTTTACATCTCTCAGACACCTGAGAAAGTATTTTCCTTACTCATATGAAAGATGTCAGAATCAAAATGGAGTTACCTGTGTCAACCCTAACAAAAATAAATAAAACCAGGGAGCTATGGAGAAAGCTCTTGTGCACAACTGCCAGAGAGTGACCACCACACAAGACTCTGCCAGAACCACAGCTCACAGAGGCCACAAGAACCTTACATAGAAAGTACTATGCCAAGGACGCCTGCCCAGCCACTGTCTGTTCAAACTTGCACTAACATCACGCAGTTATTTAATCACTGTGGCCGAAGATCACTGTTGCAAAATGTCAGACACAATCCTCATTTTTGCCGTTAAAAACTTTCTCTTGCCTCAACCTCTGTGAAGGTGCCCATGGTTTACTACCGCATATTCCCATGGCAACGCGCTGCTATTCACATCGCAATGCTCTGGGATCCCCACATACCTGTCATTATTCTTTAGAGAGCCTCTCTCTCTTATGTAGCGTTTTGTTGCTTCTATCTAACAAGCATTCACACAACAGTTTCTATGGACCTGCCACTCATTGTTCTAGGTTTTCATTTTTTCAAATATCAACTCTTCAAATTTCTTAACAGGGAAGCCACTGAGGCATAGAGTGGGTGAGGCATGTGTGTCAGGTTGCAGTTGGAGAGCAGCAGAAGCAGGATTCAAAGCCAGACAGTGAGGGCTCAGACTCTGCCCGTGCTGGCACCTGCTTGGCCATGCTGTCCTCTCAGAGGGGAAGGGGCTGGATTGCTCTGGATGCAGGTGGCCCTCTACAGCAACTCAGCTCTGTCTCCTTCAAAAGTGAACCTTTCCATCCCGAGCGTGGCTACCAGTGCTGGTTGGGTGTTCCTTGGGCTAAAGTGAAACTGACACAATCCTCCTCATTTTTGCCATTAAAAACTTTCTCTTGCCTTTTATCTGTTAGCCTCAGTTCTGCTCTCTGGAATAGCTTTGAAATAGTCCATTTTCTCTTCCACAGAAAGACCCGCAGCCTTACAGTGCATTTAGATACCACACATTTATAAACCTTCACACACACTCCGCAGTTACTCAGGATCCCTCCCACCCCCGAGAGGAGGCAAGCCTTCCTTTCATCACTCAGAAGCAGTCAGGCCTTGTTATTACTAGAAGATGATGCATTCAGAACTGTGGGTTTTCTTTACAAAGTATGTTTAAGGCTAATTTCCCAAATGGTTGGAAAATAGCTATGTTCAGACCCCAGCTATAGAGAATGGCTGCATGCAGGGGGGCTGTGCATTTGATGTCACCGAGGGACAGTCACCATCTGTGCTTTCACAGAGGTGGCTTTGCCATGTAGGGACACTGCAAGGTGGAGATGCAATCAATGGCTTAGAAAATAACACAGCAGTGGGCTCCCTGGATTTGATTAAATCCCAACATGCTCACCACTGTGTGTGGCACCAGACTGTGGCATTGGGCACTGGATTTAATGTCATGGAGAACAAGGCTGGACGTCAAAGGTGGAATCCTCTTTAAAAAAAATCATGGGGCTGGCACTGTGGCATAGCAGGTAAAGCTGCTGCCTGCAGCACCAGCAACACATATGGCTGATGGTTCATGCTCTGGCTGATCCACTTTCAATCCAGTTCCCTGATAATGTGCCTGGGGAAGCAGAAAACAGCCCAAGTACTTGGGCCTCTACACCCACATTAGAGACTCAGATGAAGCTCCTGGCTCTGGGCTTTGGCCTCACCCAGTGCTAGATACTGTGGCCATTTGGGGAGTGAAACAAAGGATAGAAGATCTCTCTCTGCCTCTGCCTCTCCCTCTTTGTAACTCAGCTTTTCAAATAAATAAATAAATCTTTGAGAAAAAAAAAACCCTACATATTACAGAGAGGCTATTTTTGAAGAGTTATTTATAAGATGGTCTTTCTTAATAATGGAAAGTTCACTTATGAAAATAAGAAAAACAGAAACTCAGAATTCAGGCTCGGCTGTGGTGGAGGAAATGTTCTCAGGTCTTCTAGCTATGGACCTGCATAGTCATTTCACCCCAGCCCTAGGATGGCCCCTCGCACTGCTGGGTGCAGGCCTGTGCGATTGCTCAGGGCAAATCGAGAGGCAGAGTGTGAAGCTGGAGGACCAAGTGCAGGAGGACAGAACAGTGCTGGAGGAACACACCAGTACGCTGAAGGACAAGTCTGGTATGGAAGATGGAGAAAGGGCGGGCCCAGGAGTCCAGTGTTTTCAGGCAATACCGCCTGAGTTATTTTCACTTTCCATGAAAGGAGACCAGAAGATTCCTGTTTACCAGCTAGGTGTCTGGGCTAGCACAGTGTGAGAAGTCCAAGCTGGGCCAGCAGCCAGCATGGGCTTCTGCACCCCTTCTCTGGCTGTGGCTATCTCTGGGGTTTGGGCCCCGTGGTTGCTCTCGAATTCATCATCCCAGCAATGGGAGCTGGAGAAGCTTCCCTGCAGGAAAGGGCTGGGCCTGGCCGCCTCGCTAGCTGTGAGTTAAGCTAAGTGGAGGTGATGAAGCACACTGAAGATGCTAAGGAGGAAGCGTTTTAGGACTAAGCATCCAGAAAGCAGCAGATTAAGCTGAGACTAAGAGTGTTGAGGGGAGGCAGCTTATGGAACAGCTTAACAATGGGCAGGGCTCAGAGTTCTCTCGATATCAACTCCTCGGGTTCTTCAAATGCACAAAAGGAAGTGATGCTAAAAACCACTAGTATCGCAAATAACTATTTTCCCTCCAGATCCACACTCCTCTGAGGATTTAAAATAGGAAGTTGGGCCAGTGTTGTAGTGCAGCAGGTTAAGGCACTGCTTGGGACACTGATATCCCACACTGGAGTACCAGTTCCAGTCTCGGCTGCTCTGCTTCTGATCCAGCTTGCTGCTAATACACCTAGGAATGCAGCAGACGGTTACATGGGAAATCAGGATGAAGTTCCTGGCTCCTGGCTTTAACTTGGCCCAGACCTGGCTGCTGTAACCATTTGGGGATGAATCAGTGGACAGACAATTGTCTCTTTCTCTCTCACCTTTCAATTAAATAAATGCATAAATCTAAACAATAACAATAATAAAAGAGGGTCATGGGGTAGGCCTTTAGCTTACCTGTTAAGATACTCCAGTTCCACAAAGGAGACTTGATTTGGAGTCCTAGCTCTTTCTCCTCTTAATCTTCTTGTTAGGTCTTCTTCACCTTTACTGACTTTTTTCCTGCTTATTCTTATGGTTCCTTAGAGAAATGTGTTCAACTCCTGTATCAAGCTAGGGACATTATCTATGAGGGGTTTTCAAAATGTTCATGGAAAATGCCCATGATGAAAAAACTATGGATGGGTTTCAAAAACATTTTTGCACCAAAATAAACTTATCTTTTAGCTTCATTTTTCCACACATTTTTTGACGTGTCCTCATATCAGCAAGGTCTCAAGTGCCACATAGGGTCAACAATAGAAGTGGGGAAAGGGTGCTGAGTCAGTGGCTTGGAGACTGTTTTCCCCTGATGTGGTGGAATGAGAAGGCCATGCCAAGATGGCCGCTGGCAAATGAGTGTCAGTTACTCAGGAATGGCTTTGAAACCCACCTGGCAACGGGGCCTGCCTGGCAACAGGCTGTGATTAACCTGTTGCACTACAATGCTGGCTTCGGATACGGCCTAGCAACAGGCTGTGATTGGTTAGGGCATAAACCGCCCCTTGACTGGATTGGCTGCCTTAGCTATTTAAGCCGCTGTACCCACTGAAATAAATGAGTCTGCGGGCTGCTTGCCTCTGGCCTGCTTTCACCCGATTCCCAGTGTCTGTGTGGTGACTTCATGCCTCTTGCCCCCACCACGCTCCTTCTCTCAGAACGAATCCACCTCAGCAGCCTGAGGCTTGGCTATCTTCCTGGAGGGGCCATAGCACAGGGCTGCTTGCTGAGGCTGAGGGTGTGCCAAGTTTAGGGGCCTGGAGGAAGGGAAGAAATGTAATTTAACCAAAGGCCCCCATTGGACAAAAGAGTTTAGATAATCTTTTATAAGGCTATGATTGGGAATGTGGAGGGTCTATGTCCATTCTTGTTTATTAGTACCAATGGCAAAGTCATAAATGAATTATTATGATTCACTTATTTATTTATTTGAAAGGCAGAGTTACAGAGAGAGTGAGAGCAAGAGCGAGAGCGAGAGCGAGAGAGAGAGAGAGAGAGAGAGAGAGATCTTCTATCTGCTGGTTCACTCCCCAAATGGAGTGAATGGACGCAATGGTCAGGACTGGTCCAAGCTGAAGACAGGAGCCTGGAACTCCATCCAAGTTTCCCAAATGGGTGGCAGGGACCCAAGCAGTTGGGCCATCTCCCTCTGCTTTCCCAGGCACATTAATAGGGAGCTAGATTGAAGCAGGGCAGCTTAGACAAAAACTGCTCATATGGGACGCCAGCATCATAGGTGGTGGCTTAACCTGCTGTGCCACAGTGCTGACCTCCATAAGTGAATTCTTAACACACAAACTATATGTCACAGCAATATGGGATTTATCACAAGAATGCCAGGGAAACCTTGTTATGGGAAATATATTTATATAGAAAAATCTAAAGAGAAAAAAAAAGTGATCACCCAGATCAACAATCATTATTAATAAAGATTCAATAAAGGTAATGATTGGTATTGATCCTTAACACAAAAAAAATTCTCTAATTTTAGTCTAAAAAGTTAGCTTTATATTTATTGGGGAAGCACTAAACTAATTTCACATCAATTTCTAAAGAAGTTTGCCTACAATCACCATTATCATTTATTATGGGCATCCTTGTCTCACTGTGGCCAATCTCAACACAATTAGACAACAAAAAATTATGAGAGAAGTATCCTTTGGAAAAGAGAAGCTTATAGCACCATGATGACAGATGGAATAATCATAAACACAGAAAACCAATGGAATCAACTGAAAAACTACAAAAATGAGAAAATTTAGTTAATTAGTGTTCAAAATGTAAAACTGACATAAAAAGCCCTTGTATATGCAGATACTTACCAATTAGAAGATGTAATGGAAGAGCCCATTACACTAATCAAATACTATAAAGACATATAAAAAGAAATGTGCAAGACTTCTACCAAAAAAAAAAAAAATTGAAACATTTCTGAGGGACACAAAAGATTTAAGAAAATTACAAGACTCAGCACCTTCCTGAAGAAGAAATTACATCATATGCAGTCCCACCTTTAAGTTACTTTTGTACATTTACTGTGACCACAATAAGAATGCTAACAAGTTGATCCTGAGGTTCATATATGAGGAAACTTGAAAATGAGGGAAATGTAATGGCTGGACGTTTATTTCGTAACAGAACTTTTTGAAATCCATGGACTTTTTTCATAATATGCTTTTGCTACAAAGTTTTTGAAGACCTGGCACAGATAATATAACAAATAAGAACAGCAATGAAGTGTAACTGACATCAGATATTAAAATATATTGGGAACTTCAATAAATAAAATAATATGACACGAGCACATAAGGAGACCAATAGAGCAGAAAAGGAAGCTCACAAATAGACCAGTTATTTATGGAAGCTTAATGAAAGCTAAGTAGATATCTAAGATTAGTGAGGAAATGATGTAACATTGAATCAACTAGGTAGCCTTCTAAACAACAACAACAAAACAGATAAAATTAAGTTGAACTGTTCATCGATGGCATGACACACTAGGATAAATTCAAAATGGACACAAGGTTTATGTAAGAAACAAAAGTACAGAGATAACACAGCAGGATCCTGTCATGGCAGAGGAAAGTGTTTTATAGCTATGTTATGAAATAAAAAAAAAAGAAAGTAAACATTTGATTTAAAAAAAGGCAAAGGAAGCCTAAATCAACCAATCAGATATGTACCACACCTGTAAGTCAACAGGAAAACAAAAAAATGACAAAAAGCAATGCAAATCATGTCACGAAAAAAGACCTAAATACTGCTACACACAGATATAAAGCTCTAAAAATACTAATATGGAGCTATAAAAATTGTAGAATTCACAGGAAGGGAAACACAAATGACCCTTAAACACTTGAAAAGAATGCACATAGTAAGAAAAGTCATATATAATAAAAGAAAAACCCATTTTTAATAAAAGACACAAATTATAATTACCATGGTGGCAGAAAATGTAAATGTTTGATAACAATGAGAAGTCTTCAAAAAGTTCATGAAAAATGCAAAGTATGAAAAACTTTTGCATAGATTTCAAAATATTTTGCACCAACATAAACTTATCTTCTTTGTAAATAAAGCCCTTCTTTCATCTAGGGTGAGTGTTCACAGGGATTTATCCTTGTCTGAGAACGGGAAAGCACCCCTGCCCAGCGTGGCTGGGGCCCTCCTCCATGCTCTTCTCTAGAATCACATGTCCCACTCTTCCTCTGCAGAAAGGCTGTTACTTTAACCTCTGTCCTTTTTGGGGGCATGTGACAGACAGCTGGAGGAAGGGTGATCTGCATCTGGCATAGAGATGTATGAATTCGATGGAGACGCAAACATTCAGTCCACAGCTCCAGGGGTTTAGATTTTGCTCAAATTTATAAACTGGGTACTGTTTGTTGCATTACCCTTTTGCCCACCCATTTAGAAAATCTGAAGTTTACAAAGTCAAAGGCTAGACCTCAGTGTGTGTGTGTTCTGACAGACACGCCTCTGGAACTTGCATGGGGTATAGTGGCTCTCAGTGGGATGGGAGTCACTTATACAGCCACAAACAGTGGCAGTCCATCAGCACCACTCCTGGGTATGCTGAGGAAAGTGTCCCTGGACTTAGAGGTTTATGTGAACCTAAGGGTAAGGGTCAGAGAAGGAGGTCCAGGGTTGAAGCCAGTGGCTGTCAAAAGCAGGTACGCCTGGGAGGGGCAATCACCAGCCAGGAATCCTGGCTGCCCTGGCTTCCGGTAGACAGTGAGGGACAGGGTGAAGACCTGGGGGTCAGGGCCAAGGAGAGCTCTCCAGGGGCCTTGGACTTTCCCTGCATGCACCAAGAGTCTCAGGTTCCCTAACTCCCTACATCACAGGTTTTCCAAAGTGCACCAATAGGCCAGTGTCCTAGATGTCAATTGAAGGACACAGTGCAGGGATCCTGAGCACAGGCGTCATCACCAAGGGAGAAATCTGCTCAGCATAGCTCCTTCTCTTTAGTCTGAATGGTGACTAAGAACAAAGTTGCTATCGTGAATTGAGCTGCAATAAACATGGGGGTACAGTTTACTCTTTCACATGCTGGTTAGGGGATATGTATACCATGAAGTACTACACAGCCTTAAAAAAAGAAAAAAAAAAACTTGACATCCAGTCGTTTGCAACAAAATGGGTGGAACTGGAAAACATCATACTTTGTGAAATAAGCCAGTCCCAAAAGGACAAATGTTCTCCCTGATCTGTGATAACTAATGGAGCACCTCAAAGGTAATCTATAGAAGTGAAATTGACACTTTGAGAAGCAATGTCTTTGAATAACCCTTGTCTTGACTGTTGAGGAATAGTTTTTTTTTGTTTGTTTCCATACTATTTGTCGAACTCTTTACTAACCACAGAGTTAATCATATATGTATAAAATTAATTGAAAATAGATCTTAGTAAAAAAAAATGGGTGGGAGGGTCGGTTTGGTGGGAGCAATCACCATATTCCTAAAGTTGTAGTTATGAAATGTATAAAGTTTACATTCCTTAAATAAAAGGTTTCTGGGGAAAAAAAGAAAAATAATAAAACAAAGTTGCCCATTGTCTCCTCTGTGAGCCAGTTACTGATCGGAGACTCACAGCTCTGTTAGGGCCTCAGGGTTTTAGAAAATGCACTTGAGCTCCCTGTCCCTTTCCCCCAGCTGTTCTTATGCTGGGTTCCTTAGAACCATTGCTTGTCTGCTCTGTCCTCGTCATGGTTTCAGGTGTGATGAGCTACTCAACAAGGGGAAAGGGATTTTTTTTTTTTTTGAAGACTGTAAATTGAAAGTAATGCATTTCTGATTAAGAAACCTCTACTCTCTTTTTCTTTATAAGATAGGCATTAAAATTTAAAAGTCAGAACATGGAATAAGAAGTGCTAATGAAAATGTCACCAAGTAGAGTTTAGATTTTAAAATGTTGCAAATCTAATAAGAAATACGGGATGAGCACGAAGGGCCGAGCAGCTCTGATATGATCTGTGCTGTGCCTTTGAAATGTCCTCCAAAATTGCCATAAAAATCACTGGTGATTCACTTTGATCAGGGATGACTCAAATTGTATGTGTGTTTTAAATAGGAAACCTGAGCAAGTCGGACGGGAGGCGAGACCCGAGAAGGCAGAGGGAGCGGCTTTCCTCGCCGGCACGCCTACCTGGACTCGGTGCACTGTGGCATGGCCTCTGTGAGACAGATCTGGTTTCAATCTGTGTTTCTTCAATTTTTATCGGGGTTGGCCTAGATTTCCAAAGCTGAGCTAAAATGGAAATATTCTCCCCCCCCCCCTTTAACCCATCTGTCTCCTTTTATTTACATAACATCCTTTTCCCTGAAGAATTCTGAGTTTGTTTTTTTTTTCTTTTAAGGCAAAAATGAAAGTTAAATAAACAGAAAATTTCTCCTCATAAGGGCTCTTTCCTTTGGATTTCTACACAGCCAGGCCTCACCACCTCCCAAATTCAGTAAAAATTAGTGGGAGGTAAGGCTATAAAGCAGTAAGATGCCAGTGACTTCAGAATCACATTTGTCAAGTGAGTCAGTGACACCTCAGAAAGCCAGACTGGAGGAATACTCCTGAAAGCTTGCTAATGCTGGCCTCGTCACTGCAGAGTAAGCACAGCAGCCTGCACGGGAAGGAGTCACGGTCACACGGGCTCCGCTGCTGGTGCTGCCGCTGACACAGTAATTTCTCACCTTGTGGTGTCTCAGAGAGCTGACAGAAAAGCACATTACCAGTAACAAATGATTTCTAAAGAAGACTTAATTACTAGTACATGTGTTTTTAATGTTGGCTGAAATACACAAGAGGAAAGATGAAGTGGCATGTGACAAGTCCTCATTTAGTCTGTTGGCCATAATAGCACATTTAGAAAGGTACAAAATAAAAAAAAAAAGATCAAGAGATAAAAGCAGATCCTCTTGTCATCTCCAAATAAATGACAGTATTTGCAGGTAAGGGCAAAGTTTCTGCAGACAGATACTTGACAAAGATGGCTCTATAAACTTCAAGTGAGAACTAGGTACAAGGCCATGTGCAGTGCGCAGTACTGACTTGGGTGCATTCTGACTGACCCACATCTGAAATCTAACATACCCATGTTAATACTTCCTGGTCTTCTTTCAGTCTGTTCAGCGTGAACTGCTCCCATCCCCACCTATTGCCAGAATTACTATTTTAAATTTTATCTGAGAGTCAGAGACAGAGTTCCCAATCACAAGTTCACTCTCCAAATGACTGCCATGGCCAGGGCTGGGCTGGGCAGGAGTTATGCGTGAGGAATTCAATCCAGATCTCCCATGTAGGTAGCAGGGACTTAATTGTTTGAGCCATCACTGCTGCCTCCCAGAGTGTGCACTGGCTGGAAAGCTGGAGTCAGGCGCCTGAGCCAGGGATCACCCGGGCACTCCAATGTGGGACATGGGCATCTTAACTGGCGGGTTAAATACCAGATCCTTGCACTGCCTGCATTTATTCTCCCCTGTGATAAGATAAACATATCCACACCCTACGGGTGGCCCTCATTAGTTGTTCGTCAGCCCAGCCCAATGCAGATGCAGTGGCTTCAGGAATACAACTCACCTCTGAGACACAGAGCACAGATGCCAAACTTTCTCTCCTATGTCCCCAGTTACTTGTGATGACACAAACACACAGTACAAAGTACTGGAGCTCTTGGCTGAAGGAGAACTGCTAATGGATATTTTTAAGTAATAGAGAAACCAGCACTGCTTATTGAAGCAATGGCCTCGGAATTGTTTCTGTAGTTCCCATTAGTAGTAAACTTTGCATCTGGATAGAACTATTTTTTTTTTTTTTTACATTTTTGGCCTGAAGCACTTCCAAATCAAGTTTTCCTTAAAAATAGAATTTGTAATGACTACCCGTGTGCAGGCTGCTGGCCTGCAAAGATAGTGGGACGGACATTTCAGGAGGTAGTTGAGGTGCCTGCGCCGCACTGCGGCATAGCTAATGTCTACAAATTAGATGAGGATTGGAGGGAAAGCAGCAAACACAGGGTTTGCATCACAAAACAATAAAAATGAAGAATTGAGGAACAGTTGTCCTGAGGAGCTCTCTGGAAGGGACACAGAAAGCACACTAAGAAATTTAAAGTTACATTTGCTGTTGATGAAATAAAGATCAAGCAGGAGAAAAGAAGAAAGGAGGCAAATTATTATGAGGGTGATAAAGAAGAAACCTAGGTTTCAAATTCCTAGTGTAGAAGGTAAGTTTTGAAAACATACACAAGCATCTTTATATTCATGTCAGTTTTGCCAGAAATCAGCATTAACGTTTTTGCTTTTCATTAGTGGCAACAACATGCAGAATAACTTCAAATGGGCCAGCATGTACAACCTTGGCATTTTTTTCACCTGATCCTCCCCGCTCTGGCCATTTCTCATGAGTCTATGCACCTCTATAAACAAGAATGCCTTTCTCCCAGTACAAGCTTGTCTGGTTCCATCTCTAACCTGCTGGGGGAAACACAAACCTCGCCCCTCTCCTCCCTATCCCATCTTGCTGTTCCAGGGGCAGCCAGAGGTCTCTGTCGCTGCAGAGTCCCTCCTGTCTGGGCTTTCTTGTCCTGGCCTGATGGACAGGGTGACCAAATGGCTTACTGTACATGTGCTCACTCTCTTAAGGGGAATAAAATCAGCAAACCGACTCTAGTCACCACCCACAGGGCCCCTGCGGGTCCAATTCTGATACCAGGAGAAATGTCCTAGATTGCACTGATTTTCAATGAGGACCCAGAGGCAGACACTGGCAGGCAAACCCCTGGCCACTGGCAACAGGAGCTAGCTTTTGAAAGCTGGAACATAACAGTGAAGGGAGAATTCATTTGCTCCTTCGCGGTGGCAGCGTTGTCTCCCTCCAGCTCCCTTCGCTGTCTTGCTTTGCCCTAATGTCTCAGCTATAATTGGCTGGAACGCTGTCTTGTGCTGACTCACAATGGAAAGTGGACGGAACTTCGAGGGAGACCTTTTATCTCCTTCATGTTTCCAAGATGAGCTGTGCTCTTCTGCTCCCTGAACTTCCAAGAAACTAAGAATACCGCTCAGGGTGACACACCATCTTTGCCTTCTGCAGTGCCCTGGCAGCCTAAGCCCTCCCAGGCCCAGTGAGCACCTGCTGCTGCACAGGCTCAGATCTCCCCAGTGGGGGAGCTAGTGGGACTGCCCCTGCCAGCTCCTGAGGCACCACCCCTGCCTGCCCCCAGGAGCTCCTCACACAGCTGTGATTTCATGTGGTTCTCCGTGGTTTTGATTGGTCTGCCTCTCCTGCCTGTCCACACACAAGGCAGATACGGTTCCACTGTTGTCTCAGGACCCAGCACATATTAGCTATACATTAGACCACCAAGAGTATGTCCCGAATTACTGAACAAGAGGGATGATATGATATTTGTTCTCTTCTCATGATGCACTTTCTCTTACTCCAAGACTTTCCTGGTGTAAAGAAGGTTGATTATTCAGTTTCCCAGTAATAACCAGAGAACAGGCAGCCCTCAGGGCAGGGTGGGTGGGACGGGAATGGCAGTGGGGGACATGGCCAGCACTGCGGAAACTTTTCTTCAAGTTCGAGGTCAAAAATCCAGTGTGACCTTTTGCCAGAGACTTCATTACTCTGGGCCTTGGCTTTCTCTCTGGTAAATGAAGCTCAATATTTTCTGCTCCTTCTGTCTCATACAAAGCTGTTAGTGTGACAAAACTGATTTTTAAAGGTGCTATATAAAGATAATGGTTATAGGAATATAATGCATTTTTAAAATAAAATGCTGTGGGGCACTCAGATGTCATCTCTTACGGATTCACATACCATTGATGAGTTCTCCAGATTGGGCTGCTTCTTTAAAGATGACATTTCCAGAGACGCTATCTTTTCAGTAAACAAATCACCCATCCATCCATGCATCCATCCATTAATGTATCCATGCTTCTGTCCATGAATTCATGCATCTACCGTAGAGGCATCCAGCCTGCAGGCAAACTGTTACTAAGAGCACAGCTGCACAAGCTACCTAGTTCCTTACAGCAAGGTCTGTGAGAGGAGGAGCAGAGGCTGCTCTGGTAGTGGAGAAAAGGGTCCCTCACCCAGGTCATGAGAATGCTGAATCAGAGAATGCTGCTGAGTAACTGAAGTCTAGATACAGATCTAAATCCAAACCAGCCGGAGCTGGAAGGCGGCAGTGTGTGCTTGAGTGACAGCAGAGAGGTTGGTGGCAGCAACACAAGCAAAGGCCAGGAGGTGAGAGGAGCATAGGAGACTCTGAGCAACAGAGGGTCCATGAGAGCAATGGCTCAGTGGGGACAGGGGTCAAAGGAGCTGGCATAAGGGAAAGACGGGCTGCGAGGGAACATAATGAAGGGTTTTAAGAAGACTTGACCCTAACAGCAATTGGAACACTTAGAAGAGCTTCAGGCAGAAAGATTACATGATGGCATATGACCTTCTAAGGTATGACTTTGGCTTGTAAGGTTAAGAATGGATCACAGAGAGCAATGGAGGCAACAGAAGGCACAACAGGACCAGCTCTGTGCCAAGCAGGTGAGATGTCATGGTGGCTTAGATTTATGTAGTCACAGAGAAGCAGGATGGAGATCGGGGTCAATAGTTTGAATCAACAGGATTCCCAAATGGGATGGCACTAATACTCTGGTTCTGGCTTCACCTAGTGGGAGGAAAGCCCCTCACTGGCACAGAGACCAGGGAAGAATGGGGAAGATGACATGGCTGGTGTTCGGGAACATCCAATGGAGTATCCAGGAAGCAGGCTAATTTTGTGTTGGGAGCTCAGCAGAAGGGTGAGAGCTGGAGATGCAGGTAGATTTCAATTTGTTCAGCAACTGAAATGGAGTGGAAGATATTCCCAGAGGCATTATGGAAAGAGAAATAGAGTGAGGTCTAGAGGAAGAAGAGGTCTCCCATATCTCAAACTTTAAGAAGTCCAGGAAAAAGGGCTGGTGATGCAGGAGCAGAAGTAGGAAATCCTGGTGCTTTGTGAAGCTTCTAGAAGGAAGGACCAGGGGGTCTACTGCATTCATAGCTGCCTAAAGCTAATACCTACCGCCAGGTGTTCTTCTTGTCACTGCCAGGTTTAACTATCCCAGCAGTGATGAAGGGCAGGGCCACCTTCAAAGCCTCCCTCTACATTGTGTCCTCTGGGAGTTTTCATAAACCACTCCAGCTAGGAGTGACCAGCATTTCTAAGTATTTATTGAGTTACTACTCTCTGCACAGGACATCAGTAATTTTAAGACAAAGAACGGTCCTTGAGGGGAAGAGAGTAGACATAATAATAAATCATGATCCGGCACAGCCTCTACTTGGTGTCCTGTGAATGTTACAGAAGAGAGGTGCTCATGTGAGGTGGTCAGGGTGGTCTATTCTGCTCTAAGCTGTGCGATTATGGTTCAAATTTCTTTGGCAGCAATTTGTAGGTAGAGGCCATGGTGTCTTTGCAGCCTCTGATCATTCCACAGGGACTGTCCTCTAGTGCAAGAATTTTTCATATGAACGAAACTGCAAAGATGCTTCTGTGGCCTGTGGAGGCCAAGAATGGTGGCACACAGTCCAGTGAGCTGACACCCACTGTCCTCAGGCAGAGCCCCAGCAATTGGTTCATCAGGTGTGGTGTGGTGTGGCCCTGAGTTCCCTGTCTCAGGAGCAGCTGTCTTTGTTTAGGTCATCTCTTTTGTCCTTTGTCATCATTTAGTGGATATTCATTGAAGTTCCACTACTGCTCAGAAACAGCAGGGAGTAGCAGGAAAATCTGTTCCTGCCTACAAGCAGTGAGCTGTGAGCGTGGCCAGCAAGTCAATGGGCAACTTCAACACCATTCCTTAAGTCTACATACCTATGATGAGTGAAGAGAACAGTGGAGGCCCCTAACTCGGTTCTGGGAGGGGGCAGGGGTGTAGCGGGCAGAGAAGCCCCTGAGCACAGGGCAAGAGAAGAAGGGTCATGGAGGCTGGAGAGGCCAGCCAGGTTGGGGGTCACCACGGATCCTGCCCCTCCCTTACCAGAGCTGAAGCATGGTCGGGGGAGTGGTGGTGGTGAAAGGCCCATCTGAGCTGGTCCCCAGGGAGTGAGGCCCACAGTCTTCCCGAACACATGGGCAACAGCTGAACACAGACCTAATTGGCTCATTTCTAGTCCTGTTCAATACAGAAATTTGGCAAAAAGATGAAAACAACTATGAGCTCTCAATGTCTCTAAGCAAAGTCTGCATTTCCCCCAACCTTGGAAAAACACTGCAAAAGATGATGTTGAAAGAAACACGTAAAATGGATTGAAATGTAGTCTAAATGAAAAGGGACAGCCAGGCCAGCTGGAGATGAGAGACACTGCTCAGGAAGTGACAGTGTGAGAGACGCTAGTGGGTGCAGCCCAGAGCGAGCGGGTGAGGACAACAATCCTTTCTGATGCTGACGCTGAGTCAGTGAGTAACAGCTGTGAACATTTATTTACTTTTCCCTAGATCCTACACTGTAATTTTAAATTAAAAATACAAGTTGTGTCACCAAACACTCCTCTCTATTGCACACACATTTTCTGACTTGTGTCAGGCATTGGACACAAAAGGGAAGACCACATGGCCCTGGCCCTTGAGGGTCGCAAGTTAAATGGGGAGACAGACCCATAATATCTCATGGGGAATGGACACCGGTGGGGTGAATGGAGCTCTCAGGGCCAGAGGAGGGTGGTTAATCCGAGCATTTCAGTGTAAGAAAGTGTCCTCAGGAGCTTTCAGGCATCAGCAGCGCTACCCTCAGGGCTGCCTGGGGAGTTGCCAGAAATGTCCAATTCTGGGGGGAGGGGGGAAGGTTAGGCTAAGATGAGTTTGGGATGCCCACATACCTTACCAGAGTGCCTTGGTTTGAGTTTTGACTCTGGTGCTGATCCAGTTTCCTGCTGACGTGCACCCTGAGAGGCAACTGTCATGGCTCATGTACTTGGGCTCTGGCCACCGACATGAAAGACCTAGATTGAGATCTTGGCTTTGGCTTGATCCAGCCCTGGCTGTTGCTGGCACTTGGGAAGTGGACCAGTGGATGGAAAATCTCTATCTCTGCTTTTCAAATAAAAAAAAAGTAAGGGGCTGGCGCTATGGCTCACTTGGCTAATCCTCCGCCTGTGGTGCCAGAATCCCATATGGGCCCCGGGTTCTAGTCCCGGTTGCTCCTCTTCCAGTTCAGCTCTCTGCTGTGGCCCGGAAGGGCAGTGGAGGATGGCCCAAGTGCTTGGGCACCTGCACCCGTGTGGGAGACCAGGAGGAAGTGCCTGGCTCCTGGCTTTGGATCGGCGTAGCTCCAGCCGTAGTGGCCATTTGGGGGGTGAATCAACGGAAGGAAGACCTTTCTCTCTGTCTCTCTCTCTCTCTCACTGTCTGTAACTCTACCTGTCAAATAAATAAATAAAAAAATCTTTAAAAAATTAAGAATGTCTTATTCTGGATGGGGTCTAGAGATGGGAACATGTGGGACAGTAAATGTTGGGAACAGAAGTTCTTTCAAGCTGTTTCAGTTTTTTTGGCTTAAGGTGTTTTACAAGACAGTGTATTAGGATATGTCTAGGTTTGCAGTGAATGGAAAAAAATTGAGGTAGAGGTGACACCATGGAGAAGAGATGTGCAAGTGAGGATCCAGTGGAGTCCTGGGGGCAGAGGAAGTTGGAAAGTTGGGCAGAGACCAGAGATGGAGACACTTCAGTGCCATCCAGAGGACAGCGGTTCCCGGCTATAGCTGCATTTCCAAATCACCTGTACAAGTGAGACACATGTCTGTGTACTCGTGCATATTCATACATATGAATTTCACAATGGTCTCCTAGGTGGGACTTGGGTGCCTACAACTCTGAAAAGGCCAGCTGGTGATTCTGACCAACACCTGGGCAAAGCACCACCACCTAGGCCAGAACACAGGGAGTTCTGGGAAGTCAAGGCCACCCCTTTCACTACCCATTGGATGTCAAATTTGTCTTGGTACAAAATATGGGTCGTTTTTAGAATGGCAATTATCATTGTCTACTTATTGAAGACTGCAGTGGCATAAACTGCCTGGAGAAGCAAGAGATGCTCCACAAGTTGCTAGTATGCACTGTGTTCTCTAAACCTGCGAAAACTGGGAGAAGCCCTACAATGTCTTCAACCCAGCTTGGAGGGCACTCTTTGTTTTCCCTGTAAACAAACCACTTGTGAGCCTCTGAAGATGGGTGTTCATTCTTAGGTAACTGGATGATTATTTTAGGAAATGTCAAGCTAATGACATGCCTATACTCGGAGAAATAGTTAAGATTTGAGGGGCCAGTGTTGTAGTGTTGTTGTGGGTAGGGCCTCCACCTGGGCCGCTGATGTTCCTCATGGGTGCCTGTTCATGACCCGGCTGCTCCTCTTCTGATCCAGCTCCCTGCTAATGCACCTCAGAAAGCAGCAGAAGACAGTCCAGGTGCTTGGGCCCCTGCACCCATGAGGGAGATATGGAAGAAGCTCTAGGCTCCTGGCTTCAGCCTGGCCCAGCCCCAGCTGTTGCTGCCACTTGGGGAGTGAACCAGTGGGTGGAATATCTGTCTCTTTCTGTTTCTCTCTCTCTCTCTCGGTCTTCTTCTTTCTTTTTAACTCTGCATTTCAAATAGATAACAATAAATCTTTTTAAAAAAGAGTTAATATTTGAAGAAAACCTGAGAGCAAAGAATCTGATTACCACGATGTTAAAGATAGGCAGCAGCAAAGATTACAGCAAAGTTGACTAAAGTTCTGCAAATTAATGCCTTAATGTTATCTCAGGAACCCAAGACTAACCTAAATCGACTTGCCAGAATACTGAAAGTGATGGGAAATAGAAATTTCATGATATTATCTCTTAGGAGTCAGGAAGGCAGATATGTTAGATCACTAGCAACACCAAGAAGAGGCTTATGGGATGAGTCTTTTCCCAGATAAATAAAAGGTAATATATAGATATTACCTACAGCTTTTGGTCAGAATTATATCTTGGGACGTGTTTTCAAAAGCATCTCTGCTGTTCCACAGACAACCACAGCTGGAAGAGAGCCTCCTTAGGGTGCCAGGCTGATGAGGTTGTTCTGGGCAAAAGAGCTTGTTACATAAGACAATGCAGACTCAATGCTGTGGATGAATTCAGATGGCCCAGGGCTGGGGGATCACTCTAAGCAGGAGCAGAGCGGTGCAAATGATTCCCGCAGGATGTGGTAGGAGTTTGCTAGCGTAAACACTGTCCCTTTGCTCCCCAATCATTCATTACAGTTTAATGGAGGCAAACAATAAATTATATATTAGACTACAACTTAGAAACTTTCCTCTCCTGACTGAAGGTGAAGTTGTAACTGTAGTCATATTCAAGAAATACTTTCCTTCTCAGTTGGCTTCAAGTGCACTCATTTAAGCAGCACTGTGTAAATGAGCTTAAATTCGTTCAAGTGGTCAAACAGCTCCTGTCTACTGAGCACCTACTAAGTGCCATGCTTTGCATAAATGCCACTTCCATTATTTTGTTCAATCTTCCCTACAGTGTTGTAAAGAAGTGAAGAAAATGAAAAGTTCAGATAACTTAGGTCCATTTATCCACCACGAAAAAGCTGAGTCCCAAGCTGGATCTTGAGTTAGCTTCTCTCACTTTTTAAATAGCAACGAGGCTGGCGCCGTGGCTTAACAGACTAATCCTCCACCTTGAGGCGCCGGCACACCGGGTTCTAGTCCCGGTTGCCCCTCTTCCAGGCCAGCTCTCTGCTATGGCCCGGGAAGGCAGTGGAGGATGGCCCAAGTGCTTGGGCCCTGCACCCACATGGGAGACCAGGAGAAGCACCTGGCTCCTGGCTTCGGATCAGCGAGATGCGCCGGCCGCAGCGGCCATTGGAGGGTGATCCAACGGCAAAAAGGAAGACCTTTCTCTCTGTCTCTGTCTCTCACTGTGCACTCTGCCTGTCAAAAAAAAAAAAAAAGCAACGAAGTCTTGCAGGTGACATCAGTCACTCCCTCTCCTGTGCTAATCTGGGTTTTGTATGCACTTCCATTACTGCACCTTGGATGTGGTAATTATTCATGAACTTTTCTTCTTCATAAGATTATGAGTTCTTGGAGGAGGGATGCACCGTCTTCTCTGCATTTCCAGGGGACATTATTTATTTGCTAAAAGCTTTTGAGTGCCTACTGTGTGCTATACATGGATTTAGGCACTGCAAAGAGAGGGACGAACAAAGCAGAAATGCTCCCTACCCCTATGGAGCTCACATTTTGGAGGAGAAATGGGTGGTTAATTAATCAGCTAACAGAGTACAATACATGTTATCTTCGGAGGAGTACAGGATTATAGGCTTAATGAAATTAAAGGGCAGGGCTCGGAATCCTACTGAGGGGATCGAGGAACAGGAGCTAATGGTGACAGGGACTAATGGGGGAAGAGATGTCAGGTTGAGTTGAGAGGGTCTTAGCCAGGTACTGGGTGGAAGTGAAAACTATGAAAGAAGGTTCTGGAAAGAGGAAATAACACATGCAAAGGTAAAAGGTGGGAGGAAAAACAGGAGGGAGGGTAGCAGAGAAAGAGCTGGAGAGGTGAGCAAGCCAGACCATGAGACCTACAGTATACGCAGTGTATCATGCTGAAGGGAGTCACACACTGGGTGGCCTGATTTGATTTGAAAGATTCTTTTAATTGCATGGATGTGGGAAATGAATTTAGGAAACTATGGAGAGTGGCAGGAAGACCAGATAAGGAGCCAGAGTCTTGCAGTCAATTCAAGGGACTCTCAGGGCCTGGATCAGGCTACGCAGATGGAGAGAAGATTTTGAGTTAGAACCAATATGCTGGAATTGCACACAGTTTCATCTGTGTGGGGTGCATGCATTCATTAAACAGAGGAGGGTTAAGAGTAGGACATGAGCCCCCAGCCAAAAAGCTGAGGTTGCTCAGAGCCTGGAGGAAAGGGGGCTGCACAGTAGGATGCCCACCTGCAGGTGGAGGAGAAAGGTGGCAAAGGAGCCAAGGCAGAAGGAGAGGCCAGAGGGAAGGCAACAGATGAGAGAACAATGCCAAAGGAGGCATAGGAAGAGATTTTCAGACGGCAAGGTCAACTCAGGGGTCCCAAATCTTCCCCAAGACCAGGTAAGCAAAGCCCTGAAAAGACTCTAGGGGTTTAGCAGCAAGGAGATGGTCTGTCTCCACAGCCCTGACCTGCTGAGGACTGAGGACACAGGGAAGGGGCTCTTTGGAGGCACATCTTGAACCCAAGTCTCTTTGCTAAATCCACAGCATAACAAACTACACTTTTGCCCATGTGGTGCATTTCCATGTAGCTGTGGGAGATGCTGGTTTATCTGCAGGAGAGAATGGATCTTAGTGAGGATAGTCAGGAAGAGACAATGCAAACAGAGACTGAAGGGACCAAGGGGCCAGGACTGTGAATCACTTAGGTTCAAAGACACCATCTGTTGGGAGCACCACAGCACAGTGCCTGTACTCTTTTGTGACAGGCAATGGCAGCTGCTCTCCTGTGGGGATCTGGCCTTTCAGGGCACTGTCTGCACAGAAGTGACGTCACTAGCAGTTTTCAGACTGTGTGGGAGAGGGGAACAATGGGAAAACTTAGGGTATCTGTCAGACTTCACTCAGCATAGACAAGGGGAAGGATGGTGAGAAGCAAAGCCAGGGCATGGTGCTCCTTTGGTTCTGCCTTTCCTGAGCGGTTTGCTTCTCAACTCTAGTGCAGCTCCTCCCCTCTCTGTTGCTGTTCTGGTGCTGCCTTCTCCAGCCACTGGCCTCCCCCACCCTCGTTCCAGGAGATGCATCCAGCACCTCCTAGGAGCCCCACTGCCATGGTGATGTTGTTGACAGTCATTTTCCTCTCTCTAGATAAATCCTGAATATTGATTCATATCACAGGCGTAGCTTCTGAACCTCCAAGCCTATGTCTAATAAACATTTTATCCGTGATTTTGGGAGTATAAAATCTAGCATTCAACCTCTCCCAAACTAGCCTTGGTATTTTTACCAGGAAATCTATTCCTCATCAAGTATCTCCTATTTGGGTTAATAACGTCACCAGGCACTTGGCTGCTAGAATCCCCATGGCCCTGTGTCATGGCCCTATCTCTTTACCTCCACATTAAACTGGCCGCCCACCCCTTTCTTCTTCCTCTGCAGTATCTATGGGGCTGCTTCCCTTTCCCTTTCCCCCACCATTGACCTCTTCCAACCTTAATTCCTCTTGCCTGTACCACAGGAGGAGCTCTGGCACACACCCTTTTTCTGGTCTTGGTCTTATCTACAACATCTCCCTTCAGGCTTGTAAGGTCATTTTGTTTTTCTTTGTTTTTGTTTTTCAAAAGCATAGATCTGATCATGTTCTAGATGGGTTAATGGAAACTCAATGATTTCTTCTGCCAAGAAATTGCAGTCGACACTCTGAGTCAGTACTGCTCAAAAGGTCTTTAAAAACCCATCTTCACAGCCTCCTCCCCGAGCTGTGTGCCAAGCACCATGCCACTGTGCTTTGTGTGGATTGTCCCACTCAACCCCAACAACATCTCCATGAGCTAGGTGTTTTAATTGTTTGTTGTTTTACAAAACCTAAGGCACGAAATGATAAGTGATTTGGCGAGGGTCACCTGGCTGCAAGTGGGCCAGAATTCAAACTTAAGAGTTCACAGGTTTCAGATGTTTATGTTTCTCTTTCATATCTCAGCAAGTATTACTGGGCACGTACTGGCACCTTCAGTACAAGGAGAGAGAAAGGCACTGCTGTCACTTCCCAGGCCACCTTTCATTCAACTGTCCCTGGGGTCACAGTGCTGGGGGCTGAATTGCTGCTTTCACTTTCTACTCTGGTGCCTTGATTGGATCACTTCTGCCCTTGAGGCTTCTGCCTACTCCCTGGTAAAATCAGGACTTGTGGGATGTGATGAGCAAAAGATGGGTTGCTTGTGCAAAGCACCTTTGGACAGGGGGTGGGTGTGCCAGCTAGGGCCAGGGCTCAATACAGGCAAGGCCATTCCTTGGGCACTGGATCCTGTCTGCTTCTGGCACAGGAGCAGCTGCTCTACCAGTTAACCAAGGCCATTTACATAACTGGACATACTGGGGACAGCTGTTCTTTTCAGTGTGGGGAAGGCCAACAAAACTGGAAAAGACAAGGAAGGTAGAAAGTGATCTGTGTAGCTAAGTGCACTTCTTCAACATTCGCAGAGAGGTAAAAGGAAGCTCTGCTTTGATAGTCCTCAAACCTCAAATGGAAGAGAAAGTAAAATATCTACAAAAAGCGACTCAGCTTCTTTTTCCTTGGGATTGGAATGTGAAGCTTTCCACAGGCAATGTATAAATAAGTGGCCCATTTCCTGTGGAAGAATTCAGTCTTCTCAGTCTTCTACGAGACAAGAAAGTAAATGAACGAGGATTAAATAATCCAACATTGTGTAAGCATTTATGAAGGAGCACATTTCACTGAATACCCTGCAGGACACTGTGAGAAATACTTGAAAAGAATGGGAAGTAAATGATTTAAATTGATTAAATGATTTAAAATGCTTAAAGCATTCTTAGAGAGTTATTTATTTATTTGAAAGAGAGGAGTAGAAGCAGAGATGGGGAGAGAGAGACAGAGAGACAAAGGAAGAGAGAGAGCTATCTTCCATTTGCTGTTCCATACCAAATGACTACAACAGCCGGGGCTGGGGCAGCCAGGATCCAGGATCCAGGAATTCCATCCCAATATCCCATATGGGTGGCAGAGTCCCAAGTAGTCAGGCCATCTTCTGCTACCTTCCCAGGTGCATTAGCAGGAAACTTGTTTGGCATCAGAGCATCAGAGCATCCAGAGCTTGAACTGTTACTCTGATATGGGATGTGGGCATTGTGATTTAATTTGCTGTGCCACAACACTGGTCTCCTAAAGTAGTTTTAACTGAAAATCATGTTCATATGAAAAGACATTAACAATAAATTGGGTATGTTGCAAGCTGGGTTGTTCATTTCACACCTGGCCCTCAGTTGTGCTGGGGGGAGTATCACTATTCCTTAATACCAAGTGGAAATTGAGGCTCAGATAAGTTGAGACATTTGCTCAGGTTTGTGCAGCTTAGAAGTAGAAGACTTACCATTTGAACCCAATGCACTTTCTATTGCAATATAACACCTATGCAAAAACACAAATTACTAAACTTTTTGCAAGTCTGTGATTCTTGTTTTAAAAACCTACCTCTTTAGCATATTTGTATCCTATCTTCGCATGGGAAAAAGTTGCATCAAGATTAAAAGTAATTGTAACTCTCACAATATGCAATAAATGTATTCCTGAAAAACTGCCCATAAATCAGCATTTTCTTAACAAAGTACTGTGCTTTGCTGCTATACACGCCATAGATTTACAGAGGCAGATTTTCAACCTGTTGGTCTGAAAATGGTAACTGTCAGTACCCTGCTGGAAGCTCCTCCTTCTTTCCTGCCTGGTAGCATACTCCGTTCACCACTGCCCTAATTCATGTGTTTAAAGTCTGGATGGTCACCTCCTGGAATTTCTTGCAATGGGAGCAAATTCATGCACTATTTGTACAGAGTTAATAGTTACAACACATTTGGGAGGCTCCCAATTTTCCCTCTCTTACTATCATCTCAAAAACACTGATTTAGAAGCCTATGGCTCCTGACTATTTTTATATTACAAATACAGCATTTATATTTACATAAATGGCTTTTGAGGGCACAAAATACAAAAGGAATCTGTCGTTGTTGTTTCCTAATCTGCTCGAGGATATTGCTTCACTAAATCAGTCTCCAAAACCCACAGAAAAATACGAACCACCTACTTTTCCGCTTTCAGGTGCACTGTCTGAAGGAAGTCACTGCGTAAATAATGCCTGTGCTAATTAATTAGTGCTGGTCATACTCATTTTTCCAAACTAAGAAATGAAACCAAATCGTATAATTTGCATTCTTTCCCCCATTTCTAGTTAAAATTAAAAAGGCCAGAATAATAAACTCAGCTGCAGACTGCTGCTTACAATGATTCTTTCTTTCTAATTACTCAAATCAATGGGTATTAAAAAACCCTCATATTCAGTTTCATTGTTGGTTTTACACGACAGGGAGGCTAATTAAAACCACTGCACATTCTGGCACATTCTGGAATGTAGTTTATGATTGTGAAAAGGTCACATACTTGAAAATAAAGTTCAGTACGCCTCCCGTATTTAGCTATATAATTACAGAGGGTGTTTAAAAATATTTTTTGTTCCTCTCTTTCAAGCAACTTCTTTTCTTTTCCCTGTCTGCTCATGATTGCCCATCCATGCCCTCTCCTCCTTGGGTGATCACATACTAATTGGGTTCCTTCAAATGACACTTAAGATTATAATTTTGCAGAGGACGTTAGAAAATAAGGATTTAGGTTTTGGTAAAAAGAAAACAAAACAAAATCTTGGAACCATGACATTTCAGAACTGGAATACCCAGTTAAGCATCTATGGGATATCGGTGATCATGCTCGCCTAGGTAAATGGAACAAATACACTTTAAAGCCACTGCTCCTAGGTTAAGAGGAGTCACCTTTGCCTTTCCTTGGGGAGTTCTCTAGGGGCTTCCTTGCTGCACCCCTTTTCCTCACAGCCCTCGCTCCCTTTAATACAAACCAAGCTTCATCTGATCTTTTCAAAATGAATCATAACCTTTTCATGCTGTCAATGACTGAAGACTTCCCCACATTTTCAAGTGTTGGTGAAAGTTTTACTTCTCATCTATCCAGTGTCTGGTAGGATAACAACTGCAGGTAACACGGTCTCACTTCAATCAGGTCAGCAGCAGATAAACAGGAACTCAGTAAGTCTGCAGGTTCATCACGATATGACTGTCACTCACTTCTCTCACATTGCTTTTCCTCCAATTGGACATTTCTGCAATGGACAGTTTTCTAGTCTTAGAAAGGGAAAGAAAAATAGAACCCTATAAAAAAGTATGGCTAGAATAACAGAGAAATACTGGGGTGCAAGATTTGAGAAAAAGAAAAGACTTTCTATATAGAATTTAAAGGAAATTAGCACTGGTACTCCTTGTGGATACTGTTTCAATAAGGTTTATTTTCTTTAGTTAATATATTTCCCAGCCTTCATGATGTTTTACAATGCCAATGCCTTATTCCAAGGAAGTCTGCTTGTGTTTATATTGCTCAACATTTCCAATTTGCAGTGACATTAGCAAGAGGTAAGGGTTAATCCCTATAAACCACAGGTAGTCAGTGTGAGGACTTCAGGGTCAGCTGAGTAGGAATCTATGGCTGTGGGTTCTCATTCCAGCTGTGCCCTCAACATGCTGGAGGAACACAAGATTCACGAAAACCCTACCAGTTTTCCTCATCTAAAATGCCCTAGGAGGACTAGAATAACTGTGTTGACTAACAATTATCAACACAAGGGGCTGTTTGGTGAGCAACGACTGTGGAGTATGACTACAAATACAAAAGGTTGAATATTCAATATTAGTTAACATTTATATCAATTAATTAAATATTGAATAATAATTCACACTCACAAATTGAAAATATCAAAGTAAGGAGGTTAAATGATTTGCCAATGGTTGCACAACAAATTGGAGTCTGAGCTAAGATCAAATCCGTAATGCCTCACATTAATTTTCCTCACCCTATGTTAAAATTTAACTATAAAAGCACAGATTATTAATATTCTCTCAAGCAGCAATCTTAATTAACTTGTGTGTCCACTCACCATTAAAACAGCTAATGTGGACACCGATGAGACTTAGGAGCAGTGTGATACTGGAGTCCCCAATGAATTAAGTCATAGAAGAAAAGAAAAAAACTAATTTGGTTCCTCACAAGACTAGCGATTATCAGATAATGAGACTACAGTAAGACATGCTCGGTATTAAAATAATACTGCATATAATTTAATCTGGGCAATTTTAAACTTCTGCAACTCAGCATTTTGTTTTTCTTCTCTGAATGTTCACCAGAATTGGTAAGGAACCCATAAGGCAGAAGTTTAAATCCCCTGAAGCCATGACTCCCTCCTAAACAAATGTGGGAAATAAGTTGTTGAAATTTCTTTCAGCAAAGAAGAGAAAGCACATGAGACTAAAATAAAAGCAAATTAACTGAAGGGCAGTAAGAGGGTTCTCACTAGCCGTATGGGAGACGCAGTTCCCTGCAAGCTCAGGCGACCTTCATCCTACCTGCCAGAGAGAAAGCGACGGTACATGCTGGGACTTCAAAAAGCTCATGGAAAAATGGAATTAAAATGGCTACTTTAGTGTGACTGTTTTTTATCAAGTAACTTCAGTTTAGGAAAAATTAGAATAGAAAAATGTTCAACGGTTAAAGTGATAATTATTTGTAGATGACATATTTACTTACTCAGAAATCCAAACTAATTACACGGGAAATTACAAGTAGTAAGAGAACCCAGTGGCAGAATTAATATTAATATACCCACACTGACAGCCTTTACGTACAAACAGTCCTAGCCAGAGGATAGCAAGGAAGAAATGTTCCATTTATCACAGCAACAAAAATGATAAAATGTTTAGAAGAACAAACTTCACAAGAACAATGTAATTTATACTTGAGGAAAACTTAAAATGTTATTAAAGGACAATAAATATTTGAGTACAGGAAAGGCTTAGAATAGTCAAGTTCATAAATGGTCAAGTTCATAAAACACAAACTTAAAGCAGGGAAGTATATATATATTTATATATCTGCAGAAAAACTGATACTAAAGTTAATTTGTAAAAGTGAACAAGCAAAAGATAGCTGGGGGAATTCTGAAAAGGAAGGGTATTAAAAGGGGGCTAGCTGCTATTTACATTTTAAAGCACAGAGCAAAGCTATAGTAAGTGAAACCACATGGACACATTCACAGGTGTGCCTATCAATGCAAACGATGTAAAACACACGAGGGACTCTGTGATGAAGGGAAGATTTCAAATCAGCGGGGGAAGATGGATTACTCAGTCAATCGGGTAGGGACAAGTGGGCAGGCAGCTAGATAAAATGTTAAACCTGGAGCCAGTGTTGTGGCACAGTGGGTTAAGCAGCCTCTTGCAACACCAGTGTCCTATACCAGAGCACGGGTCTGAGTCCTGGCTGTTATTGCTTCAAATCTAGTTCCCTGCTAATGTGTCTGGGAAAAAGCAGCTGAAGATGGCCCAAGTTCCTGGGCTTCTGCCACCTTTGATGGCGTTCCAGATTCCTGGCCTGGGCCTGGTCTGATCCCAGCCATCGTGGCCATTTGAAGAGTAAACCAGCTGACAGAAAGCCCTCTCGCTATCTCTTCATCTCTCTCTGCCACTCTGTCTTGGAAATAAACAAAATAAAAAATTTTAAGATTTATTTGTTTGAGAGGCATACTTACAGACAGAGAGAAGGAGAGGGAGAGAAAAAGAGATATTCCATCAACTGGTTCAGTCCCAAAATGGCCAGAGCTGGATCTAAAAGCCAGGAGCCAGGAGCCAGGAGCCAGTAGCCAGTAGTTTCTTGGGCATTTGGGCTATCATCCGCTGTTTTCCCAGGCCATCAACAGAGAGCTGGATCAGAAGTGGAACAACCGGGACTCATTCTGGTGCTCACATGGGATGTTGGGCGCTGCAGGTGGAGGTTTAAACTACTATGCCACAGCACCAACCCCAAAAAAATAAATCTTAAAAAAATAGTTAAATCTCTTCCTTACATCTTACAAAGAATTTCAAATGGAGCAATACTTTCAACTTAAACAATGAAGCAATAAAAGCATCAGAAGAGATCACAGCAGATTTCCTTCTTAATTAAGGAAGCCTTTCTAAAGCTGTTATAAAATTAGAAGCCACAAATGAAAACACTGACATAGTTGAATACAAAAATATATAAAAAAAATCATAAATAGTGCTACAAGCAAATCCAGAGACAAAAGTTAAGCTCAGGACAACATTTAGTGCAGCAGTTAAGATGCTGCCACAATCCAAATTTGAGTCCCCAATTAAGCTCAGGGACTCCTAGCTCCACTTTCCATTCCAGTTTCTGGCTAATGTGTAGTCTGAGAAGGCAGCAGATGATGCCTCAAGTAGCTGGGTCTCTGGCACCCATGTGAGAGACCTGGACTGCATTCCTGGCTCATATCTTTGGCCTTGCCCAGCCCTGGCTGTTGCAGGGATTTGGGGAATGAATCAGAGGATGGAAGATCTCTCTGTTTGTCTCTCCGTCTCTCTGCCTTTCAAATAAAATGAACGTATATTTTTTTAAAAGCTGAAAAAAATGACTTTGCAATACAGAGAAATGGATAATTTCTACATGTAGACACACACACACAAAATCACAACTAAGGAGAAAAACGGGTGCAAGATTTAACAAGTGTCCAAAGAAAAAGGAACACAAATGGCTCCTAAAATACAAATCATGCTTACCTCATCCTTAATTTAATATCATTTTCCCTCATCAATACAATGTGTGGAAAGAGATGCCCTCTTACACACTGCTGATGGAGTATATTGGTGGAAGTTTAATGGAGCTAAAATTCACACGCCCACTGACTAGCAACTCCACTTACACAATGTTTCCTCCAGACCCTCCCAAGTGTGAGATGAGGAATGCAGAAGACATTCGCCAGAACTCCTTACACAGCAAACACTGAAAACCACCCGGATGGCCCATTGGCAGGGGACTGGTCAGTTACACTGTAGTATAGTCATGTGCTAAGAGAGAGACGTGGCTCCCCATGTGCTGACGTGATCCTCTTGTCAACTTTTACTGCTGAATGCCATGCGGGCAATATTAACAAGGGTATGGTATGCCTTCATTTATGTAAACAAACACATGCACATATTCTTAACTAAGCAGAGCAGCAGAGAGGATACCCTCTGGAGGGGGTACTGGGGGCTGACAGACAGACTCAATTCCTATTCAGAAATTTATGCTTGGGCTGGCGCTGTTGTGCAGCAGGTTAACGCCCTGGCCTGAGGCGCCGGCATCCATATGGGTGCCGGTTCGAGACCCAGCTGCTCTACTTCTGATCCAGCTCTCTGCTATGGCCTGGGAAAGCAGTAGGAGATGGCCCAAGTCCTCAGGCCCCTGCACCTGCATGGGAGACCCAGAAGAAGCTTCTAGCTTCAGATCGGCGCAGCTCCGGCAATTGTGGCCAATTGGGGAGTGAACCAGCAGATGGAGGACCTCTCTCTCTCTCTCTGCCTCTCCTTTCTCAGTGTAACTCTGAATTTAAAATAAATAAATAAATCTTTAAAAAAAATAATGGTGTATTTTGTAGCCTTTTAAAAATTCTGGGTGCCAGAATGGGTGGTCAGGAAAAAAAACTAACTCCAAGAGAATTAGAAATGAAAGAAAGCAGGAACATCTGTCCAAGCACATTGATTTTATCAAGAGATATTACTTCTCATTGTTCTACTGAACAAATGATGCAATAGGCTTACTTTAATTAAGAAGTCCTAGTAGAGAAGAGAAGGTAGCCTCCCTTTTCAGACTTGCATCTAATTCTTTTAAAAATGGTTGAGAGTATTGGAAGCCCACTGCAGAGGATAGACAGACAAAGGAGGAAAGAAAAAAGATCTCTTCTAAGTTTCCCAGGTGGCAAATTTTAGTTTAGTCTTATTTGAATATGCCCAAAGCATTTGCTTGTCCTGTCCACTGCAAACTTTGTCAAATAAAAACTCTGTCTTAACTTTTTATTTTTATTCAGTGCTATCTTAATTTCTCCCTGTTTTATTAATGTTCTAAGAATTTTCTGGCTTGAAATTTCATTGCATTCAAAAACTTCTTATAACACAAAATAAAATATTTTGGAACAGGCATACACAGAATATACTGTGACTGCATTAGGTGCCATTAAGAGCCAGGCAGCTAATTAAACCCAATGTGTTTTCCTTTCTTTTTTTTTTTTTTTTTTTTTTTTTTTTTTTTTTATTAAACTTTTATTTAATGAATATAAATTTCCAAAGTATAGTTTATGGGTTACAATGGCTTCCCCCCTCGCATAACTTCCCTCCCGCCCGCAACCCTCCCCCCTCCCGCTCCCCCTCTCCCTCCATTCGTGTAAGGATTCATTTTCAATTCTCTTTATATACAGAAGATCAGTTTAGTATACATTAGGTAAAGATTTCAACATTTTGCCCACATAGCAACATCAAGTGAAAAAACTACCATTGGATTACTAATTATAGCATTAAATCGCAATGTACAGCACATTAAAGACAGAGATCCTACAAAAATTTTTTTCAAATTAATTAATTTTCTATGCCATTTCCATTTTAACACCAGGTTGTTTTTTTTTTTTTTTCCTTCCTTTTTTTTTTTTTTCGTTTCCAATTCTCTTTATATACAGAAGATCACTTCAGTCTATAATTAGCAAAGACCTCATCAGTCTGCGCCCACACAGAAACGCAAAGTATAAAAATACTGTTTCAGTACCAGTCATAGCATCACTTGGCTTTAAACGACACATTAGGGACAGATCCCACATGGGGTGTAAGTACACAGTGACTCCTGTTGCTGACTTAACAATTTGACACTCCTGTTCATGGCATCAGTAATCTCCCTAGGCTCTAGTCATGAGTTGCCAGGGCTATGGAAGCCTTTAGAGTTCGCTGACTTTGATCTTATTCCGATAGGGTCATAGTCAAAGTGGAGGTTCTCTCCTCCCTTCGGAGAAGGGTACCTCCTTCTTTGATGGCCCCGTTCTTTCCACTGGGATCTCACTCACAGAGATCATTCATTTAGGTCTTTTTTTTTTTTTTCCATGGTATCTTGGCTTTCCATGCCTGCTATACTCTCATGGGCTCTTCAGCCAGATCTGAATGCCTTGAGGGCTGATTCTGAAGCCAGGGTGTTGTTTAGGACATCTGCCATCCTATGAGTCTGCTGTGTATCCCACTTCCCATGTTGGATCTTTCTCTCCCTTTTTGATTCTATCAGTTAGTATTAGCAGATACTTGTCTTGTTTGTGTGATCTCTTTGACTCTTAGGGCTATCAGAGCTATCAATTGTGAGCTGAAATTGATCACTTGGACTAGTGCGATGGCATTGGTACATGCCATCCTGATGGGATTGTGTTGGAATCCCCTGGCACATTTCCAACTCCACCATTTGCGGCCAGTCCGATTGAGCATGTTCCAAATTGTTCCTCTCCTCCCTCTCTTTTTCCACTCTTAGATTTAACAGGGATCTCTTTTCAGTTAAATTTAAACACCTAAGAATAATTGTGTGTTAATTACTGAGTTCAACCAACAGTACTAGAACAACAACAATAACAGCAAATACCAAAAAGGATAAAATATTACATTGTACATCTAAAGTCAGGACAGGAGATGATCAGTTCATTGTTGCTTATAGTGTTCATTTAATAGGTTTCCCCTTTGGCGCTCAGTTGTCACCGATCAGGGAAAACAAATGATATTTTTCTCTTTGGGACTGGCTTAATTCACTCAGCATGATGTTTTCCAGATTGCTCCATCTTGTTGCAAATGACTGGGTTTCGTTGTTTCTTACTGCTGCATAGTATTCTATGGAGTACATGTCCCATAATTTCTTTATCCAATCTACTGTTGATGGGCATTTGGGTTGGTTCCAGGTCTTAGCTATTGTGAATTGAGCTGCAATAAACATTAATGTGCAGATGGCTTTTTTATTAGCCAAATTAATTTCCTTTGGGTAAATTCCAAGGAGTGGGATGGCTGGGTTGTATGGTAGGGTTATGTTCAGGTTTCTGAGGAATCTCCAGACAGACTTCCATAGTGGCTTAACCAGTTTGCATTCCCACCAACAGTGGGTTAGTGTTCCTTTTTCCCCACATCCTCTCCAGCAGCTGTTGTTGGTAGATTTCTGAATGTGAGCCATTCTCACCGGGGTGAGATGGAACCTCATTGTGGTTTTGATTTGCATTTCTCTGATTGCTAGTGATCTTGAACATTTTTTCATGTGTCTGTTGGCCATTTGGATTTCCTCTTTCGAAAAATGTCTATTGAGGTCCTTGGCCCATCTCTTAAGTGGGTTGTTTGTTCTGTTTTTGTGGATTTTCTTGATTTCTTTGTAGATTCTGGTTATCAATCCTTTATCTGTAGTATAGTTTGCAAATATTTTTTCCCATTCTGTTGGTTGCCTCTTCACTTTCCTGACTGTTTCTTTTGAAGTACAGAAACTTCTCAATTTGATGCAATCCCAAAAGTTAATTTTGGTTTTCACTGCCTGTGCTGTTGGAGTATTTTCCAGGAAGTCTTTGCCTGTGCCTATATCTTGTAGGGTTTCTCCAATGCTCTCTAATAATTTGATGGTTTCGGGTCGTAGGTTTAAGTCTTTAATCCATGTTGAGTGAATTTTTGTGTAAGGTGAAAGGTATGGGTCTTGCTTCAAGCTTCTGCATGTGGAAATCCAATTTTCCCAGCACCATTTATTGAATAGGCTGTCCTTATTCCAGGGTTTAGATTTGGATCTTTGGTCAAATATAAGTTGGCTGTAGATGTTTGGATTGATTTCTGGTGTTTCTATTCTGTTCCATTGGTCTATCCATCTGTTTCTGTACCAGTACCATGCTGTTTTGATAACAACTGCCCTGTAGTATGTCCTAAAATCAGGTATTGTGATGCCTCCGGCTTTGTTTTTGTTGTACAGGATTGCTTTGGCTATTCGAGGTCTTCTGTGTCTCCATATGAATTTCAGCATCATTTTTTCCAGATCTGAGAAGAAGGTCTTTGGGATCTTGATGGGTATTGCATTGAATGTATAAATTGTTTTTGGGAGAATAGACATTTTGATGATATTGATTCTTCCAATCCATGAGCATGGAAGATTTCTCCATTTTTTGGTATCCTCTTCTATTTCTTTCTGTAAGGTTTTGTAGTTTTCATCGTAGAGATCTTTAACGTCTTTGGTTAAGTTTATTCCAAGGTATTTGATTGTTTTTGTAGCTATTGTGAATGGGATTGATTTTAGAAGTTCTTCCTCGGCCTTGGCATTGCCTGTGTATACAAAGGCTGTTGATTTTTGTGCATTGATTTTATATCCTGCTACTTTGCCAAACTCTTCGATGAGTTCCAGCAGTCTCTTAGTAGAGTTCTTTGGGTCCCCTAAGTAAAGAATCATATCATCTGCAAAGAGGGATAGTTTGAGTTCTTCCTTCCCGATTTGTATCCCTTTAATTTCTTTTTCTTGCCTAATAGCTCTGGCCAAAACTTCCAGAACTATATTGAATAGCAGTGGTGAGAGAGGACATCCCTGTCTGGTACCAGATTTCAGTGGAAATGCTTCCAACTTTTCCCCATTCAATAGGATGTTGGCCGTGGGTTTTTCATATATTGCTTTGATTGTATTAAGGAATGTTCCTTCCATACCCAGTTTCCTTTCTAAATACAATGAGCTTATTGTTGTGGACTACTCAATACGCTTGCTAATTAATTCTACCATCTCCTCTTTCCCTTCACCTGGCTTGTTCGTTCCATGTTTCAATGTTATGTTGGCCCTGAGGCCAGACTGCCCCATGTAATAGCCACTAAATCCAGAGGTTACTTATTGAGAAACTGGGGTTTGTGATCCTCTAGAACAGCCATGTGCAACACGAGGTGGAAGCACAGCTCTTCCTCTGATTTGTGTCCTCCCTTCCTCCCTCATGGGAATAAAGTGAGCAGTAGGCTTTATCTTAGTTTCTATTGCAAAGGGGATTTAGCAATACATTTGAGCGTCCACTGGGTGATCAGAATGGACATGGACTTGGCTGGGCAGCTGGATTCACCTTCACAGTTTCTTCCTCCAGCAGGCCAGCTTCAGCATAATTTGATGAAGGAAAGCATAGAAGTGAGAGAGATGGGGCTGGTGCTTTGGCGTAGTGGGTAAAGTTGCCACCTGCAGTGCCAGCATCCCATATGGATGCTGGTTCTACTCCTGGCTGCTCCACTTCCAGTGCCGCTCTCTACTATGGCCTGAGAAAGCAGTAGAAAATGGCCCAAGTCTTTGGGCCCCTGCACTCGTGTGGGAGATCTGGAAGCTGGCTCCTGGTGCAGCTCTGGCTGTTGCAGCCATTTGGGGAGTGAACTAGTGGATGGAAGACCTCTCTCCCTCTGCCTCTGCCTCTCTGTAACTCTGCCTTTCAAATAAATAAATAAATAAATAAATAAATCATAAAAAAGAAAAGAGAGAGGAAGGGCAAATAGAAAAGTGCTATCTGGCACACCAAATGTATCATTTCTGCTGATACCCATTGACAAAAGTCAAACCCGTGGGTGGAAGGATATATCTATCTCTTTAATGTAAGAGCTGAACAGTCACATGGAAGAGGGTCTGGGAGCAGAGAGGTATGCAGAATTCACAATCTGTCAAGGGATAGCTGTCACAGCTACTTTGGGAGCACTTTCTTTTTATCTGAAAGGCAGAGAGAGAAAAAGAGAGGGAGAGAGAGGCAGTGGGTTCATCTGCTGGTTCACTTCCTAAATGGCACCAAAAGCTAGGAGAAAACCAGGAGCCAAGGACACCATCCTGTTCTCCCAAAGTGAGTGGCCCGAGCCCAAGCACTTGGGCCATCATCCCAGGCTAATTAGCAGGAAGATAGATTGGAAGCAGAGCAGCTGGGACTCAAACCGGCATGCTGATATGGGTTGCTGGTTTCACAAGTGGTAGCTTAACTTGCTCTGTCACAACACTGGTCTACTTTGGGTACATTTTCTGATTTCTCACATGCATTTCTCTGCCACAGAGTTTCTCCCAAACCCTACCTTGATGGGTAAGAACTGCTAGCTTGTAGATCCTGCACAAATAAACCATTTCCCTGATCAATTAAGCTTCCATGTTGGGTCAGGAACATCCATCAGTGTAGGAATGTTCAATTGTATTTAATGAGGAAAACACTAGAGTGTTAATGGGGAGGGGGGATGCAGAAATGAGGAGACAATTGCTGGCTCCAGCAGTCCTGACTGTGGGAGGAGTGCGGCAACACAGCAAGGAACACAGCAGAGGAAGAAAGGTAAGGTGCTACAGTGGCTAGGACATTTAGAGGTAAACATCTTTTATTCACTCATCTAAGTGTTCTTCCGTTTCATCATGTAAGTAACAGTTTCTACAACAAACATAGTACAGGAAAAAATTATGTGGAGGAAAAGATCAAAAGAGACACAAAGGATAGTGACCTAATCATAGTGTGAATCTTATTTGGATACTGATTCAAATGAAAAAATTACATTTTTTATGAGACAACTGCTAATGAATAAAATTATATAATGTTTAAAACTTGCATCAAAATATACTGGAGGAAGTCTGGATGGGGCATAATTGACCATGAGTTGATGGTTGTTGGGATCTGTGATCAGCTTCTGGGGTCCTTCTATGCTGATCCGTTAATTGCTTTTTTGGGTAAACTGGTAAGTTCTGATTTTACAGCCTTTACAATTATGGCAAAATGCACATAATACTAAATTTACCATCCTGATCATGTTAAGTATACTTTTTAGGGGAATCAAATATGTCCATAATGTTGTGCTACCATCACTACCATCTAAACACTATACCCTATTGGCCCCTCCTCTTGGCTACCATCATTCTTTCTGTCTATGAATCTGATTACTCCAAGTACCTCACATAAGCTGACTCACACAGGATTTGTTTTCATGTGACTGGCTCTGTTGTTGCTGGGTAGTGTTCTGTATATTATATTACTATTAGATCAATATATATATATATGTTACATTGTTATTAGATCTTGTTGATGTATAATGTTAAGTCCCCCATTTCTTATCTCCTGTCTGGTTGCTCTAGCCATTATTTTTAAAAACTTATTTATTTGAAGGAGAGAGGGAGAGAAAGTGAGAGACAGAGAGCAGGCAAGAATATATCTCTCATCCCCAAATGCCCCCATACCAAATGCCCACAATGGCCAAGGTTGGGCTAGACCAAAGGCAGGAGATGAGAATTCAATCAAAGTCTCCCATGTAGGTGGCAGAGACTTGAATACTTCAACCCTTACCTGCTACCTCCTATGGTGTGTGTCAGCAGGAAGCTGGAATGAAGAGCAGAGCCAGGACAAGAACTCAGGTACTGCAGCATGGATATATGTGTCCCAAGTCGAAGCTTAACCACTGCACTACCCATTATTGACAGGGGGCATACTGAAGTAGCTAACTATTATTGAAGAACTATTTTCCCCTTCAATTCTGTCAGTTTTTACTTCATATATTTTGACAGCTTTTTTTTAAAAAAAAAATGTTTGCAAGTATTTATCACTGTTAAATCTTCCTGCTATATTTGTTTATTAATATATAATACCCTTCTGTTTCTCTTGCAAACTTCCTTTGATTCAAAGTGTGTTTCATCTGGTAGTAGAATAACCATCTCAATGTCTTTTGGCTACTGTGTACATGAAATATCTTTTGTTTTCATCTTTTTATCTCCAATATATTTGGGTCTCTGGATCTAAAGTGAGTCTTGGGGCAGGCATTGAGATACAGTGGGTTAAACCACCTCTTGGGACACTCACACCCCATATTAGAGTGTCTTGTCTGAATCTCCTATACTTCTTCTATACTCAATACTTGTGATCCAGCTTCTTGCTAATGCGTCTGGGAGGCAACGGTTGATGATTGAAGTACTTGGGTTCCTGCAATGTAGGAGACCTGGATGTAGCTCCTGGCTGCTGGCTTCCATCTGTCTTAGCCCTGGCTATTGTGGGCATTTGGGTAGTGGGCCAGCAGACAGAAGATTCCTTTCCCTCCCCCTTTTCCCCGTGTCACTCTGTCTTTCAAATAAATAAATAAATCTTAAAAGAGTCTCTTGTAAAGAGCACATGGCTGGATCCTGTTTTGTTCTGTTTATTTATTCTCTCAATCTCACTCTTTTGATTAGAGTTTAATCTATTTACACTGAAAACAATAACTGATAAGGAGGGACATCTATTTTTTGCTATTGTTTTTCTATATGCCTTATAGCTTGTTGGTCTCTCATTTCCTATATTACTATCTTTTGTGTTTAGTTTAACTTGTGTAATAAAACATTGAAATTCTTTCCTCATTTCCTTTTGTTTATATCCCATAGCTATTTTCTTTATCATTGCCATGAGTATTACATTTAACAATACAAGGGTATAACACTCTCATTTAAATTTAGTTTAACTTCAATGGCATAGGAGATTCTATTCCGTTACAATTCCATTCTCATACTTTTTGGGGGTCAATGTTATAAAATTATATCTTTTCATAGTGTCTGACCCAAAACACAAACTCTTAATTTTTAAAAAAATTTTAGACTAATGATTGCTTAAAAAAGTATTTATGTCTTGGGGTTGGCACTGTGGTATAGTGTTTAAAATCGCCACCTGTAGTGCTGGCAGGACTCTTAAGTATTTTTTGTAAGGCAGGTCTAGTGGCAGCAAATTCTCTCAGCTTTTGTTTATTTTGGAATGCCTTAATTTCTCTCACTTACGAAGGACAATATTGGATATAGGATATAGGATTCTTGGTTGACAATTTTCTTCTTTTAATATTTCAAATATACTGCCCCATTGCCTTCAACTTTCTGATGAGAAATCTGCTAAGAACCTTCCTGTGATTCTGTTGTATGGGATGAATCACTTCCCTCTCACTGCTTTCAAGATTCTCTGGCTTTCTACATTTCAATCTCTAATGTGTCTTGATGTGAATCCTTTTAAGTTAATCTTACTTGAACTTCTTGGATTTTTATGAAATTATTTTATATTAAGATAATATATAATTAAGATTATTTTAGATATTAAGATAATAAATAATTAAGATTATTTTCTTAATCTTTTATGAAAGATTCAGATCTTTCATAAAATTTAAAAACTTTAAGTTATTTTTTAAAAAATATTCTCTTTTCCTTTCTCTGTATCTGCTCCTGGAACCCCAACAATGTGCGTGCTGGTCCATTTGACGGTTTCCCATGAGTCTCTTAGTGTCTCTTCACTTACTTTTCTTCTTCAATCCTGTTTTTTTCCTGTTCTTTAGACTCAATAACTTCCATTGTCCTAGCTATGTTTCTCAACACTCTCTCTGTCTCTCTTTCTGCCTCTGTCTCTCTGTAACTCTGCCTTTGAAATAAATAAAATAAATAAAATAAATAAAAAGAAGTGGAGCAGCCACATGCCAGCCCCAAACTTAAAATCTTCCAAGGTCTTTTCTGAGTCTGTACCTTTCCTGTCTTGGATTGTGATCTAGTCTTTAATATCTGGCTCCCAAAAGTGGAAAAGGAGAAAAATGAGGGTGAGGTAAAAAAAAATAAAGGTCATTGACTTTTGGAATCTACAAACACCCATTGCAGTCAAAGACAGGGTAGGGCTTGCAACAAAGGGAGAAGTGAAGTAGCAGTGGCTTCCTGCCTCTTTGTACCTCTGTTATCAGAGGTGGTGATCCGTAATCAGAGCACAGACCTCTGAAATTGAAGGACAGGGTTCTTCTTTATACCTACACTGAGTCCCACCAGCTGTGTGGATGCTACTCCAGGAATGTTAGTACTGCTCCTCTGCTAAGAAGAGAAACTGACCAAAATTAACAATAATTAATGAACATATTGAGTACAATTTAATAAGTCGTCATGTGGAATTTCCAAAACAGTCACAATATACACATTCTGCCCGTGTAATTGTCGTCTAGATGAGGAGACAGATTCTTGGTGCTTCCCACCCAACCATCTTACCACAGTTCATTCCCAAGAATGAATCATTCTTACAGTGAGACATTAATTGGGATACAGCTATCAAGCTACATATGAAAATCTGCACAGGGTATTTTCCTTAAAGGAAAGACTGTAATTTAATTTAATTCAAGGCTGAAAATTTAATTTCTAATAAATCTCAGTCTTTAATTTCCCTTATATAACACTAACAGGTAAATTTATTTTGCACACAATAAGCAAATAGACAAATTGTGGAACAACAATTTGTAATGACAGCCACCACAACTGCAGAACCAAATGAAGTCTCTATTAATACAGGCTGGGAAGATGACTGTTTATAAAACAGTAACTGCATAATGACATCTGAGATCATATAGGTGAGGCTTAATGATGAATATTAGGGAATATCTAGTTTTCAAGGGGACCCAGTATGCTAGTCACCCCTACCCCATCCCAATATTTCAAGTGAGAAGAGCACGAGTGTTTGGTTAACGTATAAAAGTGCTCTGAACTGGGAGGGATAGTTGGCAATGAGTAGAAAGAAGCTAATGGGAGAATTTAGCAAAAGGAAAAGGGCCTAAAATAAATCATGCATTCACAGCAGCAGAAAGAATATTTTGGAGCCAGTTAGGATAAGTGGATAATGGAGGAGTGGGAGTACCTGTGTGATGACAAATGGATAAAGAGAGAAGGGCAAGTGTACTGTTGAATGTTTTTGTCCCCATGAGACTGATCCACTACAGAGGAAAAAAAAAGTTACTCAGACATATTTTTAACAAAGATACTACAAATAATTTTTTTTGACAGGCAGAGTTAGACAGTGAGAGAGAGAGAGAGACAGAGAGAAAGGTCTTCCTTTTTCCGTTGGTTCACTCCCCAAGTGGCCACCATGGCTGGCGCATTGCGGTCAGCGTGCTGCCGATCCGAAGCCAGGAGCCAGGTGCTTCTCCTGGTCTCCTGTAGTGGAATGAGAAGGCCATGCCAAGGTGGCCACTGGCAAGCGAGCGTCAGTTAGTCAGGAATGGTTTTGAAACTGCCTAGCAACAGGCTGTGATTGGATGGCTCTGGAAACTGCCTGGCGACAGGCTGTGATTGGATGGATTTGAAACTGCCTGGCGACAGGCTGTGATTGGATGGCTCTGGAAACTGCCTGGCAACAGGCTGTGATTGGATGGATTTGAAACTGCCTGGCGACAGGCTGTGATTGGATGGCTGTGGAAACTGCCTGGCAACAGGCTGTGATTGGTTGGGGAATGGACCGCCCCTTGACCAGATTGGCTGGTCTTGGCTATATAAGCTGTTGTACCAACTGTAATAAAGGAGTCTGCGGGCTGCTCGCCTCAAGCCCGCTTTCACCCGACTCCCGGGGTCTGTGTGTTGACTCCGCGCCTCTTGCCCCCACCACGCTGCTCTTCTCAGAAACGAACCCACTGCAACATTGTGGAGAAATCAACGGCAACATCTGGCGCCCCAACGTGACTGAGAAAGAAACAGCGTGTCGGACTCGGCGAGGTCCCCCCTGGATTTCGGCAAGTAGGCCCCTCGGTGTTCTGTGTGCTGTTCGGTTCTGTGAGGGTGAGCACAGAACCCCCTCCTACGCCCCTTTCCTTGTCCTTGTCCTCGGTCTAAGTGACCCCAGGTTAGCACACACCGCCCTGAAGTGTACGTCGCTTCTCGGCTCCTCCTTTTACTTTCGGTTCGCCCGGCGAATTCACATAAGGGACTGATCATCCCAGAATTCGGAACCAAGTCATCTTCCCTCACTCGAGAGAGGTGACGCTCCGGAGACACCGTGTGGGCATACGGCCTTGACCTAACGAATCAAGGAAGTTCCCCACTAAGCACAAGACATACATACGATCTGATACACCACTATCTGTTTGTCTAGCATAGGGAAACCTCCTACAAAATGCCATCCATAGTTGAGGTGCTAGGAATTTGCTTTGTTACGGTAGCAGTGCTATACGTGTCTTTCCTCTGGCTAGAGTTGGCGTACCGTGCCGCTCTTAAGCGCTCAGACATGGGAAAGATACCCCCCTCTCAGAATCCTGTGCAGATTATCAAAGATCGTGAATCTGTGAGTGATAGGAGCCTGACACTCCAGGTCCCTGTCTCACAGACAATGGTTGATGACTTAGGGAGAGAGAGCTCCGACAGTGAAAAAAACAACGTAGCAAAAAAGGTAGCAACGCCTAGTCAGCCACCCCCCACATACCCGTGGGATGAACTAAGAGGACCTCTAGATAATAACTCATGCGAGGTCATCCCATCCGCACCCAGTGAGGATCCCCACATTTGTGGCAGTACTTGGGTACCCCAATCTCTCAGGGCAGCCGCTAGATCCCATGCCATCAGCATGTTTGCTGTTAATGTCGAAGTGTACGCAAAATTCAGGCCCTGGATTCCAACGCCTGTAAAAAGGCTTCTGCTAACCAAAGGTCGAGGATATGCTTGTGTCTTTCCAGAGAATGCGGAACAGCCCATTTGGGTACCAGCCAGAAACATCAAGCCTGCAACTGACAGCCAACCAGAACCAGCTGAACAAGACCAAGACTCCGCCTTGTTAGCAGACGCACCTGCCCTATCATCCTACCCTGAGCAACTGCCCGAAGCCATATCTGTTACTGTTGTGTACCCCACTAGCTCTGGTCAGCCACTCCAATGGCCCACAGCCTGTGTGCGGTCATGCCACTCCTGATAACCATTATTCCTCATTCCTACCCCTATCTGAGCAAGCAATCCTGTGGTCTCTCGATTTGAGCGCTGGTTAGTCAATGACGGGTAAGATCCCCTGGGGGACAACCTAAGACAGGCACAGCTGCGTACGGAGACCACATGGAAACGGGGTCAACAATGGTATGGCCAAGAATCATGCCTCCCGTTGCTCAAAAATAAACGAAAAGGGGGAAATGTAGTGGAATGAGAAGGCCATGCCAAGGTGGCCACTGGCAAGCGAGCGTCAGTTAGTCAGGAATGGTTTTGAAACTGCCTAGCAACAGGCTGTGATTGGATGGCTCTGGAAACTGCCTGGCGACAGGCTGTGATTGGATGGATTTGAAACTGCCTGGCGACAGGCTGTGATTGGATGGCTCTGGAAACTGCCTGGCAACAGGCTGTGATTGGATGGATTTGAAACTGCCTGGCGACAGGCTGTGATTGGATGGCTGTGGAAACTGCCTGGCAACAGGCTGTGATTGGTTGGGGTATGGACCGCCCCTTGACCAGATTGGCTGGTCTTGGCTATATAAGCTGTTGTACCAACTGTAATAAAGGAGTCTGCAGGCTGCTCGCCTCAAGCCCGCTTTCACCCGACTCCCGGGGTCTGTGTGTTGACTCCGCGCCTCTTGCCCCCACCACGCTGCTCCTCTCAGAAACGAACCCACTGCAACATTGTAGAGAATTCAACAACAACAGTCTCCCATGCGGATGCAGGGCCCAAGCACTTGGGCCATCCTCGACTGCACTCCCGGGCCACAGCAGAGAGCTGGACTGGAAGAGGAGCAACTGGGACAGAACCGGCGCCCCAACTGGGACTAGAACCCGGGGTGCCGGCACCGCAAGTGGAGGATTAGCCAAGTGAGCCGTGGCGTCGGCCAACAAATAATTTTTACTATCAACTTCTAGTATCATTTTTGGACTTCTACCTTGACCTAGTGATCCCACTCAAGGACAGTGACACGGCTGCACAGGGAAACATGGCACATCTGGAAAGCTAAGATAGGTGCTGCCATAGACCAATGTTCACAGGCATCAAAGCAAAGAAATCAACAACCACAGGCACAATATTATTCAGGACAGAGCTTTGGTCAAACAGTCATTGCCCTATAAATACTCAGCAGCTCTGGGAAAGGCATGGGTGTCAGTTCGGGTTCCACAGCAGTTCTGGCTTCCCGCTAATATGTACCCTGGGAAGGCAGCAGGTGATGGCTCAGGTAGCTGGGTCCCTGCCACCCACAAGGGAGACTCTGAGTTTCTGACTCCTAGAGTTGGCTTGGCCCAGTCCAGGCCATTGTGAGCATTTGAGGAGTAAGCTGGCTGATGGAAGCTATCGCTGTGTCTTTCAGTTAGTCTCTCTGTTACTCAAATGAATCAATTAAATAAATACAAATTTTAAAAATCAGCAATTCTACCATCCCATTTATTTTTTAAAGATTTGTTCATTTACTTTGAAAGTCAGAGTAACAGAGGGAAAAGGAGAGACAGAGAGAGAGATCTTCCATCATTAAGTAGGTATGATGGAGTGAACATGTGTGTCTTCCCATAATTGATACGCTATTGCCATAATCCCCAATGTGATCATACTTGGGAGTTTGGGAGGTAATCAAGATTAGATGAGGAAAGAGTGAGGCCCTTATGGCAGGCGTGGTACTCTTGTAAAGCAGACACTGGAAGTTGACTCCCTTTCTGACACACATACACACAAAGAAGGTGTCATTAGAGCACATGCAAGATGGGGCCACCAGCATGCCAAAAGAAGGAGCCTCAGAATGGAACCCATTTCCTTGAACCATGATCTTGAACTCTGGGCCTCCAGAACTGTGAGAAAAATGTTTCTGTTGTTTCAACCACCCAGTCTGTGGTGTTTTGTTATGGCAGCCTGAGCCGACTAACTCATTAGGTGTCTAAGATTGCCTCCTTCAAAAGACTGACAGAAGGGCCGGCATTGTGGTGCAGTGGGTTAAGCCACAGACTATGATACCAGTATCCTGTGTGAGCACTGCTTTGTCCTGGCTGCTCCTCTTCTGATCCAGGTTCTTGCTAATGCTCCTGGGAAGGTAGTGGAAGATGGCCCAAGTACTTGGGCCCATGCACCTACGTGGGAGACCCTGGATGGGGTTCGTGGCTCCTGGTTTTAGTCTGGCTGAGCCCTGGACGTTTAGGGTATTTGGGGAAAGAATCTCTCTCTCTGAGCCTTTCAAGTAGATGAAAATAGATAAAACAAACATCAAAAAATAATGACAGAATAAAGACAACTTTCTTTTGATTTTAAAAATACTCTGCTCCACCCACACTTTAGTGACAAGGCTTCAACTCTTTAGCTGTCCATGACTTTTCCCTTTTTCTGAATGTCTTCACTTTATGTGTTTCTCCATCATTTAAACCAATGCAAATTAAGGGGTAAGAAAAGGGTGACATAGATCCTTTCTTTCAGATCCTTTTCTGTTTTGTAATTGTGCAGAATCTCTTAAATGACTGATATTTTAAAAACTAAGTTTACCTGTGGTCTATTAATACATTTCACACAAATGAACACACACACACATTCTTCCTTCCTGTTACCTGGGCTCTTAGAGGTTCATTGCAATGCCTGGCAAGTGTGATCATCTCCAAGACACTTGATGTTGAATAAACTGCCTTTAAAGAAGAGAGCCAAGCATACATGGAGCTGAATTCTAGTCTTGGCTGACTAACAAATTTGTGTCAAAATACCTAGAATTGAAACTAATAGTTATGATTCTGCTGATTCAAATATTCAAAGTAATGAAAATCATCTGACAAACAGGAGAGTTAAACAAGACTCATAGTAGTCACAATAATAAAAGCAGCATAATGTCCATGATCTAAAGCCAGTATGATAGTAAGAATATCAGGATATCAGGAAAATACTATTTGCTTTTAAGTGAATCATTTCATGTATGAAGTTTTTTAACACTCTCCTTTTTAGCTTGTATGGTAACATATCTACAGTGGAGAAGTTTGGAAATTTCAGAAAAAAAAAAAAACAGAAGAAAACAAATTAAAATTACTTGGAATCTCACCTCTCAAAAATACACTTTCAAGGTATTTTTATAGCTCATACTTTTTCTCATCAAATAATACAATAACTTGAAATTTTTTTAAAAAAAAGCACCTTCAAACATTACAGAACTTGTTAATGACCGACTCTACACAGTGGTTTCTCACCCAGGGGCATTTCTGTCCCCTTCTTGGAGACATTTTTGGTTTTCAAGTGTGGCAAGGGGAGTGTGACTACAGAGTGAACAGCACCAGGGATGCTGCTAAATGCCCTCTAAGGCAGCATACAGGCCCCACAGCAGAGAATAATCTGGTCCCAAATGTCAATAGTTCAGAGGCCGAGAACCTTGTTCTAATGCACCACAGAACTAACATCTTTACTCCAAACTACCGACAATTATCAAGCCCCTGCTGTGAGTCTGTTTATTCAAAGATAAACAGGACTGAATCCCATTTCTGCTGAGTATGGGTGATAGCACATAAACCAAAATGAGTGAGCTTTTTGTTAACATCTTTTTTAGAGCCCTTTGAATGACTTAAATCACTCTGTGCCTGAAACTTCCGTCTCAGTTTATGAAAAGAACCTAAGTTAATCTTCATCTGAAAAAACAGGCACCCAAGCGTGGCAGCGACTAAGACACCCTTTTTTGAGTTCAGCTCCACCCTCATTTTGACACTCCCTGGCTGTCAACTCTCAGCTTGCAGAGTCACAGGAGACGAGATTAAGCCAACACAATAATATGGTTACAAATCACCTAAATTCGGTACAATTCAAAATGATTTTAGTTTTGATCTCTGTAATCAAAAAAGTAAAACAACATCAACAAAATTTTTGGTCTGCTAAGAAAATGTCCATGTCACAACCAAGAAACAGCTGCTGATGAAACTTTTTTTGGATTCACAGATGTCAGATGTGTGATTTACACACTAACCTTATTCAGTTTGGAGTAGGGAGAAGGCTGCCCCTACACACTGTGTACCATTGGCAAGGCTAGGAGACCCTGTCACCAAGTCTGCAGCTGTGGGTCTGCGCTGACCCTGCTGGAGCCTGGGTCATCTCAGGTGGGCAGCTGCAGAGTGACTTCCAGGACTATGCCATTGTACCTGCCATCCCTCTTTTCACTAATCAGCTTCTAACAGGAGCTCCCACAGGGATCGTCAATGATTGATTCTCCTAATTTCTCCCAACTCGTCAATCTTGCTTCTTCACTTTCCTCCATTTTCTGTGCTAATTCTATGAACATTTAAAAAAAAATCTCCATAGATATTACCTTATCTCATTGTCTTGTCACTGTGACCATCTGACCCAAACCACAATCTAAGGAAAACTAGCTCTATCTCCGGAGCCTGCACAAGGCATCAGAAGCTGCAGGGCTGCTGACAGCTCTGCCCTGGTAGGCCTTCAGCACTGCCCAGCAAAGCCACCGCTCTGGTTCACTGCCTTGTCCACACAGAGACTGTTCTAAACCCCCATTTTGCTGCATCTCACAATCTGGGGTTCCCCAGACTGAGCCCTGCAGATGATCAGCCAGCTCCCTGGAATGCCTGTTTCTTCCCCACATGAACCTTCCAGAAGGCCCCTCCTCCACCCACAGAATCCCAGATCCTGGAGCCACAGGAGCCTCAAGACCCCAGTGGTCCTTCCATCTGGTTTAAATTCAACCTCTCCTCCTCACCAGGATCCTGGATCCTGCTTGCCAGCTCCACAACACTGTCCAGTGCCTCCCACTTAGAAAACAGTTGTAAGCACACATGCACACTCCAGCACACATACACGCACACACCAACAACCTTGCAGGTCCCTCATCTGCCTCCAGTTTTACCCCATCTCTCTCCTGACCTTCTCAGTCAGCCTCCTGAACAAGACATCTTACCCTTATCTTCACTTCTATAACTCCATTCACCTGCCATAATGGGAATTTGACCTTGGCTCCACCCATTTTCCCCTGTAGTCTCCATATGGCAGGATCCATCCTGGACCCCTCAGCACCATTTCCCACTGGGGCCTCTCCTTCCTTCTGAACGTGCACTTTCCTCTGGGTGCTTATGGCACCGCAGCCCCAGCACCCACTTCTGCTTTTCTGGTCAGACTCCTCTGTTCTATCACTTTAAGACTCACCACCTTTGATACATCCTTTGGGTATCCGAGTTCCTCAAGACTTGGGGCTGTGTTTCCTCGGAGGCCCTTTCCTCAAGTGGTTCCATCCAGATGCAGGAGTTGAGTTGTCACCTTCAAGCACACTGCCCACAAATGCCATCTCCAGGCCAAACTTGGTCTCTGAGCTCTCAGCCCATACATTTACTACTTGACATTTTCTCATAGCTTTCTTCATGGCCTCTCAAAACTTCTCACATTAAAACATAACTCAGTATGTCTGCCCTTGCTGCCACTGCCCCCCTTTTCAAGTGTCCTTGTCTAAGTGGAAGGCACCACCATCTACTCATTTGTCTAAGTCATCCTTATACCTCTTGTCTCTCACCCCCAAGAGCCAAGCACTGTTAATATTTACTTTTGAAACCCATCATGAATGAGTTCTCTTTTTCTTTTCTATACCACTATACAAGCCAAAGCTGTAGTGATTTCTGTCCTGGAAAACTTTAATAGTTTCTCCACTGGTCAATTTATATTGATTTTGCCCTACCCTCACCAAGGCCTTGCCTGTGCACTCAGGAATGAAGAGCAGGCTCCCCCATCTGCTCATCTTGAAATGTGCTCTGCTCATAGCCATCCACTCTCTGCCTTCTGCCACTCTCATGTCATCTTAGTGCTCCCCACTGTCCCCTCCCTGGGCTTGTACACAGAGCCCTCTGCTGCGATGCAGACCTTTCCTCCCTGGCCTCTCCCTCATTTCTGCACAGCCTTTCAGTATTAGCTTCCTCAGGAAGCTTCACCACGTTACCTCAATTGCATCAACTCCTCTTCTAATAAACAGGCTCTTAGAAGCCTCCCGAATAATCCTCACTACAGCACTTTCCCCAGACACAGGTTGCTGTTTGACATGGTCATTTGACTAAGGGGAAGTAAGTGAAGCCCAGGGCTGTGCCCAGTTTTGGTGAGCGGAGCCTAACACAGGACTTGCCAAGTAGTACACTCTACCAATGTTTATTAAGTAAGTGAACGAAGGGCTTAACTACTCATGCACTTAAACATGTTACAAACAGATCCAAAGTCTGGATTGCGTTATGGAACAATGGGATCTTCAATCTCACTTCCAATGTCCAGGATTTTCCAGAGTCTGTCAACTAAAAACCCACTCACTTCTGTATTTCTGTCTTTTAACCTCATGACAGTTAGGTTCCCTGTTTGAAACAGGGTTGGAAGCAGAGTAATTGCTCCATAAAATATCTGTTGATGACTGACACTGGAGTAAAAGGAACCCTTGGTAGGTTCATCATTTATGCTGGGATGTTTTCTCATGAGCACTGCTAAGGGATCACTGTTTTGTTTTTAGGTGACCCAGGAAGTAGGTGAGGTTTTGAACTGTGTTTGGGGTGTGAATGCTCAGATAACTGCATTCATGAAAAGTCCTACAAAACTGCCCAGAAGAACATTAGTACTGACATATGGCACTAGGTCTCTGGAGCTGATAAAAGCACTTTGTTGATGCATTCCCCCATGATGAAAATACACATATCTTCCATTTACATCTGTGTCCGTACCATGCATCTCCTACTTTGTCTCAAAGGGATTTCTTTTGCAGATGTAGATTCAACATACGTTGGAGACCACAGCCTGTGCCACTCAACTGCTTACCAGGACATGGCCCCACCATGCTGGCTGTCATAGGGAATGACTGAATGAAGGCTCTGGTGCTTGTCAGCATTCATTATCTGTGAGGTTCTGCGAAGGTTATCTACACTCTCTACTGCAGCTTCCCTGTGGTTGGAAGACGAAAAGAGGAGGAGGAAAAAGAGAGGGAAGAAGGGGTGGGGATGACGAGAATGAGAAGACAGCATGCCTTAGACAGCTGTGATGGGTAGTGGGAGTGGGGCCTTCGGAGCCTGGCCTGGAGACCTGGAGAGGGCATTCTCTGACTTGCCCGAATCATGGTCTCCTTCCTGTTCTGAAGTGGTTCACTTTGCTTCCAATTACCCTAATTTTTTTTTTCAGGTGAAGTCTCCAAAATAGATTTGCCTGCAAGCGTAGCTTCCCTCTCCCCAGAAGGCTGAATAAGGGTCTTAATAAGCCCCAGAGCACCTGCGGGGCATGAAGCTTTCCCTGACAGCCACCAGTACAGCACAGAGAACTTGCTTCCTTCCTTGCTCTGCTGTTCTGATTAGCTCTTGGAAAAGGAAGAGAGGTGAAACAACAGGACAATTGCAGCTGGTATGATTACAGTGCAGTTTCAGAAAAGTAACAGCACATTAAGTCCAATTTGTAACTGCGTATGACACTTATACAATGTTACCATGTTCCTTACTTTTAATAAAACATGTCTGACCAATCAGGATGCAAGTTAGCAAAATTTTGCCCCAATACACAGGGGTGAGGTCAGGAAGGCAGGATTTCAAGGACTCTAAGTAAACTGTCCACCCAACTCATGCAATTTAATTTGGTACAGTAATTATTAAGAGAGAAAACTCTTAAAAAATCACTACAAATTGCCTCAATGCAAGTCTATTCAACATATACTATAAAAATGATATAATATTTGGGGGACACTAGGTGAAAAGAAGCACTCAGAGTTGATGCTCCTGTATGCTGCATAATCTGACTTCTCACCAAATCTTATTTTCCCGAACATATTTTCTTACAGTATATCAGAGAAATTCTTTAGGACTATGTAAGAGGCTCACTGATTCAGCCATGGCCTTTTCCTTTTAGTGGAAACTGTGTAAGAACCAGTCACACTCACCATTCTGAAAAGCAATTAACCTAGCAGTCTTCACAATGATAAAAATATTAATAACTTCACTATGTAATTTTTACCATTTAAGAGCAAAGTGTCTCAGTCTTTATAAACATTGATACCCTCTATTATTAATACCTGTGCAGAGTAATTTCTAAAATATCTAATTTTACGCAACTCAACAAAATCAATACCTAATATTTTCCAAAATGCAAATATAATCTGACTGCAGCATGCAGAGCAGCTCTGGGATTTGCTACTTGAATATAACCCACATTGCTCCCCAGCAGCTCCATGGGCTGCTACTGCAAAGTGTATGATTTCTGGTTTTTAATGGATTTTGTTTCTCATAGGGCAATAACATGAATCTGAATTAAGCTCTGGAGAAAGGGAGAGAAAGCAAAGAGGAGGATTTTTTACTCCCAGAAGATGTTCTGCTCAAAATGGAGCAGGGGAGGAGCAAATTTTCTTGAAGATTGTGCATATATCTGCTCATAAATTCTTAGAAGAATTCTGAATATGCTAATATTAAAGAGTCATGACCATATGACCCTACTGTAGGTAGTAACCTATTTAGTGCCTTTCCAAGTGGTAGTGTTTCTCTCTTGCCTTAGGTGTCTGGGGAAGCAGATGTGAATGGTGCAGGTGCCAGCTGCTGTCAAGCTCAGGGTGTGGCTGTGAGTGCAGCAGGGTGGTAATCAGACCCTCTTCTTTGGGCTGACAGAGGTGTTTTTTGTAAAACACCTTGCACTCAAATTTCACACTGTATCTTCAATCTACACTACTCAACAATCTAATTTGGTTGCTAGTCCAGAAGGATTCTAAAATTTTATCAACGCTTGAGCAGCGAGGCCATCGAGGCAGTGACAGTCTGCATTAATGTCTTCATTCTGGTGCATTTCCTTGGTAGGACAGAGTTAGCCAATATATTCTACCCTTGCTTGAGAAGGCCAGGAGTGAACTGAATTGATTCCGTAACTTTGGTGGAGACATTGACCCTGGCCCTGGGTGAGCCCCACTTTCTTGTATTTTGCTGGGGCATCTGAAAGGTGTCTGCAAGATTGTTGTGCTGTATTAATGGACCCTGATATCCTAAGAGCTCCATTTTTTCAGCCATGGCTTTGACTACACTGCATTAAAAATCCTAGCTCTGCTAGATGAGTGCCAATAGTAGGGACAGTTGAGAATAGCAGTTGTGGCTGCTTGAGGAGATACTGCAGAAGGTCTAGTACCTAAAAAAGTAACCTACAGAAGTGAAATTGACTCTTTGAGATGCAATGATTTTGAACAGCCCTTGTCTTGATGGTTGAGGAACAATATTGTTTTTTATTTTTCATACTATTTGTTGAAGTCTTTACTTAGTGTAGCGTTAATCTTATGAGTATAAAGTTAACTGAAAATAGATCTTTGTAAAAATAAGAATGGGAATAGGAGAGGGAGGAGGAAGAAGGGTGGGAATGCAGGCAAGAGGGAGGGTAGGGTAGGAAGAATCACTATGTTCCTAAATTTGTATATATGAAATGCATGAAGTTTGTATACCTTAAACAAAAAGTTTCTAGATTAAAAAATATTTTCAAGCAGTTAGCTCCTCTGTCTCATTCAGCATTGGTGGTGCCTATCTGACCATGGACAGCAGCGCTTGATTACCACGGGTTCTCAGAGCTTCCTTCATGCTACAGTGCTCAATTACACAAGCTCTATTTTGGAGTTTTCTGAAAAGCAGCAGATCCAAAGGTTACTACGAACTTAGAGGAAGACTTAGCAATTACTAAAAAAAGTCTTTAGGTCAAATTCATAGCATTCTTCTTTGATTTTTTTTTTTTGGTTTAAAAATTAAGAATAGAGATGGTAGTAACAGTCTGCTACCAGTTGGAAATTTCTACTAACTGGCACTATCACATTAATCAATACAATTTGACTGATGGAAAAACAACAGTTTTGAAATGAAGTAAGTCTTTGGAATGCTTTCTGAATCATAAACCAATAAAATATGTTCAGTGTATTTTCAGTATCACATTAAAATCAATTTTAAGGAATATAGCAGTTGATATATAGTTGACTTTTAATTCATCAATATATTGGATTGCAATAAATAAAAATCAGTGCCTACTCCATGCTGGGTGCTGGTCAGAGTGAACCATGCATTTTCCTGTAACTATGTGCATTTGATGGAATAATAAATATTAGCCTTCAGACAAGTAAACGGAAAAAAAAGTCAAATATCCTTGTTTAACCTTTGCAGGTAAAAGGGAATCAAGTCACGTAATTCATATATATTTTTTCATCTAAACTTCTGAGGTAAAAGAGAATTTCCACTTAAGTTTTGGAAATATCTGACTCTTATTTTGCCAAAAGTGAAGAATTTTCTGTTTCAAGACTCACTGAATAAGTAGGCTAATGGATATAAGGAATTCCGACATTGTGAGTTTTCAGGCAAAGAACAAGTCAACAAACTGGAAAATGCACTGCAATGGCCTGAAATTGTGCACACTTGAGGGTAAGGCAGGAGCCATTTACATGTAGGGGATTCCAACACAGATCCTGTCCATTTATACTTCCTACAACAAATCCGCCATTTGGAAGAAGAAGTCCAATTTAGAAGCATGTCATTATCATCCTATTGTTTATCATGTCTTCCTATTTTTAAATGGCATAAAGGGTTTCTTGCCTATTTACAGCTAGAGATGGTTCTATAAAATACTTTGTTAAGAAAGTAAGACAATTTGTAATCTATTTATATATTTGTAAAGCAACTGTTTACATAGCTGAAATATAATTTTTATAAGGCAATAAATACAGAGAAAAAGGAGAGAGAATTGTTACACAATTTATTCAGTATTGAGCTTCCACTGTAGGACTGGTGCAAGGCTTGGTCTAAAGGGTCCAAAAATAAGCAATGATTTTCTACTTATGAGAAGTTGGCAGGGTAGTGGGTATATATGTATGTTCAATGAAGGCAGATGAACAAACTATGACGTGAAAAGTGACTAAAAGTAAATTCATGGCATTCAAATGCTTTTGCCAAGTCTAACTGGCTTGGTTGGGTTAAGTCCTATATGTCAAACATTTTTGGCCCCGTTTGACCAGGTACTAGCAAATGCCACAACTCTCTTCTGATATCATGTTCCAAGTCCCCTTGCTTCTCTCCATGCATTGGAAACAACGTACTTATTTGCCCATTCTTGGTGACACCATCTTCTCCTTTATTGATCCTCCAGACCCAACTTTATGACACCATGGGTCCTGGAGTAAGAAGTGATGTATTGAAGCCCTCATCCTTGTCTGCATCTGCCCAATGAGATTTTTTTTCTTTTTTGGCAAACAGACTGTGTCACACATCACTGCCACTTGAGCTCCCAAAAGGACCTGCTCACATTAGGAGGTTGTGCATGGTGCAAAACCAAGCTGTGGATTCTGCAGTAAGATCAGGCTCCAAACCCTGGCTCTATCATCTTTAGCAGTGAGATCAAAGGCATGTGACTCAATTTCTATGCCTCTTCCTATAAGAGGATGCGATCAGATCCCCTGTAAAGGATTCAGCACACACAGAACTCAAGTGGACAGTGAATGCATCCTTTTTCCACCTGTTGCCTTTGTCTCTGAATCCCAATTCACTTTTCACCCTTCAGATCTGGGTCCTGAGTCACCTCCTCAATGTCAGGGTCCTGACCTTTCAGCACCCCATACTGCCCTTTTCTGGCATTCTATAGCTTTTCATGGATTAATGTCTATCACCCTGTGAGCTCCATGACAGCTCAGATGAGCTCTGCTCATTTGCTGTGGTCCTTCATCCCTGGAAAGATGCTTGCCTGTAAAGGATGCATGCTGAATGAACAAAGGCAGGATTCTAGTAAGCCTTAGACAGCTGTGTGGAAATGCCTGCAGGCCCCACATGGCACTGGAAGCATCACCAAACAGGTGGGATACAGGCTGTTCACCCCTAGCAGGAGCTCAGCTTTGATCTGCCTCCCTGAGAGGTTCCTCTGCATGATTCCACTGGAAGACACCAGAACTTTTTAGAAAATGCCATTTTTTAGACTTGCTCCAATTACCCTTTCCCTCCAGAGTCTCAGAAAGTATGACCCAACCCTCAGTGCTGCCTATTCCAGGAGAAGCAGCTAGAACTGCTCATCAGTCTCTGCAGTGAGCAGCTGTACTACCCAAAGACATTGACAGAACCCATTCTGCCCATGTCAACTTCTCTAAGGAAGTTCCTGGAGGTTCATGGGATTTAACAGGATTTTAATAGTTTGCAGAATGGAACTCCCCAAGAAAATGTCCAAAACTTTTGTCATTCATTCTAAGATGAATTATGATGTTAAAGACATTAGGTATCATCTTGTTCCTTTAACTCATACCCAGTTACCTTTCAAATCACTAGGCCTGAAAGTTGCTAAGTATGAGATATGATGTGCAGGATTCTAAGCAAAATGAAAAAGAATTTGCAGAGCAGATAGTTGGAAAATGTGCTTTCTTTGATAGTATTTTCAATGTGCAGATTTTTGGCAGAGGATGGGGTGGGGAGCTGAGAGTGATCTAGACAGATTGATCATGAAACACTTTTAATTTTAAGGCTAAACAGAAAGCAACATTCAAACAAGAATTACTTTGAAAATTTGTTATTTCTCAATCTCTGGGTTCACAGAAGCAATAAAAGAATCATCTTTTGATATATGATATAATGAACAAATAGTTAAAAATAAACCCTGAAATTTAATGAGTGTCATTCATCATCTGACTGATGTCCTAGGGGGAAGGTGGTCCAGCGCCTCAGAAACAGTGACCCCTGGGCAGGCTTGCAGATCCCCCAGGAAGGGTTTTCCTACTAGCCTTTATGATATGCATGTGAGACACAGATGGACACACTTTTGTTCTTCTCCTCTTCTCTGTATACAGGGGCTTTGTGTCTTGTTTGTAAATGCATTCACACAAACTGCAAAAGCAACCACTTCTGCAAGGGGCTGGGCAGTTGTGATCTGAAGGTGCACCTGCCAGTGAGGCTAACAACACCTCACGGTTTCAGGGGAGCAGTGCTTTCCTCTATTTTGTTTTGAAGCATGGCTTTGGGTAGATATGTCCATATTTCTTTCAAAATTAAAGGGATTTTGGCTGTAAAATTCATTAATGGTAAGATAGCAATTCTGTCATATCCAAGGAGAAGTTTCTGGGCAAGCAGGAAGGCATTGTTTCTAAGAGAAGAAAGACTGTCATCAAACAGAATAAGAACATTGGAGACACTGAAATGGCTTTTGACTCCAGACTTCAATGCTGCAGCACAAAGCTGAATTCCCAGTTTGTGTAGAAATTTGCTTTTCTGTTTGAGAACTTGACAATGGTCACGGAGAAAGCAAAGTCACAGCACCTGTGGCATATATAACACATGGGGCTGGGAGGTGGGGGTACCAGCTGCCCACCCAGGACATTCCAGCTCTAGACATTAGGAAACCACATCAGGGACTGACACAGGAATATCTAAGTATAAATTCCAGCTTCACATACATTGTAGTTTTTGTTTTTCACTCATCTATAGTAAATTTCAAAATAATCACAGATTATTGAAACCATAGTAGTATATAATTCTTAACCTTCTGTTTGAAAAAAAAACATAAAACAAAATTTGACAAAACTGTATTTACAGCAATGCTGATATACACAGGCATTTCTTTCTCTTTTTTTGTGTTAATTTTTTCCTTTTTAATTTTAGCTCCCACATATAAAGGAGAACATGCAATATTTGTTTTTCTGTGTCCAGCTTATTTCAGTTAACATTATGTCCTCCGGTTGCATCCATTTTGATGCAAATAGCAGGATTTCCCTCTTTTTTCATATCTGAAGAACATTCCATGCATTTTCTTTATCCATTCATTTGATGATGGACACCTCTGTTATTCCATATTTTGCTATTGTGAACAGTGCTGCTATAAACATGGTGATACAGGTATCTCTTTAATTCAATGTATTCTTGTCTTTTTGGTATATACCCAAGGTGGGATTGCTGGATTATATACCAAATCTATTTCTAATTTTTGAGGAAACCTCCATACTGTTTTTTACAGTGGCTGTGTTAATCAACATTTTCACCAACAGTATAAAAGAATTTTCCTTTCTCCACATCCTAGCCACCATTTATCACGTTCAGTTGTTTTGGATAATAGCCATTCTGACATGGGTGATTCATTGTGGTTTTGATTTGCATTTATCTGATGGCTAGTGATGTTCAGTTTTTTTTCATACTTTGCAATTTGCACATCTTCTTTTGAGAACTGTCTGTTGAGTTCCTTTGCCCATTTCTTAACTGGATTCTTTTTTTATTGTTGAGCTTTTTGGAGTTGTTGATATATTCGGGATGTTAATTCTTTGTCATATAAGTAGCTTTAAAATATTTTTTCCCATTCTGTTGTTTACTTTGACACATTTAATTATTGCAATTCTTCCAATCCATGAACAAGGAATATTTTCCCATTTTTGTGCCATTGATGATTTCTTTCATCAATGTTTTATAATTTTCATTGTAGAAATCTTTTACTTCTTTGGCTAAATTTTTTCCTAAATACTTGATTTGTGTGTGTGTGTGTGTATGTGTTTGTGGCTTTCATGTGGGATATTTTTCTTGATTTCTCTTTCAGCAGGTTCATCATCTGCATATAAAAAGCTACTTTTTTAATGCCTATTTTGTAACCTGCAACATTGAATTGGTTTATCAGTTCTAATAGCTTTTTGGTGGAGTGCTTAGTTTTTTCTATGTACAACATCATGTCATCTGCAAACATGTGTATTTTGACTTCCTCATTTCCAATTTTGATGATCTCTAGTTTTTTCTAGTCCCTAATTGCTTTTGCTAATAGTTCCAATACTATATTGAATAACAGCGCTCAAAGTGGATATCCTTGTCTTGTTCCTAATCTGAGGGGAAATGCTCTCAGCTTTCCCCCACTCGGTGTGATATTGACTATTTGTCATATATAGCCTTTATAATTTTGAGAAATGTTCCTTCTATGATTAATTTATGGAGGGTTTTTACCATGAAGGGATGTTTAATCTTATTAAATCCTTTCTTTCATCTGCTGGGCTGACCATAGCTTCTGTTCTTTTTTCTGTTTATGTGGTTTATGAGATTTATTGATTTGCAAATGTTGACCCACCTTTGCATCTCTGGGATAAATCTCACTTGATCTTTTTATGTGGCATTGGATTAAGTTTCTAGTATTTTGTTGAGATTTTCTGCATCTATGTTCATTGAGGATCTAAGTCTGTAGTTTTCTTTTTGTGTTGTGTCTTTTGTCTAGTTTTTGTATTACAGTGGTGCTGGGCTTGAAAAAAGAGTTTGGCAGAGTTTAATCCTTTTCACCTTTTCAATGTTTTGAAATAGTTTGAAAGGTATTGGATTTAGTTTCTCATCAAATGTTTTTGTACAACTCAATGGTAAAGCCATAAGGTCCTAGACTTTTCCTTAATGGGAGACTTTTAATTACTAATTCAATCTCATTGCTTCTTACAGATCTGTTTAGATATATCTTTTTGATTTAATCTTGGTATATGTATATAAATATACCCCCAAGAATTTATCCATTTCTATATGGTTTTCCAATTTGTTAGTATATATTTGCCCACAGTAGTTTCTTATGATCCTTTGTATTTCAGTGGTGTCTGCTGTAATTTTTCCTTTTTTATATCTAATTTTATTTATTTGAGTTTTGTCTCTTTTTTTGTTCTTCTGGTCAAAGGTTTGTCTATTCTGTTTATCTTCTCAAAATATATCTTTTTATTTTGTTGACGTTTTGTATTTTTTAGTTTCAATTTCATTTATTTATGCTCTAGTCATTATTTCTTACCTCTTGTAAATTTTGGGTTTGGTCTGTTCTTGTTTTTCTAAGCCCTTGAGATGTATTATTAGACCATTTATTTGAGACTTTTTTTTTTAAGATTTTATTTATTTATTTGAGAGGTAGAGTTACAGACAGTGAGAGGGAGAGACAGAAAGTCTTCCTTCCATTGGTTTACTCCCCAAATGACCGCAATGGCCAGAGATGCGCTGATCCAAAGCCAGGAGCCAGGTGCTTCCTCCCGGTCTCCATGTGGGTGCAGGGGCCCAAGCATTTGGACCATCTTCTACTGCTTTCCCAGGCCATAGCAGAGAGCTGGATTGGAAGAGGGGCAGCTGGGACTAGAACCGGCGTCCATACGGGATGCCGGCACTTCAGGCAGAGGATTAACCCACTGCACCATGGCACCAGCCCCAGAGACCTTTCTTTCGTTCCTTTTTTTTTTTTAATGTAACCACTAATGTTACACTTCTCTTTTAATACTGTTTTTGCTATATCCCACAGGTTATAAAATGTTGGTTTTAATTTTCATTTATCTTAAGAAATTTCTTGATTTCTTTTTTAATTTCTTCAATGACCCATTTGTCATTCAGTAGCAAGCTGTTTAATTTCCATGTATTTTATAAATGTCCTATTTTTCTTCCTATTATTGACTTCTAGCTTTATTCCTTTGTGTCCTAAGAATATGCATGATATGATTTTAATCTTTTTAAATTTTCTGAGACTTGATTTGTGGCCTGATGTATGGTCTATCCTAGAGAATGTTCTGTGTGTTGATAGGAAGAATTTATTCTGCAGCTTTTGGGTAAAATATTCTATAAATGTCTGCCAGGTCCATTTGCTCAGTGGTATGGTTCAATTCTGATGTGTTTCTGTTGATTTTCTGTCTGGATGATATGTCCATTGATGACAATAGAGTGTTGAATTCTCCCACTATTATTGTATTGGAGTCCATCTCTCCATTTTGCTATCAGTACTTGCTGTATAAATCTGAGTGGTCTTTTGTTGAGTGCGCATATATTTATGATTGTTATGTCTTTTTGCTGGATCAATTGTATTACCAATTGTATTATCAATATACGATTTCCTTGTTTCTTTTTGCAGTTTTTTACTTAAAGTGTGTTTTATGTGATGCGTGTATAGCTACTCCTGCTCATTTTCAGTTTCCGTTTGCATGGTATATCTTTTCCTAGCCCTTTACTTTCAGTCTATCTGTATCTTTATTTGTGAAGTGAGTTTCTTGTAGGCAGAATATACTTGGGTTTTTGTTTTTTATCCATTCAGTCAACCTATATCTTTTGGCTGGGAATTCAATCCATTTACATTCAAGGTTATTTATTTATTTTTTGACAGGCAGAGTGGATAGTGAGAGAGAGAGACAGAGAGAAAGGTCTTCCTTTTGCCATTGGTTCACCCTCCAATGGCTACCGCAGCCGGCACATCTCGCTGATCCGAAGCCAGGAGCCAGGTGCTTCTCCTGGTCTCCCATGAGGGTGCAGGGCCCAAGCACTTGGGCCATCCTCCACTGCCTTCCCGGGCCATAGCAGAGAGCTGGCCTGGAAGAGGGGCAACCGGGACTAGAACCCGGTGTGCCAGCGCCGCAAGGTGGAGGATTAGCCTGTTAAGCCACGGCGCCGGCCCTACATTCAAGGTTATTAGTGGTAGATAAGAACTAACACCTGTCATTTTGTTAGTTGGATACTGATTATAACTGCTCTGTTAGTGAATCTGGTGGCATTATACACTTTCATGATGTTTATTTCTAATGTAGGATTCCTTTCAGAGTTTCATATAAGGATGGCCTGGTAGTGGTGAATTCTCTCATTTGCTTATCTGGGAAATACCTTAATTCTTCACTCTTAAAGGACAGTTTCACTGGATATAATATTTTTGGTTGAATGTTCTTCTTTCTTTTTTTAAAAAAAATATTTATTTATTTATTTCAGAGGCAGAGTTACAGACAGAGAAAAGGATAGACAGATAGAAAGGTCTTTCATCTGCTGGTTCATTTCCCAAATGGCCACAACAGCCAGAGCTCAGCCAGACTGAAGCTAGGAGCCAGGAACTTCTTCCAGATCTCCTACATGAGTGCAGGGCTTGGGCCATCTTCCACTGCTTTCCCAGACCATGAGCAGAATGCTGGATCAGAAGAGCAGCTGGGACACAAACCAATGCCCACTTGGGATGCTGGCACTGCAGGCAGAGGCTTAGACTACTATGCCACAGCACCAGCCAGAAGTTCTTCTCTCCTAAGACCTTAAATGTATCATTCTATGCTCTTCTGGCCTGTAGGGTTTCTGTTGAGAGGTCTGTTGTTGGTTTAATTGGTTTTGCTTTTTATGTAACTTGACACTTTTCTCTGTTTTTAGGATTTTCTCTTTGTTCTTAACTTTTGGCAATTTGACTATAACATGACTTGGAGTGCTCTTGGGGTCCTTTGAGCTTCTTTATCTGGATGTCTATGTCTCTTTCAAGACTTGGGAAGTTACAACTATTATTTCATTTAGTAGTTTCTCAACACTTTTTTTTCCCTTCTGTTCTCCTTCACAAATCCATATAATATGAGTATTCAGTCACTTAATGGTATCCCATAGTTCGTATAGACTTTTTCATTCTTTTCTTTTTTCCCCGATTGTGCTATTTTAGAAGTCATGTCCTTCAGATCAGAAATTCTTTCTTCTACTTTGTCTATTCTGCTGTTGAAACTTTCAATTGTATTTCATTGATTGAAGTTTCCATCTCCAAAATTTCTGTTTGGTCCTTCTTAATGATTTGTATCTCCTAAGTGATTTTTTCATTCATGTCACCTATTAATTTCCTCATTTCTTCAAGCTGCCTATCTGTATTATTTTGCATTGCACTGAGTTTTCTTAGAATCTTCATTTTGAATTCTATTTCTTGCACCACAGGTTTTTTTATATTTTATAACTTTTATTTATTTCAGAGGCAGAAGGAGAGAAAGAGAGACATAGAGATCTATCTCCCACCTGCTGGTTCCTTCCTCAAATGCCTGGGACCTGAGAGCTCAATCCAGGCCTGTCACATAGGTGACAGGAATCCGAGCACTTGAGTCATCAACTGCTGTATCCAAGAGTGCACATTAGCAGGAAACTAGATTATGAGTGGAGTCAGGACTTAAACCCAGGAACTCTGATATGGGATACAGGTGTCCTAAGTGGCTGCTTAACCATCATACCAAACACCTATCCCTTGTGTTTTGTTTTTAATGCCCTTATCCATTAATTTCCTCTTTATCAACTCAACTGTTAAGGGAGTGAAAGAGATGATCTCTGCTTGATCTGAAGACACTAAGGCTCATAGGATAAAGGACTCAGCCATCAGCAGCAAGCCTGTATCTGGGATTCTGGTCAGGTCTCACAAGCTCCCAGTGATTGACCTCTCCACTAATCCACACTGTTGGTCAGCTCCATGGGTGCCTGTGATCACACAGTATGTTTCAGGGAAGAGCTGTGGTTGTGCAGAGCAAACCTCAGGTGGTCACTCTGTCATTTCCTAGCAGTGTGGCTTATATGGTGGTAAGTGCTAAGTGCTAGATGTGCACGTTGTTGCTATTGCTACCATCATAGCTAACATTGTAAGGAAACAGTTATTTGTTTTCAGTGATAAGAAATGTTTAAAACAAGAGTGTGTTTTTCATAGTTACAGAATTAAAGCTATACAAAAGTGTATAAATGACAATTCATCATCACCGGGGTAATTTTCTTTAATCTGTCATCTTTTAATGGCAAATAAAAGAAAAAGCAATCAAAATAGCTATATCTAGAACAACTCAGGAAGCATATTTCTATTCTTTTAAAAGTTGCTAGTTTCCTTAAATGTTTGCTATTTTGTTGTTTGATTTAATGGTTTTCTTATAATTATTTTGTGATCTGATTTTCTGTGTGCATAAAACCCACTAAGAAGGGCTCAACAAACAAAATTTGAACAAAAAATTACCACCACCTAAAATTATTCGAAAAACAAAAAATTAGCAAGGAAAAGCAGAAGAAAATGCTGAATGAGGGACAGCTGTGAAAATAATGGAAGAAGCCACTGCCAATGCTAACCAATAAAACATGTGACATACATGATACACGGTATTCCCCCACGAGGCAACAGTAACTATGGCAACAAGGAGAGATGCAAGGTACTCGCAGTGACTCAACCAACACCTAAACTGTTACACTAAACATATTTCAGGTATATTTCTTAAACCTCTTTTCACCTGGTATTGTAGTATTTTATACCTCTTTTTAATATAACATAACTCATGTTAATAGCTATTTCTTTAATTTATACAGAGATGAAAATTTATTGTGCCCTCTAAGTTATACAATAGTTCAGTATGACTTAATCCGAGAGTAGGGCCAGCAACAGCTCTTACTTTTTCCTTCTTAGTAAATAGATTTCAGTTCCAATTTCTAAAAAGATGACTGCCCAATGATGTAACTAAGAATCATTCACATATACTCAAGACATCCAATCCCAATTCTCTCATAGACATAAGGTGCTTGACATTGCTATTTAAAATTCTTATCGTACAGCAATTTAATGAAATGTCAGTATAGCAGAGCTATATGGGTAGAGAAGCTCACGATCTTTGACTGAAGGCATTTATGAAAAAAGAATACACTGCTTCATCCCCTAAATTGCTCCAGTATCTTGAACATTTCCTGCCTTCTAACCTATCTCTGTATCCTTCAGAATGAGCCCTTTGCTCTTCTCATTGTTTTCAAATTTAAGGAGTGCAAATCCCAAGTTTAGAAAATTTTTCTTATAGAACAGGCATGTTTTCTTACTTCAACGAGACTGTGTATTATTTTCATGTCAAGGAAATATTTTGTTTCCCATCATAAATCTGTTGGTGAAGTCTTAGATTCCAGGTAGATATAAGGGAAAGGTACTTGACTCTGGCTTGGGGTACTTCCCTTTATCACTGAAATTAGCTACAAGGGACCCAAAGTCTGGCAGTGCTGGGGGAGAAATGACAAGTAGAGGAGATGACTGCCTTGCAGTACAGGAGTCCCCATGCCACATACATCTATATGATCCCTCTGTGATCACAAAACTTAAGGGGGAAACACCCACATCCTTGAAACCCATCAGGCTTGATGCTCTGACCCTGGGAGAAGGTGTAATTACTAGAATTCCCTATCTACCTTGCCTAGGATGATGCACCTGGAATCTAAGGATCTAGGAACTCCATTTTGGCCCTGGGGAAAGAATACTGTGTGGTGTGGGAATACAAAACTGTAATTCTGTTTCAGAAACAAGCATTGTCTGTCTGGTTGTCTCTGGGGTGTCCACTTTGATAAGGACCTCAGTTTGACATCTGGTGTCCATTGCAGTTCCACACAGTGTTGAGGAGACCCAATCAACACGCCGGCTGGAATGGCCAGCAAAGTTATGGCCGCATCTCGATGTAACCAGAGACAGCGTCAGTGTGCAGACAGCATGTGTCAGAGGCAGATCCTAGTGCGTGGGGCTTATTTTGGGAATACTCTGAGGAAGCTTATGCCATGGCTGCCCACATCACACCACACTCAGGGCTGTGGGATTGAGTTTTCAGAGCTGTCATTCCCTCAAGCTTTACAACCAAAAATAAGTATCCACTTATTAAAGCAGGTTTATTTTTACTCAATACTTTTATTCTTGCACTATAACTTTTCTCTACCTTTGAATTTTCAAAATATTTTGTCAATAATGCTTATAATTCTTCAAAATCCATAAACCATAATCTATGTCTTGATTCCAGCTAACCAAACAGAAACCACCTGGCTTTCTCATTTTTATGTACTTCTGGAACCTGACAAGGAAAGAATTTGCATGGAAAAAGTGAAAGGATGTTTTTGGAAGATGATAGAATATATTAAAAACCAAGTTAAAAAATGAAAAACAGGGGCCCAAGGAATCCGAGAAGGAGGGCTACACAGGCACCTCCAGAAGCCCCCCTCACCTGTAAGTCTCTACTCACATAGCTGGCAGCAGGTCCCTCAACTCGGCTGGCAGATACCCTGACCAGAGACGAGTCACTCATGCACATCGAAGCAACTCCCAGGCCTTGAGAGCAAACCCTGTAATCTCAGCTGGTATGCATCGTGGGATAAAGCTCTTTGGTATTTATTTTGTTAAGCAAAGTAAAGTTGATAACTATCCTTTTTTAATGAGAAACTTATTGCATTCTCCTCTGTCTTATAAGCTCTTATTATTAATATTTTAATTGACAGCTAAAGAAAGCAACAGAGTGCTGCAGGTGAACAGATGCAGTATCTACGCCCTGTATGAACCAAGACACCATTTGTGTTTTCTCACAGCACTACAGTCATTTACAACAGTGAACTCCCATTATGCCATCAGTTTCGTTTTACTTGTCAGAATACATTCCTTGAGTTAATTGTGGGTGCCAGCTTCTCCCTTAGAATTGTACTTCAGTCCACTTCCAATAATCCCCTCCTTCCTCTGCCTCCTACTCCAGTTTGTTGTAACTCTATATGACTCACAAACCTCAAGCATTAAAATGCATTCAAGGGGCCAGCGCTGTGACATAGTGGGTAAAGCTGCCGCCTATGGTGCCGGCATCTCATATGGGTGCTGATTTGAGTCCTGGCTGCCTCACTTCCAATCCAGCTCTCTGCTATGGCCTGGGAAAGCAGTGGAAGATGGCCCAATTCCTTGGGCCCTTGCACCCATGAGGGAGACCTGGAGGAAGCTCCCCAACTCCGGCCGTTGTGGCCCTCTGGGGAATGGGCAAGCAGATGGAAGACCTCTATCTCTCACTCTCTGCCTCTGCCTCTCTGTAACTCTGGCTTCCAAATAAATAAATAAATCTTTAAAAGGCAGTATTCAAGTACAACAAATATACCTTGAATTTAAAAAAAAATTAATTCTTTTATTTTTTTCAGGACAATTTTAGGCTCACAGAAAAATTAAGCAGCCAATAGAGAGAGTTTCCAAAAGCCCCTTTTACCCATCAATCTCAGTTTCCTCCAATATTAATACTTTGCATTAGTGTGGTGCATTTTTTACAACTGATGAACCAGTATTAATGCATTATTATTAACTACAGTCCATAGTTTAAATCAGGACTTTGTATTAGATAGTCAAAAGTACTTTGACAAATGCATAATGACCTTGAGCTACTTAATATGATGGATTGGTTCCTACAGAACAGTTTTTCCTCTCTAAAAATGCCCCTGTGTCCCACCTGGTCATGTTTCCTGCCTCCTTTCCCCCACTCAGACATCTAATGACCTTTAATCTTTTTGCTGTACCTATAGCTTTGCCTTTTACAGAGTATCATACATTTGGAATCACATAGCATGCAGATTTTCTAGATGGACTTCTTCCACTGAGTGACATGAAATTGAGGTCCTCCGTGTGTTTTTGGAGCTCAATTTTTTTTTAATTAAACTTTTATTTAATGAATATAAATCTCCAAAGTACAGCTTATGGGTTACAATGGCTTCCCCCTCCCAAAACTTCCCTCCCACCCACAACCCTCCCCTTTTCCGCTCCCTCTCCCCTTCTGATCACATCATGATTCATTTTCAGTTCTCTTTATATACAAACTTTTTTTTTCACTGAATAATATTCCACTGCATGGATGACCACAGAGTGTCCATTTGTCCAGCTGCTGTATGACTTCTTGGTTGCTTCTAACTCTTGTTAATTGTAGGTAAAGCTGCAATGAATATTTATGTGCAGGGTTCTGTATGGACATAAGTTTTAAATTCACTTTGGTAAATACCTAGAAGTGTGACCGCTAGATTATATGGAAAGACTATGTTTAGCTTTGTGGGGAACAGATAAAATGTCTTCTGAAGTGGCTGTACCATTTTGCATTACCACCAACAACAAATGAGGAAATTCTGTTGCCATACATCCTTGCCAGTGTTTGTTAGTTTTTTTGAACATCAGCCATTCTAACAGGTGTGTAGGGGTAGCTCATTGTTTTCATGTTCATAGTTCTTTCCTAAGGATATATTATGTAGAACATATATGATGTAGAACATCTTTGTGTTTGCTTGAAATGTTTGTTCACGTCTTTATCCTTTAAAAACTGGCTTGTTTTCCTATTTGTGAGTTTTGACAATTCTTTGTGTTTGTTGGAGGCAAGTCCTTATCAGTTCTGTTTTCCAAATATTTTCTCCTCAGTCCATGACTTGTCTTTATTTGCTTATGTGTCCTTCAGAAATTTTTAATTTAAATGAAGTACAACTCATCAAGGTTCTCTTTAATGGATTTTATATCTTTTTTAAAATTTTTAAAAATTTTTTTTTATTTTTTATTTTTTGACAGGCAGAGTGGACAGTGAGAGAGAGAGAGAGAAAGAGAGAAAGGTCTTCCTTTTTGCCATTGGTTCACCCTCCAATGGCCGCTGCGGCCGGCGCATCACGCTGATCCGAAGCCAGGAGCCAGGTGCTTCTCCTGGTCTCCCATGAGGGTGCAGGGCCCAAGCACTTGGGCCATCCTCCACTGCACTCCCGGGCCACAGCAGAGAGCTGGCTTGGAAGAGGGGCAACCAGGACAGAATCCGGCGCCCCGACCAGGACGAGAACCCGGTGTGCCAGCGCTGCAAGGCGGAGGATTAGCCTATTGAGCAGCGGCGCTGGCCAGATTTTATATCTTTTAAAATTTATTTATTTACTTGAAAGTCAGAGTTACGAGACAGAGAAAGAGAGAGAGGGAGAAACATACACACAGATCTTCCATCTATTGGTTCATTCCAAATATTACTGCAATGGCCTGGCTTGGCTGAAGCCAGGATGTAGGAACTTCTCCCACATGTGTGGGGCCCAGACATTTGGGCCTTCTGCTGCTTTTCCCAGGCCGTTGACAGGAAGCTGGATCAGAAGTGGAGCAGCTGGGGTATGAACCAGTGCCCATACAGGATAGGTGATGGCTTAGTCCATTATGCCACAATGCTAGCCCCATGGATTATACTTTTGATATTGTATCTAACTCTTCACCAAACCCAAGATTCTCTGGATATTCTCCTTTGTTTGCTCCATTTTTGAATCTGTTACACTATCTTTCCCTGTTTTTCATCTTCTCTTTTTCTCCCTTTCTGAATTAAACATTTTATACGACACAATTTTCTTTCTCCACTTAGCATGTCAATTACACTTTAAAACAGTTTAAACTCTTTTTTGTCATTGCCCTGGAGTTTGTACTATACACTTAGAACTTACGTTAAGTACTCTATTAACAGGATATCACTACATGGACAGTACAAGTACCCTCCCTCTCATTCCTGTAACACTGCTGTCGTTCATTTCACTAACTGAAAAACAGCTGAACAAACTATTATTTATTGGATCAATTAAGATTATGGAAAATAAAAGATCTTACATTTTCATTTTTTTTTCCTTCTCCAATGAGCTTTCTTTAGTTAGTTTTGAGTTTCTGATCTATTTAATTTTCCTTCTCTCTGAAGAACTTCTTTAAACATTTCTTGAAAGGCAACTCTAGTGGAGTCAAATTTTATTTTTATTTGTAGTTTTAATATGACTGCAAATGAATATGAATATAGATGTTTTGGTATTTATCTTGATTGGGATTCTTTGAGCTCCTTAGATCTGTACTTTGATGTCTCAATGATTTTGGAAAACCCCATAACATTAGTTCAAGTAATTCTTCTGCTCCTTATCTTTCTTCTCCTTTTGGAATTAGTATTAGATGTATTTTTTTTTTTTTGACAGGCAGAGTTAGACAGTGAAAGAGAGAGAGACAGAGAGAAAGGTCTTCCTTCCGTTGGTTCACCCCCCAAATGGCTGCTACGGCCAGTGAGCTGCGCTGATCTGAAGCCAGGAGCCAGCTGCTTCCTCCTAGTCTCCCATGAGGCTGCAAGGCCCAAGCACTTGGAGCATCCTCCACTGCCTTCCCAGGCCACAGCAGTGAACTGGACTGGAAGAGGAGCAACCGGGACTAGAACCCGGGGTGCTGGCATGGCAGGCAGAGGATTATCCAAGTGAGCCGCGGCGCAGGCCTAGATGTGTTTTCAATCATTTGTAATTTTCCCACAGTTCTGACATATTCAGTAACGTCTTCTTCATTTTTTTTTTTTTTTTTTTTTTTGCCTTTCAGTTCTGTAAGTTCTGGTGGCATATCTTGAAGTCCACTGATTCCTTCTTTGGTCATTCTCCAGTTGATGGATGAGTCTGTCAAAGGTATTCTTCACTCCTGTTTTACATCTACTATTTCTTGTTGACTCCTTTGTAGAGTTCTCAACAGCCTACTTATATTTACTCACTTATTTGTGCACTTTTTCCATTAGAGTCCTTAATATTCCATTTTTACATAATAATAATTATAGCATAGTTAAATTTTCAATTTTTTAATAATTTTGTGTTTGTCTACGGTGAACAATTTCATATATATATATATATATATATATATGTATATATTTAGGAGCAGAGTGATAGTTCCCACTCTATAGTCCCTCCTGCCCATGCTCTCACCCTCCCCTCATTCCTTTCTTATTCTCCTTTTAATTTTTACAGTGACATACTTTCAGTTTATAATCATAAGCTTAATCCTCCACTAAGTATCCAACAAATAGTAAGAAGACAAAAACACTGTTCCTCAGCAGTAGAGCAAAGGGCTTTAAATGATAATCAAATCTCAAAACATCAAATTTGCTTATATGTTACTTCTTTTGTACTCTGTTAGTTACCACAGGACGTTTCTAAAATCTCAACTGTACCCAAGCATGGTTCTGATGACTGCTTTGTCAATATAGACTGTATTTTGTCTCATCAAGTAGCATGCCTTGCAATTTTTTGGAAAGATAGATATAATGTAGTGGACAGCAGAAGCTAAGTAAAAGGTGTCCAGTGTGAGGTTTTATGTTTATATGGCTAGGAGTTAAGTTATATTTAAGTTTGGTTTACTTCAGGTGTCAGAGGTTTCAATTTCCTTTAGTGTCCTTTTCTGTCTCTCCTGTTGTTTCCATGTTTTCTTAGGAACTCTTTAAATAGTGTCTGTGTCTTGGAGCTGTCTTTTGTAATCTACTTTTTTTTTTTTTTTGACAGGCAGAGTGGATAGTGAGAGAGAGAGAGAGACAGAGAGAAAGGTCTTCCTTTGCCGTTGGTTCACCCTCCAATGGCTGCAGCGGCCAGCGCACCGCGCTGATCCGAAGGCAGGAGCCAGGTGCTTCTCCTGGTCTCCCATGGGGTGCAGGGCCCAAGCACTTGGGCCATCCTCCACTGCACTCCCGGGCCACGGCAGAGAGCTGGCCTGGAAGAAGGACAACCGGGACAGAATCCGGCGCCCTGACTGGGACTAGAACCTGGTGTGCCGTCGCCGCAAGGCGGAGGATTAGCCTGTTGAGCCACGGCGCTGGTGTAATCTACTTTTACCATACTAGCCCTCTGCTAAGGTTCTTGGGGAAGGGGAATGTTCTATAGTTTTATTATTAAAACCAGCACCCTCCAGTCACCTCCTGACCCTGGCTACAATCCTTTGAAGAGTTTCTTAACATTTGAAAATCTTTTCCTTATGGGAGACAAAAGATAGAGAGGCTTGGAGTTATCTGACTGCCCTTCTCCTGGGGCAGATGAGTCACTGGTAAAGCAGTGTCCCTTGACAGCAGGGCTCCAATTCTCTAAAGGATCTAAGGAGAGTTGATGATTTGCAGTTTGTTAATTTCCTGTTGTGAGGTTAGGAGGCATGATTTATAAGCTCTTTACTAGTCAAAGGTAAACTAATAATCCATTTTTAACTTTAATTGTTCCCATGCCCCAACAATGCCAGTAAAAAGGCTGTTCAGAGCTATTTATTTCTGCAGTTTCCTGTGAGAGGAAATCCTTAGGTCATGATCTTTGAGAAGGCACTTATAATTCAACACACAGAAGCCCTTAGCATAACCAGATCATTTTGCTAAATAGTATAATACATAGCATAGCATTAATTTTCTATGTATCCTTTATCATAAAACCTCAAAATTACAGTTTGTGTTCTCACTGAACTTGGAGGCCAAGGAGGTGATGGTGTTTAACCTAATTAAGAGAATGTAGAGCGAGCACAGACTCATTCTGGGGGATCACTGAGCACTTTCAAATGCTGGGCAGTCACTCTTTATGGGGCAGTGACTAGGGTCATTGCAGTTCTGCAGTCGTGCCACATGGAGTAGGACATATGCCTGGGGCAGAGAAAGTGCTAATTCCAAATGAGAGCCTCAAAATGCAATAAAAATCATAGCAGATACACGTATCACTTTGCTATTGAACTCTCAATCGCAAGTATCTCTAGGTATCATACTTCAGGTTGAGTAGCAACCAGTTTTTAAGTCTACGGTGGTTAAAGATCTATAGGCACACACAGAAATAAGTTTAGTGATATAATTAAAGCTGAAAGCAATAATTCCAAGCTTTCTCATAGACTTATATCATAATTCTACTAATTAAAAACTTCTGACAAAGAGATGTGCAGAGGATGCCTGGAGGGCATTTAAATGTGTGTAAAACTAGTGAGATCTGAAACTCTGAAAGTCACTTTCCGTGGAGAAATTAAGTAGAATAAAAATAAGCCCAAGAGTATCTGAGCCTTTGATACTTCTGGAGAAGGCCCACAAATCTTTGGTTTCCTGACAAGCTGCTTAAACTCTGGTTTTCAGTCTTAGGTTCCTTGGTTGTTGTTCTTTCTTTTTTAAAATTATTTGCGGGGGGGGGGGGTGGTGGTGGTGGGGACCGAAAAAGAAACAAAGTTGCTAAGCCTTCCCTGGACAAGGCCTCTAAGCCTTTGCTCGAGTTTGCTGCACTTCCGCATCTCAGTGACTCAGCGTTTCCAACAATCTAAGATGGCCCCCAGGGGAGGTACCTAGCCTGACAGGAGACTTCCGTATTCGTGGACAGTATGTGTCCTCGGCTGCGATAGGCCCTTGAGGGCGTGCCTGGCTCATGTCCTGCCTTACCTTTGAGCTGGTTGGCTCGGTTCCCCTGTGCCCTGGACAGCCCCCTTTCCGTGTCTATAAAAGCTCTTCCCTTCCCAATAAGGTCAAGAACCCGGCTGCACCCTGGGTTTTGACTGATCTCCCGGCTCTGGTGCCGCCGACACTCATCATCCCGTTCGACCCCTGAGCTCCCCCAGGCTGGCCCTGAGGAGCTCTATCGGACCTGCTGCCCCGTGACGAGCAGCAATTATTTATTTATTTTATTAATTTGAGGAACAGAAAGACCCTGAGAAAGAGGGAAAAACATACAGAACATGAGGGTGCTTCTATCTGATGATGGACTCAACTCAGGTCTCTGGATTGAGTGGCAGGTGGCAGGGACCCAACTACTTGAGCCAGTATCTGCTACCCCTCAGGGTGCACATTAGCAGAGTGCACATAATAGCAGTTTGAAGCAGTCAAAGTAAGCACTAGTGATCTTTAAGATCAGCTAGTGGGAAAAATCCAGGTAAATATAAGAAAAATGGAGGGAAAATGTGGAAAAAAGCATATGGGTCATACAAATAAGAAAATGTCTAGTATACTGTAGATCAAATCTCAAAGGAAGAGAAGAGATTATAGAGTAGAAACATATTGAAGAAACACTAGTCAATATTTTCGAATTGCTGAAAGATACACCCACAGATTTATGAAGCTCTCTAATCCCCAAAAGGCTGATATGCAAATAACTACATCTAGAGACTTCATGGTTAAATCGCCAACAGGAGAATCATTAGACACATTTATTTCAAAAGACACACAATAAAGTTATAGCTGACCTCAGAAAAAAATGGAAGTCATAAGACAGTGTAATATCTTATTTGAAGTCTGAAAAGAAATTGCCAATCCAGAATTCTTTAACCAGCAAAAAATATTCTTCAAAAGTTCAGGCATAAGAAGGACATCTCTAGATAAAGGAAAACATACTTTAAAAGAAAATAACTAGGAGACATTTTAAAAAATACAGGAAAGTTTTTCAGAGGAAAAGTCATCGTATAAAAAGATGTGTATTATATCAGCTAAGATATCTACTAAAAGAATTTTAAAAATGTACAACCAGAAAGCTGATAGAAAGAAAAAGGTATACCAAAATAAATGTTGGTTAATGAAAAATAAAGCAATAAGTATAAAATTGAGCAAAAAGTGTTAAGAAAAACAGAAAACAATATTATAGCTATAAACTCAACAGAAATACTATTAAATACAAATGTATTAAATACTCAAATTTAAAAACTACTATTAGGGTGAACATTTGGTTCAGTGGGTAGGCTGCCAGTTGGCATGCCCACATGCCATATAAACATGCCTGGGTTTGATACCTTGCTGCACTTCCAAACAAATTTCCTGCCTGGGAAGCTTTCTGTTTGGGAAGCAAACAGGTGAGGGGTCATGTATCTGGGTCCCTGTCACCCATGTGGGACACCCAGATTGAGATTCTAGCTCCAGGCTTCAGGTTGGCCAAGTCATAACTTGCATGGGCATTTGGGGAGGGAACCAGCAGATAGGAGAGCTCTGACTATCTCTCTGACATTCAAATAAATTAAATTAAATTCAAAAGATTACTATTCTTAGTTTGGAATTAAAAATAAAAATCACATGTGTGTTAATCTGCTTTTCATTACCTCAAAATACCTGGGAGGAGCTTCTTTGGGAAAAAAAAAAAAAGGTTTATTGCAGCTTACAGTTTGGAGATTACAACACTGGGTGGCTCCATAGCTTGGTGTCTGTGGAGGCTGGTCATGGTGAGTGTGGAGGCACAATGACACAGTAAGCAAGGGAGCAAAAAGAGACCCTAATCAAAACTTGCACTCAACATCGTCAACCTCTCAGGAGAATTACCCTCCAAGGGCACTCCCCCAATGACCACAAGACCTCCTAGCAGCCTCACCTCCTAGCCATTACAATTAGGTCAAATCTCTACCCTTAATCCATCAACCATTAACATTAAATCAGAGTTGAAACATCTACATGAGTTTGGAGAAGACATATCCTACTCAACCAGTAACTGTATGTCACTTACAATGGACATACTTAAACATAAGAACAGAGATGAAAATATAAAAGAGTGGAAAGAGATAACAGTGTATAAATATGAATCAAAAAAACTGCTGAAGCACTATGGATGTCAGGAAAAATAATATTAAAGGAGGTGGAGATGACAGTGGGCTAGAACACACAGCAGCTCTAGGAATACCTCAGGCTCCTTGCAGACTGGATAGGGTAGTGGGGCAGAGTGGCCCCACTGGCACTCCTTGATACTGAGAGCCCTGGGAGTTGAGACTGAGAAAACACTGTGACTGTGAGAGGAGGCAGGGTGTAGCTGGGTTCTGGGTAGTCACAGAGGGCTGGTGCACGCTCTCAAAGCTCTTTGGTTGCTTAGAGCAGCTCCACAGAGGGAACCGTGCTCACAGGAAGGACTGCATAGATCATATGTGTGGTTCATACAGCAGTGTGGATGAGTGTCAAACACACTTGGACCTAACACCTGAGCATTCCTCAGCTTGGAGGATAAGGGTGGTCACACCAACAGAGATGACCACTCCTCTTCATCCAATTAACCAGAAGAGAGCTACAATGCCCAACCCTGGATACTTGCCTAATCCTGTAGCACTGAACAGAGCTTCCTGGCCACACCCACAACAGACTCTTGGTATTCAATGAAGGTGTAGATATTCCATTAAGCCACAGAGGCATAGCTCAATGATAAAAGTCATCAGAGGAAAAAAAAATTCTATAAATGCATAATAATAAATGCAGAACTTCAAGAAACAAGAATAAGGGAGATACAATGACCCAAGCAAAGGAACACAAAAAGTCAATATTAGAATTTGAAGATGAGAGGCCGGTGCTGTGGCACAGCGGGTTAACACCCTGGCCTGAAGTGCCGGCTTCCCACATGGGTGCTGGTTGTAGGCCCGGCTGCTCCCAGCTATGGCCTGGGAAAGCAGCAGAAGATGGCCCAAGTCTTTGGGCCCCTGCACCTATGTGGGAGACCCAGAAGGAGCTCCTGGCTCCTGGCTTCAGATTGGCTCAGCTCCAGCCGTTGTGGCTATCTAGCGAGTGAACCAGTGGATGGAAGACCTTCTCTCTGTCTCTACCTCTCTCTCTAACTCTGTCTTTCAAATAAATAAAATAAATCTTTAAAAAAGGAAGATGAAGGCCGGCGCCGCGGCTCACTAGGCTAATCCTCCGCCTTGCGGCGCCGGCGCACCGGGTTCTAGTCCCAGTCGGGGCACCGATCCTGTCCCGGTTGCCCCTCTTCCAGGCCAGCTCTCTGCTGTGGCCAGGGAGTGCAGTGAAGGATGGCCCAAGTCCTTGGGCCCTGCACCCTATGGGAGACCAGGAGAAGCACCTGGCTCCTGCCATCGGATTGGCGCGGTGCGCCGGCCGTAGCGCGCCTACCGCGGTGGCCATTGGAGGGTGAACCAACGGCAAAAAGGAAGACCTTTCTCTCTGTCTCTCTCTCTCACTGTCCACTCTGCCTGTCCAAAAAAAAAAAAAAAAAAAAAAGGAAGATGAAGATGAAGATATTGAGGAAACCTTGGAAATGGAATTCAAGAAATTAATCATAGGATTACTTAAAAGCAGTAAGAAACAGATACACAAACTAAAGAAAACCATATATGATATGAATGAAAATTTTTCCCATGAAACTGAGATTTTAAAGAAAAATAAAAATGGAATACTAAAAATGAGGAATTCAATAGATCAAATAAAAATGCAGTGGAAAGCCTTAATAACAGACTTGGTGAGGCAGAAGACAGAATATCTGTGTTAAAAGACAAATCTTTGGAAACTTTATAGTCAGGCTAAAAAAAGGAAGAAGAAATTACAAAACTTAAAAACAATGTTGGAGATTTATGGAATACAATCAAATGACCCTACATGTGGGTCTTAGGAGTTCCTGAAGGTGTGGAAAGAGAGAATGGGTTAGAAGTCCTTTTTAGTGAAATAATTACAGAAAACTTTCCCAATTTGGAGAAAGAAAGGGATGTCCAAATAAAGGAAGAACACAGAACTCCTAATAGACATGACCAGAAAAGATTTCACCACGACACATTGTAGTCAAACTCTCCACAGTAAAACACAAAGAAAAGATTCTAAAATGTGCACTAGACAAACATCAGATTTCTTTCAGAGGATCATTAGTTAGACTCACAGCTGACCTTTCATCAGAAACTTCACAGGCTAGGAGAGAATCACAAGATATAACCCACGTCTTAAAAGAAAAAAAATCTATCAACCTAGAATACTGCACCCTGCAAAGCTATCATTTATGAATGAAGGTGAAATAACGACATTCCATACCAAGCAGAAATTGAAAGAATTTGTCACCACTTGTCCAGCCTTAAAAAGATGCTTAAGGATGTGCTACACACAGAAACATGGTCATCACTATGAAAGAAGATGAAGGCAGAAAATCTCCCAGTAAAAGTAAAAGGAAATCCAAAGTAAAAATAAAGAATAGGAATATTTATGGGAAAATGGCAGGGCTAAGTCATTACTTTTCAATAGTCATCTTAAATGTAAATAGCCTCAATTCTCCAGTTAAAAGATATAGACTGGCTAAATGGATTAAAAAACAAGATACATCTATTTGCTGCCTACAAGAAAAACATCTCACCAACAAAAACACTAGCAAAATGAAAGTGAAAGGATGCTAATGGAAACCAAAAAAATTGGTGCAGCCATCCTAAAATAAGACAAAATAGACTTTAATACAAAAACTGTTAAAAGAAAAAAATGAGGGCACTATGCAATGATTAAGGGATCCACTCAAGAGGAAGATATGACTGTATAAACATATAAGCATCAAATTATAGGGCATTTGACTATTTAAAAGAAATATTAATGAACCTAAAGGGAGACATAGACTCCAATACAAACTGGGAGACTTCAGTATCCCAAATTCAGCAATGGACAGGTCAACCAGATAGAATATCAACAAGGAAACAACAGCATTAATTGAAACTATAGGCCAGGAACCAGCACTGTGGTGCAGTGTGTTAACGCCCTGGCCTGAAGTGCTGGGCACCGGTTCAAGATCCAGCTGCTCCACTTCCCATCCATCTCTCTGCTACAGCCTGAGAAAGCAGTAGAAGATGGCCCAAGTCCTTAGGCCCCTGCACCCATATGGGAGACCTGGAAGAAGCTCCTAGCACCTGGCTTTGGATCGGCACAGCTCTGGCTGTTGCAGCCAATTGGAGAGTGAACCATCAGATGGAAGACCTCTCTCTCTCTCCCTCTCTGTCTCTCCTTTCTGTGTGTAGCTTTGACTTTCAAATAAATAAATAAATCATTTTTTAAAAAAATAGAAAATATAGGCCAAATGGACCTAATGGATCTCTATAGAACTTTTCATCCTATGGTTGCAGAACACACATTCTTCTCACCAGTGCATGGAACTTGATTGACCACATGCTGGGCCATAAAACAATTCTCAGCAAATCCATAAAAAATCAAAATCATACCATGCATCTTCTCTGAGCACAATGAAATGAAGCTGGAAATCAACAACTCATGAATCTCTACAACATATGCAAACACATGGATACTGAACAACATGCTCCTTAATGAACACTGGGTCACAGATGAAATCTAAAGAGAAATAAAAAAATTTCTGGAAATAAATGAAGATGACAATACAACATATCAAAAGTTATGCGATATAGTAAAAGCAGTATTAAAAGGGAGGTTTATAGCAAGTAGTGCCTACATAAAGAAATTTGGGAGGCATCAAGTAAGTGAGCTATCAGTGCATCTCAAGGACCCAAAAAAATAAAACAAAACCCCAATTAGCAGGATAAAAGAAATAATTAAAATCAGATAAAAAATTAACAAAATTGAAACCAAAAAATATCAAATATCAACGAACTGAAGATTAAAAAAAAAAAAACCGAACAAAATTGACACACCATTGGCACAACTAACCAAAAAAAGGGAGAAGATTCAAATTAATAAAATCAGAGATGAAAAAGGAAATCTAATAAAAGATACCACAGAAATATAAAGAATCACCAAGAATTACTTCAAAGAGTTGTATTCCAACAAACTGGGAAACCTGGAAAAAATGTATAGATTCCTGGGCACATAAAACCTACCAAAATTCAGCCATGAAGACATTGAACACCTAAACAGACCCATTACCAAGACAGAAATGGAATCAGTCATAAAGATCTTCCCAACAAAGAAAAGCCCAGAGCCAGATGGCTTCACTGCTGAATTCTACCAATTTAAAAAAGAACTCTGATTCTTCTCAAACTATTCAAAACAGTTGAAAGGAAAAAAATCCTCCAAACTTTTTACAAAGTCAGCAATACCTTAATTCCTAAACCTGAAAAAAATAAAACAGAGAAAGAGAACTACAGACCAATTTCCTTGATGAACATAGACCCAAAAATCTGCAACAAAATATTGGCCAATCAAATCTAAGAACGCATTAGAAAGATTATTCCAGACCAAGTGAGTTTTATCCCTGGTATGCAGGGATAGTTTGACATTCACAAATCAGTAAATGTGATACATCATATTAACAAACTAAGAACAAAAACCATATGATTATATTAATAGATGCAGAGAAAGCATTTGATAAAATACAATATCTTTTCATGAAGAAAACTTTAAGAAAATTTGGCATCGGAGGAACATTGCACAACACACTCAAGGCAATTTATGACAAACCTATGCCCAGCATCTTATTGAATGGGGAAAGGTTGAAAGCATTCCCACTAAGACCCAGAACCAGACAAGCATGCCCACTCTCCCTATTACTATTTAATATAGTCCTGGAAGTTTTAGCTAGAGCCATTGGGAAAGAAAATTAAATCAAAAGGATACAAATGGGGAAGGAGAAAGTCAAACTATTCCTATTTTCAGATGACATGATTATATACATAGGAGATCCAAAAGACTTCACTAGGAGACTATTGGAACTCATAAGAGTTTGATAAAGTAGCAGAATATAAAATTAACACACAAAAATCAACAGTCCTGTATACACACACAATGCCATAGCTGAGAAAGAACTTCTAGATCAATCCATTCACAAAAACTACAAAAAATTAAATACCTTAGAGTAAATTTAACCAAGAACATCAAAGATCTTTATGATGAAAATCACAAAACATTAAAGAAAAAAAAACACAAAAAATGAAAAAATTTTCCATGTTCATGGATTGGAAGAATCAGTATCATCAAAATGTATATACTACCAAAAGAAATTTACAGATTGAATGTGATACCAGTCCAAATACCAAGGTCATTCTTCTCAGATCTAGAAAAAAAGATGCTGAAATTCATATGGAGCACAGGAGATTCCGAATAACTAAGCAATCTTACACAACAAAAAATAAAGCTGGAGGCATCACAACACCAGATTGCAAGACACACTACAAGGCAGTCATAATCACAACAGCCTGATCCTGGCACAAAAACAGATAGGAAGACCAACTCCAGAAATCAATTCATGCATCTACACAAACTTATCTTTGACAGAAGCTAAAATCAATCCCTGTGGCAAGGACAGTCTCTTCAACAAATAGTGCTGCGAATACTGGATCTCTGCATGCAGATGTATGAAGCAAGATCCCTTCCTTAGACCTTACACAAATTACAACCCGATACCATAAAATTTTTAGAGAAAATCTGGAAAACCCTGGAAGACACTGGCATTTGAAATGCTTCTTGGTGGGGCTGGCGCTGTGGCACAGCGGGTTAATGTCCTGGCCTGAAGTGCTGGCATCCCATATGGGCGCTGGTTCGAGACCCAGCTGCTCCACTTCCAATACAGCTCTCTGCTATGGTCTGGGAAAACAGTAGAAGATGGCCCAAGTCCTTGGACCCCTGCACCCACATGGGAGACCTGGAAGAGGTTCCTGGCTCCTGGCTTCAGATTGGTGCAGCTCCAGCCATTGCAGCCAACTGGGGAGTGACCCATTGGATGGAAGACCTCTCTCTCTCTGTAAATCTTTCAAATAAATAAATAAATCTTAAAAAAAAAAGAGAGAGAAATGCTTCTTGGAAAAGACCCCAGAAGCACAGGCAATCAAAGCTAACATTGACAAATGGGATTACATCAGATTGAGACACTTATGCACTTTTAAAAAAACACTCAGGAAAGTGAAGAGGCAACCAACAGGATGGGAGAAAAAATTTGCAAACTATGCAACTGATAAAGGATTAATATCCAGAATATATAGAGAGCTCAAAAAACTCAACAACAAAAAAGAAAACAACCTAGTTATGAAATGGGCAATGGACTTGAACAGACATTTTTCAAAAGAGGAAATCCAAATGGTCAACAGACATATAAAAATGCACAGGGTCACTAGCTATCAGGGAAATGCAAATCAAAACCACAATGAGATTTCAACTAACTCCAGTTAGAATGACTTTCATATGAAATCAACAAACTACAAATGCTGGTGAGGATAAGGGGAAAAAAGGTGCCCTAATCCACTCTTGGTGGGAATGTAAACTGGTATAGCCTCTGTGGAAGACAGTATGGAGACAACCTCAGAAATCTGAATATAGACCAACCATATGACCCAGCCATCCCACTCCTGGGATTTAACCCAATGGAAATGATATCAGCATATGAAAGAGTTATCTATACCCCATGATTACTGCAGCACAATTCACAATAGCTAAGATGTGGAATCACCCCAGATGTTGTCAACTTAAAACTGGATAAAAAAATTATGGTCTATCAATGGAACAGAATAGAAACACCAGAAATCAATCCAAACATCTACAGCCAACTTATATTTGATCAAAGATCCAAAACTAATCCCTGGAATAAGGACAGTCTATTCAATAAATGGTGCTGGGAAAATTGGATTTCCACGTGCAGAAGCTTGAAGCAAGACCCCTACCTTTCACCTTACACAAAAATTCACTCAACATGGATTAAAGACTTAAATCTACGACCCGAAACCATCAAATTATTAGAGAGCATTGGAGAAACCCTGCAAGATATAGGTACAGGCAAAGACTTCTTGGAAAAGACCCCAGGAGCACAGGCAGTCAAAACCAAAATTAACTTTTGGGATTGCATCAAATTGAGAAGTTTCTGTACTTCAAAAGAAACAGTCAGGAAAGTGAAGAGGCAACCGACAGAATGGGAAAAAATATTTGCAAACTATACTACAGATAAAGGGTTGATAACCAGAATCTACAAAGAAATCAAGAAAATCCACAACAACAAAACAAACAACCCACTTAAGAGATGGGCCAAGGACCTCAATAGACATTTTTCGAAAGAGGAAATCCAAATGGCCAACAGATACATGAAAAAATGTTCAAGATCACTAGCCATCAGAGAAATGCAAATCAAAACCACAATGAGGTTTCACCTCACCCCGGTGAGAATGGCTCACATTCAGAAATCTACCAACAACAGATGCTGGAGAGGATGTGGGGAAAAAGGGACACTAACCCACTGTTGGTGGGAATGCAAACTGGCTAAGCCACTATGGAAGTCTGTCTGGAGATTCCTCAGAAACCTGAATATAACCCTACCATTCAACCCAGCCATCCCACTCCTTGGAATTTACCCAAAGGAAATTAATTTGGCAAATAAAAAAAGCCATCTGCACATTAATGTTTATTGCAGCTCAATTCACAATAGCTAAGTCCTGGAACCAACCCAAATGCCCATCAACAGTAGGCTGGATAAAGAAATTATGGGACATGTACTCCATAGAATACTATACAGCAGTAAGAAACAACGAAACCCGGTCATTTGCAACAAGATGGAGGAATCTGGAAAACATCATGCTGAGTGAATTAAGCCAGTTCCAAAGAGACAAATATCATTTGTTTTCCCTGATCGGTGAAAACTGAGCACCAAAGGGGAAACCTGTTGAAGTGAAATGGACACTATAAGAAACAATGACCTGATTAGCTCTTGTCCTGACTCTAGATGTACAATGTAATACTTTACCCTTTTTAGTATTTGTTGTTGTTGTTGTTCTAGTACTAGTGGTTGAACTCTGTAATTAACACACAATTATTCTTAGGTGTTTAAATTTTAACTGAAAAGTGATCCCTGTTAAATTTCAGAGTGGAAAAAGAGAGGGAGGAGATGTACAATTTGGGACATGCACAATCAGACTTGCCCCAAATGGTGGAGTTAGAAATGTGCCAGGGGATTCCACTACAACCATCAAGGTGGCATGTACCAATGCCATCTCACTAGTCCAAGTGATCAATTTCAGTTCACAATTGATGGCTCTGATAGGTCTAAGAGTCAAAGGGATCACACAAACAAGACAAGTGTCTGCTAATACTAACTGATAGAATCAAAAAGGGAGAGAAGGATCCAACATGGGAAGCGGGATACACAGCAGACTCATAGAATGGCAGGTGTCCTAAACAACACTCTGGCCTCAGAATCAGCCTTTAAGGCATTCGGATCTGGCTGAAGAGCCCATGAGAGTATTGTAGGCATGGAAAGCCAAGATACCATGGAAAAGAAAAAAAAGAAGAAGAAGACCTAAATGAATGATCTCTGTGAGTGAGATCCCAGTGGAAAGAACGGGGCCATCAAAGAAGGAGGTACCTTTCTCTAAAGGGAGGAGAGAACTTCCACTTTGACTATGACCCTGTCGGAATAAGATCAAAGTCGGCAAACCCTTGGCTGGCGCCGCGGCTCAATAGGCTAATCCTCCGCCTACTGGCGCTGGCACACCGGGTTCTAGTCCCGGTCGGGGCACCGGATTCTGTCCCGGTTGCCCCTCTTCCAGGCCAGCTCTCTGCTGTGGCCAGGGAGTGCAGTGGAGGATGGCCCAAGTACTTGGGTCCTGCACCCCATGGGAGACCAGGAGAAGCACCTGGCTCCTGCCATCGGATCAGCGCGGTGCGCCGGCCGCAGCGCGCCACCCGCGGCGGCCATTGGAGGGTGAACCAACGGCAAAGGAAGACCTTTCTCTCTGTCTCTCTCTCACTGTCCACTCTGCCTGTAAAAAAAAACAAACAAACAAACAAAAAAAACAACAACAACAACAAAGTGGGCGAACCCTAAAGGCTTCCATAGCCCTGGCAACTCATGACTAGAGCCTAGGGAGATTACTGACGCCATGAACAGGAGTGTCAAATTGTAAGTCAGCAACAGGAGTCACTGTGTACTTACGTCCCATGTGGGATCTGTCCCTAATGTGTTGTCTAATGTGCAGAGATGCTATAACTAGTACTGAAACAGTATTTTTACACTTTGTGTTTCTGTGTGGGTACAAACTGATGAGATCTTTACTAATTATATACTGAATCGATCTTCTGCATATAAAGATAATTGGAAATGAAAAAAAAACTGGTGTTAAATTGGAAATGGCATAGAAAATTAATTAATTTTTTAAAAAAATATTATGTAGGATCTCTGTCTTTAATGTGCTGTACACTGTTATCTAATGCTATAACTAGTACTCCAACAGTATTTTTTTCACTTTGTGTTGCCTTATGGGGGCAAACTGTTGAAAGCTTTACCTAATATATACTAAACTGATCTTCTGTATATAAAGAGAATTGAAAATGAATCTTGATGTGAATGGAAGGGGAGAGGGAGCAGGAAAGGGGAGGGTTGAGGGTGGGAGGGAAGTTATGGGAGGGGGGAAGCCATTGTAACCCATAAGCTGTACTTTGGAAATTTATATTCCTTAAATAAAAGTTTAATAAATGAAAAAAATATGGTGTATGTATCTCATGGGATACTTCATAGCGATTAAAAAAAAAAATGAAATCCTGTCACCTAAAACAAAATGGATGCAACTGGAAACATTATACTTAGTGAAAAAAGTTAGTTCCCAAAAGACAAATACCATATTTTCTCCCTGATTTGTGGTAACTAACACAGTATCTAAAGGTAATCTATAGAAGTGAAATTGACACTTTGAAATGCATTGACTTTGAGCAGCCCTTATCTTGGCTGTTGAGGAACAGTTTTTTTTTTTTTCTTTTTTACTATTTGTTTAAATCTTTACTTAGTATAAAGCAAATCTTATGTGTAAAAAGTTAATTGAAAATAGATCTTAGTAAAAATTAAAATGGAAATAGGAGAGGGAGGAGGAAGAAGGGTAGAAGGGATTGTAGGGTAGAAAAAAAATCACTATATTCCTAAATTTGTATGTATGAAATACATGCAGTTTATAGACCTTAAATAAATGGTTTTTAGGTAACAATTTAAAAAAAAATAGCCTCCCATAGAAATGCCTACCTTGTCACTATTCAAGACTCTAGAATGCATCCAGAGATCTGAGTGATGACAAGTTCATTTGCACAATAAAGAAAGTGGTTGTGACACACAAGTTGAAGATGCCACAACAAGATGTGATGCTGGCAAAACAAAAAAAGCCCTGCACAGTAAAGGGACTGTCAGACATTTTATACAACATTGCAAGTGTGAGGGATGAAACATTGGAAGTGGATCCAAACTTGGATAGGAGGATGATTGTTTACTAAGTCATAGGAGAGATGCTCACTCCATATCACAGTTATACAATAAGGTAATAAGAAACATGAGAAAAGCTATTTAAACCTAGAGAGTTTTATTATTATTATTAACACCACAATTAATGAGAAGAGTGTTTTTGCAGGTTCAATTGATCTAGTGATTAAAGTCTTCAGAATTAATATTTCTTGTATCAGTTTTTATACAAATTTGTCTTTTTCATTTGAATTGTCAAGTTTGTTGCTACAAAGCTGTCTATAATGGCTCTGATGAGTTGCTCAGTATCTATAGAGACCATGGTATGTCCTTCTTGATTTCTCAAATGGAATCCTTTGTGCGATTGTCTCTCCCACTGTTTCCCTCCATCTCTCTGTGTCTTTTTCTCTTGATAAATCTTGCTAGAGGTTTATCTGTCTTTTCAATGGGCCAACTTTTGTTTGTTGATTTTCCCCACTGTATGTTTGTTTTTTCTATTATTAATTTTTGCTATTATTGTTATCATTATTACTTCTACTTTCCACACTCTTAGGGTCTACTTTGATAATGTTTTTCTGACTTCATTAAATGATTACTTACTTAGATCACTTACTTTTTAAATGTATTTCAATATATGGACTTAAAGCTATTGGTATTAATCTAAAAGCATAGCTTTACCTATATCCTAGAGGTCTTGATTTGTCAAATTTCATAATATTTAATTCAAAATATTTTCTCATTTACATGGTGAGTTCTTTTATCTCTGGGTAGAAGTATCTGCCTCATTTCCAAGAGATGCAGACTTCATTATCTTTTGTTAATGATTTCTAGCTTTATTCCACTGAGTTCAGAGGACATATTTTGAGCAGTGTTTGTTAATAGTGTTGTTAGATCTTTTTTAATCCTTACTGATATTTATCTTTTTATCTGATTATTTTTTTTGGTACCTGAGATAAATGTGTTAAAATCCTCCACTATGATTGTGGCATTATCTCTTACTCTTTCTTATTTTAGACTATATCATTAGACCCATATAAATTTTGAATCATCATACTCCTATATTCTAATTATTTGACTTCTTTATAATTTTGAAATACACCTCTATTTCTCCTAATGCTTTCCTTTAATTTTTTTTTGTGGGTAGGCATCCTTTAATTTCTTTAGGCTAAATGCATAGAATTGGAATAACTGGTTTATTGCTATTTCATGTTTAACTTTTTTTTTCCCAAAGTCCTATCTATTTAACTGAAAGGCAGAGCCAGAGACAGAGAGAGATCTTCCATCCACAGGTTCACTCCCCAAATGGTCACAATGGCTGGAGGTGGGCTGTTCTGAAGCTAGGAGCCAGGAGCTTCTTTTGGGTCTCCCACACAGGTGCAGGGGCCCAAGGACTTGGGCCATCTTCTACTGCTTTCCTATGGCCAACTATTTTTAATAAATGTCTTTACATGTGATTACATTTGTTAATTTCCAGCATTCATAATTTCCTTTCTTTGTTGTACTATCACGTTTGTTGGCCAATTTCCTCTTCACTATATCCAGTTTTGTAAAATACCATGTGGGTTTATCACTTGGTGGCAAGCAGGAAACTGAACAAATGCCCTTTTGTCAGTATGTGAACTGAATAACAGATGTGCTATGACCAATCACTGACAGACTTTGATAGACATAAATCATTGGCCACTGAACATGATGAGATCACTATTACTAGCAAACAGGTAGTACTAAAGAGCTAGTACTTTTTGCAAGCTCATTTAACATATCATGGTCACTGAAATCTGAACTGTTTTGCTGTTATTTAACTAAATCATATCAATGGATATGCATGTAGATCGGAAGTATGCAAATGAAGTTTACCTGTGTTTGTAATGAAACATTGATTCTGTTTCTTGAACTGGGTGTTCAAGAATGTACATTTTATGAAATTTATTGAATAACACAAGGATAATTTGCACAACTTTCCATGTTTATGGCAAATTTCACTAAAATTTTCATTAAGAATCATTTTAATTCACTTATTCACATAAGAAGGGAGAAAAATCATATAATCATCTCAATAAGAGCAGAAAAAGCATCTGACAAAATTCACTACCATTGATTAAAAAAAGAGTGAACTAGAAATGGAGGCAAATTTACCCCATCTACCATAGAAAACTACGTGAAGTATCATGAGAATGAAACACAGATGCTTTGCTCTGTTGCATCTATTCAACTTTATACTGGAGGTATTAGTTCAGGGAAACAACCTCATACTACTGAAAATTACTAAAGAATATTTAATTGAATTGAAGATATACCATGTCCATGAATTAGAACATGCCAATTAAACTCAAATTGTTCTACAGATTCACTGATATTCCAATCAAAGCCAGACCAGATGTTATGGGTTGTGTGTGTGTGTGTAAATGTAGAAGCCTATCAGAAATGTAAAAGGAAGAGAATAATCAAGGCAATGCCAAAGAAGAACCAAACTGAAGGAGTGACATTCTTAGCTAGCAACATGTATTATATAAAATTATGATAACTAAGACAGTGACATTGATACAGAACAGAAAAATAAACCAATGGAATGGAATGGAGTCCAGAAACAAACACACACATACACACACATATAGTTATTTGTATAAAATCAGTTCTATGTGAATTATGGATCTAGATGAGAAAGATTTAAAAAATCCTAGAATAAAAATAGAATAATATCTTTATGAAGATGAAATAGGCAATAATTCTAAACAGGACACTAAAAGCACCAACCCATGCAGAAAGAATCGATAGACTACATTAAAATTTGGAATCTGTATTCATCACAAGGCACCCTCAATAGAGTAAAAAAACAAATGACAGAATGGAGAAGATATGAAAAATGCATCTCTCCAACAATATGCTCATACGTAGTATGAAGGACTTCTTCCCAAGTAAGAAAAAGACAACTGAGAGCAAACAAAAATGACAGCTGAAAAGGCAAACAGCTTTGAAAGATACTTCACAAAGGAGGACACTCAAATAGCTACCAAATGAAAACGTATTCAAGTTCATTAGGTCTCAGGGAAACACAAAAGTAAAAGCATAATTAAATATCACTGTAATCCCAAAAGAATGGATAAAATTAAGGAGACTGACAAATAACAACTACTGAAAGGGTGTGTGGAACCTGCAATTTCCATACAGTGCTGGCAGGAATGCACTGGGTAAACTACTTTGTAATGTCATGACACTAGCCAATGAAGTTGAACTCATGTAAATCCAATTATCCAGAAATTCCACTCATAGACGTTCCTTTACAGAAATGCAAAGACATATCTATCAAATCACATACTACAATATTCCTGGTGGCACTACTGTTAAGAGTGTTAAATTGAAAACAATCAACATTAAAGTGGCTAAATAAATTGGGGTATCTTCACAAACTTGGGTAATAAGCAGCAGTGAGAATGAGTAAACCATTATTTGGATATATCTCACAAGTGTGTTATTAGCAGAACAAGTCAAACATCAAAAAGTGCTTAGCGTGTGATTCCAGTTATGGAACATCCAAAACACAAAAAAGTAACTAATAGCAGGAGAGGTCAAAGCAGCCTCTACCATGGCAAGAGGCAATGGACCAGTAGAAGGCAGGCTTCTGGTCAAGGTCTGTTCATTGGCCAGGTGGTGATTAAGTGAGAGTATGTTTACTTAGAAAAGAAAGAGGGATGGACGTTTTATGGAGCAGTTAAGACTCTGCTTGGGATAGCTGCTTCTCACACCACAGTACCTGCGTTGGCGTCTTGGTTCTACTCCCAATTCCAGCTTCCTGCTCATGTGCACCCTGGTACACAGCTGGTAATAGCTCAAGTAGCTGGGTTCCTTCCACCCACATGGAGCCTTGATTGAGTACCAAGCTCCTTGATTCAGCCTGGCCCAGACCTGGATGTTGCAAGCATTTGGGGAGTGAATGAATAGATAAGAGATCTCTCCTTGTCTCTTCACCTTTCAAATAAGTAAATAAATAAATGTGAACCCAGCAGGTGTATGTACACTGATTTAGAAAGATAATAATGAGGGGACCAGTGCCATGGCATAGCAGGTAAAACTGCCATCTATGGCTCCTGCATCACATACGGATG